>NC_053158.1:112933918-113266152 GCF_016835505.1 Polypterus senegalus
TTATCAAAACAACAGGTAGGTTAAAATCCATTATGTGCTATATTTTTGACTATTGCACTTATTTATTTGGTTTTCATACTTTATTATTTTTTTTTAAAGTTAAGGATGCTTCATGTATTGCTAGCCACTACAACATTTTTCAAACCCACCTTTTCCATTATGGAACACTGAAAGCCACAGTCTCTTCTCGCAGTATTCAGCACATAAGCATAAATCAATATGGAATAGAACACCTTTTCTTTGCATGACCATACCACCCTTCAATGACATTAGAACGAATCATAGCTGGCAGTTAACCTAAGGTACCTATCTTTGACATAAAACAGACTTTGCATGGATCAGAATTTATATAAATTCAAGCCCCTAAAACTTTAAGGCAGTACTGCCCATAATGGATTTTCTTCCATCCATATATGCATTGTAAATTCCACTCTTAGCCATTTCATGGTCATGATAACTGAAGCCTAACTTGGTAGCATTTGGTACAGAGTTAGGAACAAGCTTTACATGGGACATTAGTTTAATATCAGCTATTAGTTTATTTGTCAGGGCTAACATTACAAATTGGTCTGGGGTTACAGTTATTTTGATGTCAAGCATTTCACAAATAAGAAAACAAGCACACAACCTAATCATTTTTCATTTTACCTTAGCTGCAATTAATGTGGAACAAGTGATTTCTGTTTTTTTTACTTACAAATGAAAAAACTAGCTTTGCACAAATAAGTATGTAACATAAGGAGTAGTACAATATAGTGTCCAATTAGTTACTATTTTCAAATCATTTTGTGCTTTCATTTACATTTTTTTTTCATTTAAGTCTTATTATTGTCAGTTGGTGGATTTTGTGTGCCATAAATCTACAATACATTTTGTGATATAAAGTACAGATATTTTAATTAAAATTTCATTGGACAGCCATCTTGGATTGAGGTTTTCTGCTCTGTAGTGAGTTTATGACATTTTGTAATTCTGGTATTATCAACCAGTTTTGCGCAGAAAGAATCTAGCTTTGGTATTTATATTTTATCAAAAAAATCCTTGTCTTGAGCTGTACTTTGTTTATATTGTGAAGAGCATAAGGATTTTTAATATTGTTTAAATATGTTAATTATCTCTTTGTGCTTGTTTCCTGCTATGTTATTAATCTATTATTGCATTGTGAACTGTCACGTTATGTATTTGTTGAGCTAAACCTTTATTGATGCAACTTAAAAATAACATATTCTTCTTCTGTTGTAGTAAAAATATTAAATTATAATTGGAAAGCCAACCTTTTCATATACTGTAGAATGCCTCATGTCAAAAAGCACATACATGACCAATCCTGGAAATCTCTGTACCAGATGACTTTCTAGTATGAAACTTAGTTTTAAATGAAACATGCAAGATAATTTGCCTTCTAAAAACTGCTTTCTGGGTGTTCCTGTAGAAACCACTGGGGAAGGATTGGTCTCTAAAACAAATGCAAAATTTTTGGCAACTAATTTTATAAAATCCTCATCTGCTAGCTAGAATAGGTGAAGTTGCCAGGTGTGAGATGAGTTTTTGGGACATAACAATTTGAGCTCCAAAATAAGAGGGGGATCTTTACAGATGGCAATAGCATCATATTTGTAAGATTTAACATTGAGTAGTTGATTATTACTGATAACATTTTTTTGCAAAACAGTGTGCTGATACAAAAAAAAAAAAACTGTTCTGCATGCATGCTGCATATATGTTAACCAGAATTAAATTAGATTTATATAGGATCCACAAATAACTCCCCGAAAGTCTCCCTGTTGCTACAAATGTATTTGTTTGTGTGATGGACTGAAATTCCAATATCTCTGATTTTTCTATCACAGAATAAAAAAAATTGGCTAAAACTGATCTTTATTTCTTAAAGATGGAGATGTTAGAATACTTTTTTCTGTTAAATTCCTGATTGAAGCCTTTAATATTCCAACTTACAAAATTTATTGATTGATCACAATTAACCTTCACCTGTTATAAAGGCAATGATGTTTTAGAATTCAGCTTTACAACTAATATCACATCTTTATTGTTGAATCATACAGTCACTTTACTAACTAATACATTTCCAAATGGAAAAAGACAAAAAAGATACACAATGCTTGTCAAAGGTGAATTAAATGTTAAACTTATATACTGACAGTGGTTAATCTTTGTGATGGTGTAGCTCAGATTTAAAAAAAAAAAAAAAAGTGGTAAAAGCTTAACAATATATATATATTTTACATACTGTGGCGGATGGCTGGGGGTGGTACCCAGACGGGACGCCCAGGAGGACCAGAAGAGGACTTGCGCCTCCTCCAGACCATGAGGGGGCGACCGCCCTGGTTGCACTGGGGACCACGGATGCAGAGCTTGGAAGCTCAACACTGTAGGTGCCCATGGTCACCGCCAGGGGATGCCCCGGTGCCTGAAGAGCCCTGAACCTCAGCACTTCCACCACACCAGGAAGTGTTGGGGGGAAGAAGACTTGAGACACCCGAAGGGCTTCCGGGTGCGCAGCCGGCACTTCCTCCACACAGGGGAGTGTCCGCGGAGGAGTGGTGGGAAGCAGCTGGAGCCCATCCGGGCTGGTATAAAAGGGGCCAACTCCCTTCATTCGATGACTGGAGTTGGGTGGAAGTGGACGGGAGTCTGGAGAGAGAGGAGTGGAGGCGGCCAGAAGGCAGGCACTAGACTGTGAGACATGAACTTTGGGGGTTCGGTGCTGGAGGCACTGGGATTGTGCACAAGTAAATGTAAATATTGTATATAATAAATGTGTGTGTTGGGTGACAAACCGTTGTCCGTCTATCTGTGTCCAGGCCACGTTCCACAATACATATGCATTCTGTATTTTATGTATACTCACATTACTGTTGTTGTCAGACAAGCAAGTCAAACTTGACAAAACTAAATCTAACTGAATCCCCACCCATGAGAAAGAGAGGAAGGCCAACAGCCAGAATAAAACTTTAAGAGTAGGAAAAAGAAGGAGAAAATCCTTTTCTCCAGTATGAATGCTTATTCTAAAAAGTTAATAATTAGATCCTTCCAGGTTTTAAAAAAGTTTTGCACAGATCCTCTAAGTAAGAATTAGATTTTTTCCAATTTCAAATAGTATATGACATGGGGATGCACAAACCAGAGTGTTTCTTCGTGCCAGTCCCAAGCCCGGATAAATGGGGAGGGTTATGTCAGGAAAGGCATCCGGTGTAAAATTTTGCCAAATCAATATGCGGACAACAATTTTGGATGATCTGCTGTGGCAACCACTAACAGGAACAGCCGAAAGAAGAAGAAGAAAAATATGACATCAGTTACCCACCGGCTTAAAAGAGGTGGGCTAAAACTCTTCCAGTTGAGCAAGATAAGTCTATGCGCTAATAGTACAGTAAAGGCAACTACAATTTGTTTGTCGTTCTCCACTTTAACCTATGTGGGAGTACATCAAACACAGCAGTTAATGGATTAGGAATGATTGTGACACCAAGGCTGTCTGATAGGCATTTAAAATTTTTTGTCCAGAATGATGTTAATTTGGTGCACACCCAAAACATATGGCCCAATGAGGCTGGAGCTTGATTGCAACATTTAAAAAGAAACTGGACTTGTTTTCAAATGATTTAACTACAGGCAAAATGCTTCATTTCCCAATACTGCATAATTTAATAAATAACTTGGCATCTGCACAGATTTACTGTAATAATGACAGAATTTAGGCAAGTTAAGTGCGAACTTTGCTGCGAGGTTTGACATTCCCACTAAGGTCGATTGATGTGGGAGGAGAGTTTGCATCAAAAGCCAAGTAGGTGCTTATGTCACTTGAGAAACTACCCTGCAACTAGAACTAGAACTGATAGATATGCAAGAATCATCTGAATTAAAAAGAGCACTTCGATCTGTGGGATGGCTACAATTTTAGACGGAGCTAAAGCAGGTCTAGTTTCCAAAAGGTAAAAGGTTGGCTATTTTTCTTCATAGAATATTCGCTATGATGTACACATCTGACTCAAGCTTTTCGCATATGCATGCAATAAAAACAAACACTTGTTCCTCCTTTACCACCAGAATTGCCAAAGCCTATGAAAAAACACGTAAACCTGGCCTACCTTAAATCTATTCGCACCTCTCCGTCAGCATCTTTTGTTTTGTAAATATGTTGATAAGCACAAGCAGCAAGTAGCTTACTATCCCATCCTTCCACCACCACAGAAATGGCAAAAACCTCTCTCAGCTCAAGCCTTGTGTATCTGGGAGTGAGGGACAAGGAGCTGTATAGTGTAAATAAGATATCATTATTTGGAACACATGAATTTCATGTGTTTTTTCCATGTCTACAAAGATCTATGTAAGTGTAGCATGACAGAAATGTTGAATACATACCTAAAAAACAAACATTTTTCATGTTTTAGTAGAAACGACAAAATTTGTGAAGACTGGAGTCCAAATATCAAATAAACACTTTCACAAAAGGTACAACTATAACAAAACAAGTGCGCTTTTATTCAAGACTATAACCAAAGAAAATGAAATCTGGTTAGTGTACTTTGGTGTCACAACTGCTTTGGTAGTACAGTGGTAAGAACTGCTGACTCATAATCAACAAATTGCAGGTTCGAGCCTTGCCGTGTCACAAAATAAACATTTTGAGTAGTGAGATGCTCTTATTGTTACTATTGTACAATAAAAACATATATTTAATTTGTGTCCGTAACAGCCAGTGTAAATATATGGTAAGGTTAACGTTTTTTTTTTTTTTAGTAATTCAGTTTTATTTTCTCAGTTGCTTTCACACTCCCCCCATCTGACACTGCGGTTTTCAAATAAAGATGTGCTATAACATAGGTGAACTCAAATGTTTTTTCATAGGCTTTGGTAACTCTAGCGTTATAAGCACTCACTTCTATGAATGTCTACAAATTGTTCTCATTTCATATGAACCTAGCTTTAATGCTTTTGTAAAGTCAAGTAAATGCAATTTTAGTCATTAGAAAACAAATATAGTACTTGTTGTTAAAATGAGTAACATATATAAACAAGATAAAAGAGAAGTAAAGAAAAAAGAACAAGTGTTAAATGATATTGAGAACATTTTGTTATTTGACATGTGGTACTGTGGATATATTCTGTTTTCTTAAAATTAAAAGTGATAGTAAGAAATGTATAGAATATAATTATAACAAATCTAACAAAAAGTAATAGAGTGTCAAAGGATTGATAGTCAAGACCATTGTTAAATGACATTCCAAGGTAGATTTGTGAGGTTTTTTTTTTAGGTTGGGTAACTCAAATCAATTAAAAAAAAAAAATAATAATAACATTAGAACATTAGAACAATCTAGACGAGAACAGGCCATTCAGCCCAACAAAGCTCGCCAGTCCTATCCACTTGTTTCCTCCAAGAAAACATCAAGTCGAGTTTTGAAAGTCCCTAACGTCTTACTGTCTACCACACTACTTGGTAGCTTATTCCAAGTGTCTATCGTTCTTTGTGTAAAGAAAAACTTCCTAATGTTTGTGCGAAATTTACCCTTAACAAGTTTCCAACTGTGTCCCCGTGTTCTTGATGAGCTCATTTTAAAATACAAGTCTCGATCCACTGTACTAATTCCCTTCATAATTTTAAACACTTCAGTCATGTCACCTCTTAATCTTCTTTTGCTTAAACTGTAAAGGCTCAGCTCTTTTAATCTTTCCTCATAATTCAACCCCTGTAGACCTGGAATCAGCCTAGTTGCTCTTCTCTGGACCTTTTCTAGTGCTGCTATGTTCTTTTTGTAGCCTGGAGACCTAAACTGCACACAGTACTCAAGATGAGGCCTCACCAGTGCATTATAAAGGTTAAGCATAACCTCCTTGGACTTGTACTCCACAGATCGTGCTATATAACCTAACATTCTGTTAGCCTTCTTAATGGCTTCTGAACACTGTTGGGAAGTTGATAGCTTGGAGTCCACTATGACTCCTAAATCGTTCTCATAAGGTGTACTCTCGATTTTCGACCGCCTATTGTGTATTCAAACCTAATATTTTTACTTCCTATGTGTAATACTTTACATTAATAAATAATAGTAAATATTAATGTGAATAAACACCCAGTGATATAGTGTTATATTTAGTGTTGTTCATCTTGTTCACATGTGAATGCTGAGAGACAAGAATTATCCTTGGCCCTCCTAACACTTAACATTTATAGTAATCATGGTGCACAAAAGAAACTAGCCGAAGAACCCTGCTGTACAGGAAGAAGCAAAGCCGGCTCTGTTTTCTGAGGAGGCTGGGCTCCTTTAACATATGTAAGAAACACCTGTAGATGTTTTATCAGTCAGTGATTGCCAATGCTATCTTTTATGCTGTTGTGTCTTAGGGGGTAGCTTAAAGAAGATGCTGATTATATTCATAAGGTGAGCCGGATCTGTGGTAGGCAATGAAATGAAGTCTCTGGTGACAGTGGCAGAGAAGAGGACACTATGTAAGCTGCTATGTATTATGAGCAATGAACTTCACCCACTATAAACCATCATAATTAAGCAGAGGAGTTTGTTTAGTAGTAGGCTTATGTTATAGAACTACTATATGGAATAATGCAAAAGATTTTTTGTCCCCAGACCCTTTAGACTCTTAACTCTTCCCAACAAGGGGTGGGGGTGGTTGGTTCTGGGACTGATGCTCCTTCTCTGCTCTTGTGGGGACTACCTCATAAAGCTATATTAGCTATGCACTACATCTGATATCTAATTACTTTGTCATCACTGTATAACCTTTTTCAGTTACTAAGATTGCATTTCATAGCCTGTACTTAATGTTATTTGTATAGTGTGTACTTAAATATGTGTATCTAACTTGGTATAATTTTTGGCTACTGATACTTAAATTTCCCTCAGGATCAATTATCTATCTATCTAAAGATATGAAAGCACAAAACAAAGTTGTTCTGACAATATTACATATAAATGTCTTAATCTAAAAGTTAAAAATGCACCGAAAGCTTTAATTTATTTGTCAAATTTTGGAGGAAGGGTTGCACCATGTTTAGCGCTTAAGTGCCAACCTTTAGAGTTTTAGGTTTGTATTCCTGTTTCAACAAAGACAAATTTGACTTTGCAAGCTCCCCAGAGTGCAAATTAGACCAATTTTGTGTATCTACTTTCCAACCACTTTCAAAGCCTCTCCCATCTTTTCCTATAAAGGTCAGTTTTGATCTTCTGTGTCCAGGTTTTTACCGAAAAATTACAACTCTCATCCATTTATCACTAACTTTAAAAACAAAAAAGAAACAAAACAACAAACGGGAAACTTTACATTAAACATATGTAATGTTTAATCAGGTTCTTTCATAATGCTAACTTTCCTCTTTCCATTCTCCAGATCTTGTTCCTGCGCCTTTGTATAACTTATTTATGTGTTAAAGACTGTGGGAATCATTGTTTCTTTGACTTTTATTCAGTGTCCTCTGGAGAGGTGTAAATATAGGAGTGACCTTCAACAATTACTTTGAAACTAGCTGGAAACAATTTGCCTGATATCAGCTTTACGTAAATATTGATATTTTAAAATGCAGCTCTCTTTTCAGAAGATATACCACAGAAATTTGGAAATATACAGATTCAAATTCAAGTTTGCGAACCTAACTATAAAATTTTGAGGATGTCAATTTTTGAGCAGACAAGTAGGACATTTAATTTAATTGCTGGATTCTAGTGTTACAAGTAATCCCACAATTTTGATGTTTTTCCCTTCTAAGTCTGTATTCAGACACCACAAATTTATTAGGGACTGTTTTGCATTCAGCTTCTAAATTCAGTTTACTTGATGTGGGCCATGAGCATATGCATCACATCCTGACAGGAACCACCAAAAACTTTCATTTGATTAGTTTTTCAGTTTTTCTCATTTTATTCTCCATATTTTCCATTTTTCATAAGTTTACATAAACATTTACTTCAAAGTTATTATTTGATCATACCTTATGATAACTCATATTCCTGCTCAGTTACCATTTCTTTCAGTTCCTACATATTCATCTTGAGCTTAGTTATCAATTCAGTTCATAAACTTTCATGTAATTTTCCACACTGCTCTGTTGTCGTAATCTAGAAGGTTGGTGTAGATGCCAGAATGACATACAATGTGTTTGTTAGGATATTAAAAAAGAGACAATGAGAGGTTGACTGGTCTAACTATAAAGCTTATATGTAACAAACTATCACTCCTGGCCTCGCTTCCACATTTTCATTTCATGTTTTAGTCAGGCCAGGTCTTGCCAAACACAATGGCAATAATCCTGCCAGGCAAAGCTTACTGCCCATGAAAACTGGACTGCTAAACATATTAATTACATTTCATGTACAGGAGAATATCATGTTATAGGAATTATACCTCAGGGTACCTCTCAATTTCACATAATACACTTTAATATGATTCTTTATTTTATGTTTAAGGGCATAGGACAAAAATAAACAATTCTTCAACAAAACTATATTTTACACAAATTAAAGAAAATATAACAACAGATGCAAAGTAGTAGAAACAAACCTACCAATATCACAATGTTGTGTTGTCAGAATTACATACACATGTCTAATGACACAAATCACTATTGTCATAAAAAGTAAACTTAGTTTATTAATTGTTCTAGTTAAATAAATTAATGTTAACCTCTGATGCCTGCAATTCATTAAACAGTACAGAGTGTGTAATAGTGGACAAGCAGTGATTAACTGCCTCTAAATAAATTACAAACTATCCTGCCAGAATATCCTTGATTAGGTAAATCAGTGTTTCAGTTCCAGCAGAAATTTGTAGGTATGCTATATCTATCTCATCAAACTACTTGGGAGGTTAATTGTAGTGTTTATAATCCATTAAAAACTGTTTTTCTTTCATCTGAACAAAATCCAGCAAACAACAAAAAACCTTCCAAACAGCAAACACTGTATGCATGTGTTGTTTCCTGCAAACTATTGTACCTGAAGAGATCTGTAGAGGTCAATTTCCTATCCAGAGAGAAACTCTGGTTGTATGTTGTCATTCTGAAGGGCATTCCTGGTTATAGATACAGTCCCATAGTTAACATAGCATACCATACTTTAAATATGTACAAATACAATTTCTGTATTGTGGAGGTGGTACAGCAATGCTGATTATGACCTGAGAAACCCCTATAATTGTCTTCTGCCTTACTGCCATGTGTCATACAAAATGTAATTCACTTTTGAATGATCATGTAGAACTGTAATTATTTAAATGTTTTATCTAAAATATTTTAAAATAACTTTCCATTTTGCCTTCCCTATTATTATAAAAGGTCAGAGAAAGATATTCTGCATTTTAGGTATAATTAAGCTTTGTAGGCTTTCAAAATTATTTGTAGTCTAGTATGAAACATTTGCTTATTTTTGCTATATATCTTGTTTTATTAATGTCAGTGATTTTTGATTTACTAGACAACAGTGATAGTAAATAAGTTAGATGATGCTTACCCAAATAATCTTTTAAAGTTGCATTATTAGCTTGCTTAAGTATCCCCTGCTCCACCAGCTCCTGGTACAAAGATTCAATAGTTCTGCAACACAAGCAATGACTGAAATAGCAAAATTGTTTCAAATAATAACACTTTTTAAATATACAATATAACTTCTGTGGAAAATATAAGCAGACTTGACCTGGCTACAAATATATAATACTGTAAAGTATTTATTAAAATATGCAGTCTCTAAAGTACAGTATGTACAATATGTCATTGCAAATGTATTAATTTATTTTATACATCTTATATGAAGGATGCAATTTCAGATAGAAAAAATGACTAGTGAACATTGGATAGACAATTTACTGAGAAAAAAAACATTTTGAAGTAGACACATTTGAACATAGAGGGTATTAGATCAATAAAGAGCCTTTGTGGACAGAAGTGCTTATTTCAAAGCAGTAAGTCTAGTTCAATGTACTGTGTTAACTGGTCTAGAGTCGGAAAACTAAGTTTTTTGTTTTTTTGGGATCTTCTAAGGACTGACATAAGCATTTGTTGTTTAAAGAGTGCCCAACTAGTTCAATCATTTATACTGGATTATAGATTAGGTGAACAATTTTTTAACAAATAATTTTAGAAAATCAAATGAATAAACTAGAAAATTCTGGGACCTTAGAGCCTTGAACTTCTCAACATTAGTTCTTATTTTAAGGAGGAGGAAAGCAAATAAGTCAGATTGTTTCCATATATTTTAAAATACATTGAGTACTTTTTATTCCATGTAAGCATTTACTTATTGCTTGTTTGAAACATTTTAAGATTAATCTCCCATCCTTATTTAGCAGATTGAGTAGAATATACTGTACTGTAATTGTACAGTTCTTGGAATTCAAAGGAAGTCCACGCCATATAGATTCTTTGTACCAAGCATGTTTCCAGTTTTTACATAGAGACAATGCAGAGAAATAAGTTTTATGTAGTAACATGTTTACTAGTCTGTCAAATGTCCAACAGTTTTTTTCAGTATTAGGATATCATAATGCTATTAAATGTAGTGTTTGTATAGAGGACTAGACAGTTAAAAAATTAGCATGAACAATTGCCAAGTGCAACTGGTGGCTGTAACAATGTATACAGTATGTATAGAATTTTTCTAGTAAGCTTTTTCTGCAGAAGAGCTTGTACCATAACCTTTAATCCACTCATGACTGCAACACCATCGTAGACTGACTGGAAATGTTTTCAGTGCTATACTAACATGGACTGCGATGTTGGAGGTTTGTGTTAGTTGGGATTCTTCATGTAATTTATTTAGGTTAAGTAAACAAATTAAGTGCTCTTCAGGCACAAAATTGCTGACAAATTTAATCGTGACAGGTAGTTTTTCACATTACACCTGTCTCTTGTTCCATCACATTTAATCATTTAATGCAAAACCCAATTGAGTCTGCATTATCATAACTGGATTTAATATGGTTTAACACCATATTTGCTAGCATGCAATCATTTTCTCAATGTGTCTTTGGGTGTGTACTTTGTATTTTGTTGAGTGCTTTCAACAATATCTGTGAGTTTAGAATCTTTAAACATAATGTATTCAAAAAGCTGAAGGAAAGTTCCAGTAGATACATCATCTATATTATTTTTTTACTCCCATTATGGTGTCCCCACAATGGAAGTTAATTTACATATGAAAACTGCTTAACTTCACCAATACTTTCTAGTTGATTTTGCCCAAGTAAAAAGGAAATAGTATCCTGTACTCTGTATATGGCATTGACTATTACCATGTTTCTGAAACCTTCTGTTATGTTCTAGTGCCATCTTCCAGTTTGTAAAGCCATGTTTGTGAATGTGTCCAAATCTTTCGTAATGTCAAAAGTCTAGCAAGGAAAACATAAACTTGCATTCCACTTAACTGAATACTCCAGCCAAGGTCATAACTTGTGCCAGGTTGAGCTGAATAACCTAACATATACACCAAATACTCACTTAGTTTAAGTTTTAAAGATGGGTTGACATGGTGTATCTCTGTTTAGGTCATCAGTGTTACCTTTCTCAACAGATGAGCTGGCAATACAAGAGATGCTAATGCTTAATCATTTTCACTTTGTAGCAGAAGAGGTTTCATTAGGATTACTACTATGATCAGATTGACCCTCAGCTTTGGTGCTTTTGGGAGCACTGTCTGTAAAATTTTTAATTGAGTTTTGGTGTACTAGATAACTATACATAGCATTACACTTACATTAATGTTATCCAGGAGTTTTTGAAGTACTGTATATAAATACAATGTAAACCTCACACAGTCAATGAAAAGAAGATATTTGTTGGACAACATTGTCAAATACCTTAAGAATTAAGGCATAATTCTGTTTGGTTGCAGGCAGACAAAACAATGCTGAATATTGATGGTCCAACTAATAAAATTTACCAACGTTCTGAGAAACCAAATGTATTGTACTTTGTTATATTTTCAGGCATCAGTAAAGTGTAATTTTCGTTAAAAAATACCTTGGCCACCTGGGGAAAAACATTTATTTTGCATTATTGTGTAAATCCATGGATTTGAGCTATGCCATGTATCTCCAGACACAATTTATAATATGCATATATGCTTTATATTGCACAAAAGACTTGACATATTCGAACACACTTGTTGCTAATGAAATAAATAAATCTAGATTTTACTCACCTATCACTGGTCAAATCTTTCTCTTTCTTTTTCTTCTTTCCACTCTTTCCACCCTTCTTTTTCTTTTGCTAAACATTTAAAAATAAATATTTTAAACAAATGTACATCACGGCAGTATATTGACATAATGCTAAAACCATCCATCCATTATCCAACCCGCTATATCCTAACTACAGGGTCACAGGGGGTCTGCTGGAGCCAATCCCAGCCAACACAGGGTGCAAGGCAGGAAACAAACCCGAGACAGGGTGCCAGCCCACCGCAGGGCTAATGCTAAAACACATTTTATAAATTAAAATCTGACCTTTAAAACATGTTTCTTTAACTTAAGCCTTAGAAAAACTATGTGTTCAATTAATGGATACAAATTTTTAAAGTGACTAGTGCTGTGAGATATATGTGGGATTGACAATAAAATGAACTTTGCAAACACCATGAAAATGAGGGAGAAACAAAGAGAAGGCGGATTGAGAACTCTGGGCATTTCCTATTTGAGTTTTTATGTCATTTTAGATCAGGAATGAACCTGGTAGTTCATTCAAAAAAATTAAAGGAACACTGAGAAAACATCACATCTCAATGGGAAAAAAAATCATACTGGATATCTATACCGACATGGACTGGGTAATGTGTTAGGAACAAAAGGATGCCAAATTGTTTGATGGAAATGAAAATGATCAACCTTCAGAGGGCTGAATTCAAAGACACCCTGAAAATCAAAGTGAAAAAATGATGCAGCAGGCTAGTCCATTTTGCCAAAAATTCATTGCAGCAACTCAAAATCGTACTCAGTAGTTTGTATGGCCCCACATGCTTGTATGCTGGCCTGACAATGTCAAGGCATGCTCCTAATGAGACGATGGATGGTGTCCTGGGGAATCTCCTCCCAGATCTAGACCAGGGCATCACTGAGTTCCTGGACAGTCTCAGGTGCAACCTGGCGGCGTCAGATGGACAGAACCATAATGTCCCAGAGGTGTTCTATTGGATTTAGGTCAGGCGAGTGTGGGGACCAGTCAATAGTATCAATTCCTTCATCCTCCAGGAACTCCCTACATACTCACTCCACATGAGGCCGGGCATTGTTGTGCACCAGAAAGGAACCCATGACTCACTGAACCAACATAAGGTCTGACAGTGGGTCCAAGGATTTCATCCCGATAACGAATGGCAGTCACTGTGTCATTGTCTAGCCTGTAGTGGTCTGTGCGTCCCTCCATGGCTATGCCTCTCCAGACCATAACTGACCCACCACCAAACCGGTCATGCTGAATGATGTTACGGGCAGCTTAATGTGCTCCACTGCTTCTCCAGATATATACATTTTTGTAAAAACTAACTGCTAAAACAGCTCATCCATATATCCATTTTATGAACTCCTTTGGATAACTTAGAGTACTGTGAAAGCTAAAGGTTTGCAAACAAAAAAAAAAGATTAAATTCATATATATTTAATAAAGTGTCTGTTAAAATATATGCAATGCATTTATGTAATATGTTAAGTATACCATTTCAAAATAATCTGTGGAGTTAATCTGAAAATAATTCATGATAATTCAGTTAATTCCATATATAAAACACCAACCTTACCTTTTTACTTGTTTTCGTCCTACCACCTTTATCTTTATCTACGGCCAGTTTAAGGTTTTTAAGCTCTTCTCTCATTAACTCGTCCACCTGTCAAAATAATCAATTGTTTAAGGCTAAACAAACCCAACACAGCAGAAAATAAAAAAGATGTAGCCAGCCACAATGCATCTGCAAGAATTAAAAGAAAAAAATAAATGAGAGATACGTGAACAAGGAAGGTTTATAACATTCATATTATAACTGAGTAAGTCAGTTGAAATCCTGCCAAAATCCACCACTTCTAGTCCTTGGGCTATAAAGATGCCCTGAACAGGAAGTCAGCTTCAGCTGAGTATTCAGCCTTAAGGGAAACACACCTCTGTCATCATCAAGTGCAATTCCATCTTCAAAACATACTACAGTCACTACTTCCATTTCTTCATTTTTTTTTCTATTGACAAACTGTACCACAGTACCACCAATAAAAAAGGATTTGTAGGTGGGACCCCAAACCTACTCAAGTTTGTATTTTTTCAATACTCTTACTAAAGTAACAATGCTGAACTGAATTATACTATTTTTAATCATTAGACGTTTTCAATGAGCTTAGAATGCATTGGCAGGGTGACCATTGCTCAAAGGTAAAAAAAAGAGAACAACGTATGTATGTATTGTATATATCATTATAGGACCACTGACTCTTCTGACTTTATCTTTCTACATAACAAACTGTCCTGAGAAAACCAAAATCAAAAGACATAAGAATGCATGAGACAAATAAATGTCCTCTTCTTTGCTATACTAATCAAGCTAGAATTTCCACTTGTACTTTTTCTATCATAAATTTTATGCATGATCACTCTTTTTATATTGTTTCAGTGGTCATTCTTCTCACAATACTTTTACCCATTTTCTGTTAATTTATTATTTATGATTCTCTCCAGTGCGCCAGATTCTTCCCTTGTACAAAGAAGTGTTTGCTATAGTTTGAATATCAACCCATCAGGATTCTGCTGCTTGTTCATATCAATCACTTCTTTTCTTCCTCTAACTAATGTAATTAAATATCAAAAAGAAAGAAAAATGAAAATGCTATATTAAGACATGAAGCAGGATAACTGTGTTGCAGTATCACTGGTCAAGTGACATCCCACGCTACAGTATAATGCTTTTCCTTTTTTAATTGAGACTTCCCTTCTCAAAAATAAATAATTAGAAGGCTTGAAAAATTCACATATATCCACATGTAAGACATTAAATAATATAAAAAGTTTAAATATGAAGTTGATCTTTTAATTGGCTAAAGTAATTATTCATTAAATTACAAAGTAAACTAGAAACTTTTAAAAATTTGTTTTAACTATAATGTATTCAGCTTAAAGAAAAAAGATAAGTAAACAAATTTGTCACCTGTTGTCTGATTTCAGTCTCTATCTCTTTCCTCTTTTCTTCTTTGATAAGTTCAAGATCATGTTTCTGGTGAAAGTTAGCAGTTTCATCACGGTGTTGCCAAACAGCTGTTAATATACAATAAGATTACATAAATTTGGTATCATTTAAAGATGTATATATTTTTAATGTGCATGGCTAACTAATGGGTAATTGAAAGACAACTGCAGAATTCTAGTGCTTGTTCAAGACATGAAGTAATTATACTTGTGCTGGATAACGTAAAAACATTTGACCATCACTGTTTTTGAGCAAAGGATCCTCATCAGATGCTGCTGCATTAAATGATACAGAATCATGTTACTTTTACAATGTAACTTAATTCACATCCATAACTGAGGAAGCCTGATGTTTTTGTATGCACACTATTGCCCATAGGCTATACTGCTTCTTCATGTTTTGGCTGCTCTCGTTAGGGGTTGCCACAGCGCATTATCATTTTCCATATCTTCCTGTCCTCTGCATCTTGCTCTGTTACACCCATCACATACATGTCCTCTCTCACCACATCCATAAACCTTCTCTAAGGCCTTCCTCTTTTTCTCTTGCCTGACAGCTTTATCCTTAGCATCCTTTTCCCAATATATCCAGCATCTCTCCTCTATACATGTCCAAACCAATGCAATCTCTCCTCTCTGACTTTGTCTCCAGAACATACAACCTGAGCTGATCCTCCTGTCCATCCTTGTCACACCCAATGCAAATCTTACCATCTTTATTTATGCCACCTCCAGCTATGTCTCCTGGTTTTGGTCAGTGCCACTGTCTCCAACCCATATAATATAGCAGGTACCACTACAGTCCTCTAGACCTTCCCGTTCACTCTTGCTGATACCCATCTGTCACAAATTACTCCTGACACTCTTCTATGTTCATTCCACCCTGCCTGCACTCTCTTTTTGAACTCTCTTCCACAATCTCTATTATTCTATACTGTTGATCCCAAGTATTTATACTCATCCACCTTTGCCAACTCTACTCCCTGCATCCTTACCATTCCACGGACTTCCCACTCATTTACACACATGTATTCTTTCTTGTTCCCATTGATCTTCATTCCTCCCCACTCCTCTCCAGGATCTCCTCAACCTGCACCCTACTTTCACTATAGGTCACAGTGTCATCAGCAAACAGTCCATGGTGACTCCTGTCTAACCTTGTCTGTCAACCTGTCCATCACCATTGCAAATAAGAAAGGGCTCAGAGATGATCCTTGATGTAATCCCATCTGCATGCATCCGTCACTCCTAACGCAGACCTCACTACTGTCACAATTCCCCTGTACATGTCCTGTTCAAACTCTTACATACTTCTTTGCCACTACCGACTTTCTCTAATAATACCACAACTCCTCTCGAGGCACCTTGTCATATGCTTTCTCCAGGTCCATATAAACGCCATCAGTACCCTCAAAGCAAACATTACATCTCTGGTGCTCATTCCTGGCTTGAAACCATACTGCTGCTCACTAATTATCACCTTAAATAACGTAATATATCCAATAAGTTCATGCTGTGGCTCATCACTTTTACCCATCCCCGTAGTTACTACAGATCTGCACATCCCTCTTATTCTTACAAATTGGTATCAGTACACGTCTTCTCTACTCCTCAGGCATCCTCTCGCTTTCCAAGATTCCATTAAACAATCTGGTTAAAAACTCCACTACCATCTCTCCTAAACACTTCCCTGCTTCAACAGGTATGTCATCTGGATCAACGGCCTTTCCATTCTTCATCCTGTTCATAGCTGTCCTTACTTCCTCCTTACTAATCCGTTGCACTTTCTGATTCAGTATCGCCACGTCATACAACCTTCTCCCTCTCTCATTCTCTTCATTCATCAGCCACTCAAAGTACTTTTTCCATCTGCTCAACACACTCTCCTCATTTGTGAGTACGTCCATCTTTATCCTTTATCACATTAACCTGCTGTACATCTTTCTCAGCTCTGTCCCTCTGTCTAGGCAATCGGTACAGGTCCTTTTCTCTCTCCCTCCTTAGTGTCCAACCTCTCATACAACTCATCATATGCCTTTTCCTTAGTCTTCGCCAATCTCTCTCTTCACATTACACCTTATCTTCTTGTACTCTTGTCTACTTTCTGCATCTCTCTGACTATCCCACTTCTTCACCAACCTCTTCCTCTGTATACTCTCCTATACTTCCCCATTCCACCACGAGGCTTCCTTTTCCTTCATCCCCTGCCCAGATGTAACACAAAGCACCCTTCTTGATCTCACCCTTACTACTTCTACTATGGTTGTCCAGCTACTGTATCTGGAAACTCTTCACTGCCATCCAGTGCCTGTCTTACCTCGTCCCTGAACTCAACCCCGTAATCTTCCTTTTTCAGCTTCCACCATTTGGTCCTTGGCTCTGCCCTCACTCTCCTTCTCTTCTTGATCTTCAATGTCATCCTACAGACCACAATCCTATGCTGCCTAGCTACACTTTCCCCTGCCACAACTTTGCAGTCTTCAATCTTTCATATTAACCCTTCTGCATATGATATAATCTACCTGTGTGCATCTTTCTCCACTCTTGTTCATCACCAAATGTTCCTCCCTCTTCTTAAAATATGTATTCAACACAGCCATGTCCATCCTTTTTGCAAAATCCCCTATTATCTGACCTTCTTCATTCCTCTCCTTGACACCACACCTACCCATCACCTCCTCTTCCCATCTGTTCCCTTCACAAACATGTCCATTGAAATCTGCTCCAATCGCCACTCTCTGTCCCTTGGGTACACTGTCCATCACTTCATTCAACTCACTCCAGAAATCTTTCTCATCCACACCCAATTTGCGGGGCATGTGCACTAACAACATTCATCATCACACCTTCAATTTCCAGCTTCATAATCATCACTCTGTCTGACACTTTTCACCTCAAAAACACTCTTCACATACTGTTCCTTCATAATAACCCCTACCCCACTTCTCTTCCCATCCACACAATGATAGAACCATTTGAATCCACCTCTGATCCATCTGGCCTTACTCCCCCCCTTTCATGTAGTCTCTTGCACCCACATTACATCAACCTTCCTTCTCTCCATCACATCAGCTAACTCTCCCCTCTTACCAGTCATAGTGCCAACATTCAAAGTTTCTACCTTCAGTTCCACTCTCTTTACCTTCCTCCAGACACCTCTCTCCCAACTCTTCTTCTTCTACTTCGGCCATCAGTAGCCCAATTTCCACCAGCACCCTGTTAGCTAACAGTACTGGTGGCAGCTGTTGTTAACCTGGGCCTCGACCGAGCTGGTATGGAAAGCTGTATGTTGTCCGCATATTAATCTGGAAAAATTTTACGCCAGATGTCTTTCCTGATTTAACTCTCCCCATTTATCCAGCCTTGGGACCAGCATGAAGAAAAACACTTGTTTGTGCATCCCCCATGGCTGCAGTGCCCATAGGCTATACTGCTAACAGCACACTGATTGGAAGAGAACAAATAACTGTTTCTAAACTAACAAGTAAGTAAGTTTTAAGAGTTTACACCCAAGTCCAGTTCAAGTCTCAAGTCAAGGCAAGAAAGTCTCGAATCAGTGTCAAGTTTTAAGCATAAAGTCCCAAAGAAATCCTAAGACATTCTTCACCAAATTTAATGTTATCAAATTTACAGGAATTGTTTTTTTAAAAAATGTATTATATTTCTAAATACTGTAAACAAATTAACAGGCCTGTCTATTTCCCATGATTTAAATATACTTCTAGAACATGACCCCGAACCTCCCCCCCAATAAAAAAGAAGCTATACATGTGTTAACATAAGTATATGTCTAAAGTATAACATAAATAATACAAATTATATGTGTGGTAAGAACAGGGATCAATTCGCTCACCTTAACCTGCTTATCCAAATTAAGTCTATCTTACCAATCTTTGGGCAAAAGCAAAAAAAAAAAAAAAACATCTGGACAAAGTATCAGTACATTGCAGGGTGAACAAATGCATATGGGTCAGTTTAATCAATGCCAAATCACAAAACCTGCATGTTCTTTGATTGTAGAAGGAAACTGTGGGATAATTAATCAAGCAGCTATGGAGGCAACCTAGGCAGCAGGGGTCCTAGTGGTGAGATGCACAGAGGAGATCCAGTTGACTCATGGTGTGAGGTGTGATTATGTTTAGAGACAGTTGTTCCAATAAAGTCTGAAATAAAATCATAAGTGGTGAATTGTTCATCTGGTCATCAGAACATTAAACTGGTGGCAAATTGAATGGAATGGTGATATACACGAAAATGTCAGAGTTTGATACAGAAATGGATGTCTGGCAACAATATATAGAATGATTGGAATTTTATCTTGAGGCCAATGACATCCCCAATAGCAAAGAAGGGCAATATTTCTAAGTGCATGTATTGGTAAAGTGTATGCATTTTTAAGAGACTTACATCAGCCATCCAAACCGCCCAACCTCTACTTTGCTCAAATCAAGCTACTGATTGATCATTTTGCCCCCAAGTGCAGTATGATTGCTTGAAGATACAATTTCACTCCAAAATGAGGAAATCATTCTAATCTGTGTTGGATTTCATGGCTGAAATATTACATTATACAGATACATTTTTAACTTCATTTAAATAATGTATACTGTTATTAAATGTGTGGACAAGGTGGACAGCACTAGCGATGAACTGGTGCACCATTCAGCGATTGTTCCTGCCTCGCGCTGTATGCTTGCTGCGACTAGCACGACCCTGGATGGATAGATGGATGGAATAATTAAACATGTATTGTGATGATATTACAATGTTCCTCAAAGGTTTTGAAGAATTGGCGTTCTAAGCTTACAGATGGCTTGACTTTTATTCAATAGTTGATTGTGTGGCGATTGGTAACCTGGAGAAAGAAAAAGAAGGATAGGAATTGGGGGTTAGTATGTTTGAAAGAAACAGTACTGCTGAAATAAATTATTTCATTGAGGGGAAACACATGGCGCAGCAAGCATCCTGCGGGAGGCAGGAACAATTTCTGGATGTGGCACCAGCTCGTCACTACCACTGTGCCACTGTTTAATACATGAATATATCAAGTATACATCTTAGTATTTAAATTGTTCAGAGAGCTGTAATATCCTGAATGTAATGTATTCTGTTGGTGTAACTGAAAGCCTGTTTAAGAAGCAAGTAGTGATTCACACATAGTACATAGAAGAACACTCAGAATACAAAGCATTTAACGTGCTACTTTAGTTACAATGGGGTTTGAGAAATTGAGCGTTAAATTTCACACAGATCAGGATTTTTTTGTGTGTACGCACATTTCGACTTTTGTCCATACGGCATGTTTTAGTGTGAATTCTACACACTGTGTTATGCATGAGGCCCCAGGTTATTTGAAAGACTACCTCTGAACATGGAAAAGATTATTTTATTTTTATAGCAGGTTAGCAAAGGCAGTGCACTCATTAAAGCATAGGAAGTTGATGAAATGTTTTTTTTTTCTGTTTTTGGTTTTCTTTATATAGCTATTTTCTCACTACTCAAAGTACTTCAGTGAGTGGGGAACCACTTCATTAGGCACTAATGTATAGCAGCCACATGGATGATGCCATGACAGACATTTTTGAGCCAGTAAGCTCACCACGCATTAGCTGCTAGGTGGTGAAATTGTGAGAGAGGTAGCCAATTATAAACAGGTAGATGATTAGGGGAACAGAATGACTAGTGGGCAATTTAGCCTGGACATCAGGATACACCCTAATCTTTACAAAGGATGCCCAGGGATCTTTTATGATCACAGAGAGTCAGGTCCTTGATTTTATGTCTGAAGAACGGCACCATTTTTACAGCACAGTGACCCCATCACTGCACTGGGGCATTGGGATCCACATTCAGACAACAGAGTAAGCACCACCTGTTGGCCTCAGCAACACCGCTTCCAGCAGCCATCCAAGCTTTTTCTAGACAGTCTTCCATCCAAGTACTGGCTGGGCCCTGACATTATTAGCTAAATTTCCTGTTCTGAAGTGCATGTGGGATGGCTGCTGGACAATGAATTCAATTATTGACCAGGCAGTTATATATATGCATAATACATAATATACACACAGATCCTGCTGGTATAATCACTTCCAAGTGATAAATTTATAGTTGAAAAATGTGAAATGTGGAGGGGCACCTATTTGACACGTTTTTCTAAAACACATATTTGTCACATTCTTATATGTGTGTTAAAATTTTTGTTGCAGGATTTTGTTGGGATATTATACTTATCCCGAACATAATATTGCCAAACTTGAATCATCCAGTTAAGGTTCACAGGCATGCAGAGCCATTCCAAGCATAATCTGGTGCAAGACAGAAAGCATCCCAGGATGGAGAGATATCCCATTGCAAGGCCCAGTGACATACACATCAGCTCTCACTCCCTCACACACATTATATATATATATATATATATATATATATATATATATATATATATATATATATATATATATATATATATATATAATCTTTCACTTGAGCAGCAATCAACGTTAGTTGACCTTATATTTGCTGGTTTTGATGTAATGTAGTTAAGGCGTAGGGCAGCCTCAAAAAACAGTGCAGCATCTAAGAGCAGCATGAAGTTAATTTATCACTTAACACTAAAAGGAGAATTACTGTAAGAGGGGTGATCAAATTCAGTGTTTTCCATCGGCTTACTGACAGAGGTAGTAGCAGTCATGGAATTTTTTTTTTTTAATCTTTCAACTAATCTTACTGGATAGCATAAGCATTGTGTCATTTTGCTTTCAAAGAATTATTTTTCTCTTTGGGTTCCTTTAGGGGTGGCCAAGGAGTTGGAAATTACAGTATGTATTATAATATTGCTGTACTGATCATTATCAAAGCTTGTAAGCACTTTATATTCATTCTTTGAAACTGTTGCTCATGGGAATGTGTTCTGGATGTGAACAGAGGAGGATATATAACATTTAATGTTTGATAGAGTCTTTAGTTTCATTTATTTATTTCAACTGTGTTGTGGACATTTTTCCACTTCTGTCACTTGAATTTGGCTTTTGCCTATTGTGTGATCAGGCAGAGTGGTGGCTCTGAGGCTAGGGATCTGTGCCAACAATTGGAAGGTTGCTGGTTCGAATCTGTACATGCCTGAAGTGACTCTGCTTCAGTGGGCCATTGAGCAAGACCCTTAACCTGCAACAACACAGCCTTGAGAGAAAAAAGGTAGTAAAAATGTTAAATTCTACAGTGAAGATTCTGTTCAGAAGTTACAACAATACCTCTGCAGATTGTGATATATTAAAGATGCAAGCACAGATTTAGATTAATCTTGTCAGTAGTTATATTACATTATACTTACAGTAGTTATAATTTGTAATACTGTATAACTAGATCGACCTGAACACTTTTAAACAAGTCCCCGTCAACAAATTCATAATGTCATTATTTAAATAAAAAAAATAAAAAAAATTGGCTTTCAAGCTAGGTGATTACAATGAGAAAAGTGAAGAACTGGATTTTAAGTTTGCAATTACAAAACTAATCTAAAATATAAGGATTAATGTCTGGCCAGTCATGGAACTTACAGCAGCATTTTGAATCCCAAGTAATATTAGCTAGTGATTCTAAAATGATCCCTAGTGTGGTGTGCATATGCTCTTTAACAGACTAGGCCCTACACAATTGTTGGGTCCTGCCCTGCATCTGATGCTGCCAGGAATGGTTCCACCCACATTACCTTGAATTGGATTAAAAGTATTAGATAATGGGTGGATGGATGGAGAGAGGAATACAAACTAGAAATGCAACAATTTGAACACAAAGTTAACAAAACATTGCAGTAGCCAATTCTGTTTCAAATAAAAACGCCCATTAGTTTTTTGAGTCCATAACTATTGTCATTTGTTGTTTGTTTTGTAAGTTCAAATTAAAAAAAGACTTGATCTTACTTTTATAAACATTGTGTCCATCTATTATCTGTGGCAGGAAACATGAGGGAAGTAATTTCAAACCAGGCTCTTCTTCCTAAAAGACAGCAAATTATAAATATTAATATAACGGAAAACCATCTACCAATATATTGTTTAATGTTTTCCAACATACATTTGTAATTATGTTCAAAAAGATCTTTAAATTTTATTGTAGCAGTCACCCCTATGTATTTGAACTATTCTGAGACAATCGTCAAAATTAATCTAGTTCAGTCTGGTGTACAAGAGCATTCAGTGGGATGAGAATGTTCTCCAGAAATCTTATGAAATTTGCCTAACATATTTAAAGGATAAAGCTGATACTTTTTCAAGGTAGAGTTATTTTTCACAATCATGGTGTAAATTAGTCACAGGGTGGCTGGGATGAACCAGGGGAGAGAGCACGCACAAGGCATTACCTCCCCAGAGCACTGGATGGCACCTCCCCTGGGTTGCAGAGGTACCTCAGAATCTCACAGGGCTCCATGGGAATTGGAGTTCGGGAAAGCCTGTTGGGTTCCGTGGGTGCTGCTAGGGGGTGCTGCAGGAACTGCAGAGCCCTACTTTATTGGGCTTCTACCTCACCTGGAAATGTTTCTGGACCATGCTAACATGCCACTGGAAGTACTCCTGGGTGCAGCATAAAAGAAGCCCGATGCCTTCATTCTGGTAGCCAGAGTCAGAAAGGAGAAGATGAAACTTGCTGGAAAAAGAGTGGAGGTGGAAAACGAGAGAGAGAGAGAGAGAGAGAAAGAAAGAAAGGTAGAAGAAGAAGAAAAGAAAGTATTGTTGCTGTCATTTTGTACTGTGCATAGGTGGTAAACAATTTGGGAACCATTTTCCACAGAAAAATAAAAACATGTGCTGCTGAACTTGTGTCCAAGTCTGTCTGTATTGGGTTTGAGGAGCTGGTGTGCCCCCTACAGGCCACATGTTGTCTGAGGTTCGATCCACATGAAGGTAAACAAAAGTGCATACACCTGATGAGCCCCAATTAGGGTAAAACATGTTTCGTGTACTCTTTTATATTATTTAGCAGGTGCTATATAATCTGCTTCTCGCAACTGAGAGGGCATGGCAGATGTCTGCTGAATGGCTGCCCAACCGCAAGCGTTACCTGGTAGGTAACCATCCAAATATCAGGTCGTGATCAAATCTATGTATGCAATATATATATATATTACACATACACACACACACACACACACACACACACAGACACGTGAGTACCTGTCTTGCACCCCATAACACAAGGCTGAGTCCCAGTACTTTAACAAAACCAGCTTTATTCAGCTTGAAACAGGAACAGCATGGTTATTTATGGTAGCGGGATCTAATCACTCTCCTATACACAGTCACAACAATCAGGCAGTGTTGTGGCCAGGTTAGTGGCCAAGATATACTGTTCCTTGTATCACCCATCAATGACAGGCACTAATAGCGTGAATGCAGTTGGTTTGGATTTGCTTTTGCTGCGAGCTGCTACAACGCTGGGAGCCTGCGCTTACCCCGGCAACTGATAGGCTGACTTTCACAGATGCGGGGATCACATTTTGGGATGCTCTTTGGTGTGTTGTCCCATTGGAGGTAGTCCCAAAAGAGTTTACAAACCTTACATCTCTCCCCTCAGCTGTGTTCACACCGGTGTGGACAAAGCAACCATCCAAGCCAGACTCGGCTAGGTGGGAGAGAACATCAGCATTGGTGTATACAGCCCCGGGACAGTGGTGAACATCGAAAGCAAAAGCTTTCAAACTAGTAGACCACCAAGTGAGCCAAGCATTCATATCCTTCTGTTTGTACAGCCATTGTAGCGGAGCGCGGTCAGTCACCAGGGTAAACTTTCGTCCCCAGAGATAGTAATGGAGAGCCTCCACCACCCACTTAATCACCAAGCACTCCTTTTCAATAGTTGAATAATTACGCTCCCTGGGTAGCAGCATTCTGCTAAGAAACATGATGGGGTGCTCTTCCCCATCAAAACATTGTGCGAGCCAGGTGTTGCTGAAAAGAGGTCCGATCAGCAATTCCACTTTCTGGATGTTAGTTAAATCATCCCCAATAGCGACCTTAGTCTGGGGGACCGCTGCAGCCATTACCAGGACTTTGTGGTGGCCGTGCTACTCCTTTAAAAGATTAATATGCAAAATTTGTATTGATTTCTGTCTCCTGGGAATTCTGATCTTATAATTTACTGTGGACTATGCTCATCTATCACTGCCAGCCCTTGCCATTCCGCCAGAAATTTATGTGGATCAGATGGGAGTTTACTCATCCTGTCATAATTATGTTTTTGTGCGTACCGCTCATGCTGCTGATGTTTCGTCACAAAAGAGGACAATCTGGCAATCTGCTCTTGTAGCAAAAAAAATCAGTCGACAAACCTCCCCCTACGGGTTGTCTTGCGAGTTCCCATCCATTTTTCCTGAAAAATGTCCAACACCCTGTGCAGTCGACAGCCAAATAATAGTTCGAAAGGGCTCCTCCCAATGGACACTTGCGGGGCTTCACGGACAGCAAACAGGAGGAAAGTTACTACGGTATCCCAGGAAGTTTGATCATCATGGGCTACCCACCAAATCATCTGTTTTAGGGTTTTATTAAATCGTTCAGTCAGGCCATTCATCTGCGGATGATAAACCGTGGAGTGTAACTCCTTAATTGCAAAACCTTCGCATAGTTGCTTCATGATGCAAGACATAAAGGGTGTGCCTTGATCAGTTAAAATTTTGCAGGGGATACCAATGTGAATTTCCCCTTGGGATTAATAAATCTATCTAACAATATGCGTGAACATTTCTGAGAGAGCTTTTGCAATAGATCAGGTGTCTCTGCGCAATAGCACGGCCACTTCTAGGTATCTTGTGGCATAATCCACTAACATGAGCATATACTGAAAGCCACTTTTACTCTTGAAAAGCGGGTCAGTAATGTCTAATCCCACCCTCTCAAAGGGTACATCTAAAATAGGCATTGGTACAGGGGGTGCCCTAATGGGTCTGTGAGCGGAAACTATTTGACAGTCGTGACAGGCCTTACAGAATTGCTCCATATCCAGGCCCATATTCCCCCAATAAAAGTGTTTTGAAATGCATTCTCTCACCTTTTCCGCACCGAGGTGACCCCTCCCCCCCCAAAGTTACTGTGATCAATTTTTAAAATCTTCTCTCTATGCCCACTTGGCACCACGAGTTGCTCGATACGGCCATCACCCATGCAATCAGAAATCACCTGATAGAGAAAATCATCCTTAAGTTAAAATGTGGTGTTTTAAAATTTGGGTCTAAATGCAAAATAAAATTTGTTATTGGCTCGTTGTAGGGAAGGAAACTCTGCCTGGATGGCAGTCTCTGCTTCCTCCGTGTTTGATGCAAAATCATACTCGCCTCCCATTGTTACCGTGTCCGATTGATCCAGCATCACACTCACCTCCCACTGCTATTTCATTTTCGTTTGGGTACGTATTGCTTTGTGAATTAATTTTCTGACTTTTTGGGGGCATTTTCAGGCTGTTTTGGTTTCTGCCTTTTCATTAATACTTCATGAATATTGTGAAATATATCCCGTGATGTAATGTAGTATGTTTATAAGTTGCGATGACATTACTTTTTAGAGGTTAATCTGAGACTGATCATGGGTGTCAGGAATCTATGTCACTTAACACAAAGAAGATTTTGTCCAATTTTTACCTGTGTTGCTTTTGTATTTCCATTGAATTATTTGAAAAACAAAATATTAGAGCACACAACTAAATCAAAAAACAAGAATAATGTAACCAGCGGAAAAATATGCTTCAAGATCAATCCAAAGAAAGCAAAAGGAAAATTAATAAAGAAATCGCTCCCATCTAAAATAAAAATTATAAGTACAGAGCCGCAACTAACATGTTTTTTTATATTTGATAAAACAGTTAAAATAGCAGGCCTTTAGTGCTTATTTTAAAATCAAATTAATACATTCTTTCCACATTGTTGACTATATACTGTATATCTGAAATACTAAGAGGTGTCTGTCTTTCACAAAAGATTTATCTTGCACGCTTCTGGCCTTTAAAGTTTCATCTTGGTCTCAGTTGATGGTTTAATGTCATAACACACTAAATGCAACCTATGAACTGGATGATTGGGGCATTGTGTCCCTCTCATGGTTACAGAAGTTGTGATAGCACACCTCTTTTCACCTAGCCACGGTGGGTGTGAGTCCCCACTTTGACACGAGATACACAGTAAAGGTCAGCACACTGCGTAACATGTCACATAGCTGACATAACCACTATAGGTGATGAATCATACTGCTGGTCTGACACAGACTGGACCCATTAATTTGAAGGTGCAGCCCCCAGCAGCCATGATTTAAGACTTTTGACAAAAGATGCATGCCCAGTGCACCACTGAGGTAACATGCCAGCAGCATGCCACAAACTAAGAATTATCAAAAAAACAACAGCATGTCACTGTTTTTATGACATTCTCTTATGTCTTAGTTTGCTTGATTGGCCTCTAGTTGCTATACCTTTGAAAACACTTATCAGGCAATTCTGTTTTTAACCATTTTTGAATGACCAAATAGCGCAACACTTGGCAAATGTACTTGGTGAATCCGAACTGTACAAAACAAGAAAATAAAAATTAAATCATAGAATTCTAGTGGCATTCAATTAATAAGCTGTTGACTCAGATATCCATACTGTAACGTTGTGTGTTAGTTATATTGTACATCAGAAATAAAATTACAGCAAAGTGGTCAATGCAACTATAGTATCAGTTACTGGCAATTTCCTATTATATTTATTTTCAATGTCCTGCTGTGACACTTGTCACTCTTGTCTTGATCAAGCTACAGTACATCTATGTTGATTGTATGGTTATACTAAATTTAAAGAGTAGAGCCAATTTAATAAGATATCTAGAAAATTATGGTAACTACAATTGTTAAAAATGACTTTAAGCATTCCAGTAATGTATTTACACAGAGTTTACTATAGCTTACATTATCTTTTCCTCACTTCCTTCAGCAATATTAACATCTTTATTAGCTTGATTTCTCTTATAATTATAAATTTGGTTTCTTTGGCCATATTGACATTTCTTCAACCTCATGTTTTGAAGCAACTGGTATAAAATAGAAAATATAATTAGTATACTATAACTAATGCTTAAATAGACATGCTCGTTTTTGGAGATTAACATAAAAACAGACTACTGATTTGATCCTATTTTTTAATGATAGGTTTACAGAGAGTCAGACCCTAATCAAACAGCATTGAATGCAAGGCAGAAAACCATCTTAGATTAAATACCAGTAATTCATAGGTAAAATTTGTGTGCTCACCACCACTGATTCATATCTGTCCTATTTAAGGTAAACAATTAACCTAACATTCATGTCTTCAACATGTACCTAAAAAAAATGAAAACACAAGGGGAACATGCAGATTCCACAGAAATGATGACCAAGCCAGGACTTGAACCAAGATTTAATCGCTGAGCTACTATACCACTCCTATACAATATAAAAATAATAGGAAAATATAACTTAAATAATATTCCCTTAAAAAACTCACCTCTGCAGCTCTTGACTTGATCCCATCATTTTGTTTATTGCTTTCTTGCTTTTTTCTATTCTTTGCTTCTTTTTCTGTATCCTTAGCTGCCAGTTCAGTTTGGAGCTTAATTTATAATAAAAGTTACATCAGCATTTAAGAAAAAAGAACATTAAACAAGGTTAAAAAAAAGTAAAATTTTACTGAAATAGTTACACAAAAATAAAACACTTAAGGAATACCTGTGCACAGATTAGTTAGAAGTAGGTGACTTAATTAATTGGCAAAATATCTCATCAATTAAATGGTAACTAAAGAATATATATATAAGGCCTGGGAAGTTAATGCATTAATTTTTGCAATTAATGTGTTCTGTTTAACGCATCACATCCTGTGCTGGCCACAAAGCAAACACCTCAGGCAGTGCTTTGGTCAGGGAGGCATTTTAATTTAATTATTATTATTTTTTTTTAAGATTACATAATAATAGTACAAAAAGAGTAAGTATGTACCTAAAGAATTACATACACAACTAGTACCGTATTTATATACTATCTTCACGTTTAAAAATTTAACATTTTGCATTATGCAGTTCACAACAATGACAATACGTAGCACTGATGTTCTTTTTCTCATACATACTGACACAGGTACAGGGGTATGGAAGCAAAGGGGGTGGTTAGGGGGGTTTACATCAGGCCTGGTGCAATGCTACAGAAAAGTCTGAAGGTGAAAATGACATTCTCTCTCTTTTTTTCATTTCATATTTCTGTAAGAAGATCAAATCAAAGTCATATCACAAAAGTGCTAAATAAGTTATCTTTGAGTGGCACTAAAACCAAAATAAGTCTCTAGTACCTCTGTATTTAGCTCACCAGTCTGCCAGGTAGCTTATAGTGCTGACTGTCCTAATATATTGACAAATATCTACAATACAGAACTGTAATGATTATTACTATCCATTATTCCAATTTGCAGTATATTCGCTAATTTATGCAAAGAACTCAAGATAACCATTCAAGTAATGCACTCAAGTAAAGCTTTTAAGTGAGATTGCAGTTACTGAGATCTCTTCAGGTGTGCTAGGAGCAAAAGTGTAGATAGAGCAGTGTTTTCCAGCCGTTTTTCTGTGGTGGCATGTTTCCGTAGCCCAAATAATCCCAAGGCACACCACAATTCTACAAACTACAAAAGCATTAAATCTCTTAGACGAGAAACTGTCCAAAGTGGGCAGACAGGGGAGCAGCAAAAAAAAAAAAATCAGCTCGGTGATTGAAGTTTGCATTTTGTAGAGTGTCATTTTCAGTCGTTGATGCTGATGAACATTTGAGGATGGTATCTGCGGAGTTTAAAACACATTTTAATGTATGCCCATTGAAGAGATGCAACATTCTTTCAGTTACATTGGTCTTCCCCATTGCATTCAAAGTGAACGGTCATTTTGATCGTTTTTTTTACATATCTGTGTCTCATATGCTTAATTTAGAATTAATACATTGTATTTGTGCTCTTATTGCCTTCTTTTCAAGTTGCCTTTTAGGAAGGCATTCAAATTCAGGTTGTACTTACTCAAGCAGTATTTTGTTAAAAGTTCAGGTTTATGGCCATTGTTATAGTTTGAACTATGCCATTATTTTTTTTTAAATTCATTTGTGTTGATTCTACATTACTTTTGTGATTCAGTGTGTACTTACTTGATGATTTATGTATTAATTTTATAATTAGGTTTTAATGTTAAATCTGATTAATATATATATATATATAAATATTCCTAGTATTTTTAATGTACCTGTGCAGGGTTTTTTTCTTGAAATATCAGGGCTGAACCTCCATCTTCCTCCTCTGGATAATCAGGAAATGTCCCAGCTAAGTTGCTAAAATATATAAAACATAAACAGACACTCATAATTAAAGGATTAATATTTTACAAATATAAACTCTCTATCTTTAGAAAATATAGCATAAATAAAATATGAGCTTAGAACAAAACACGCACGTGGTGCAGTAATAGCATTGCTGCCTCACAGCAAGGTGACCAGGGTTTGCATTCTGGGTCTTCCTTGCGTGGAGGTTGCATGTTCTCCCTGTGTCTGAGTGGGTTTCCTCCCACAATCCAAAGAAATGCACGTTAGGTGAATTGACAATACTAAATTGGCTGTAGTGTGTGTGTGTTCACCCTGTGATGGACTGAAGCCCTGTCCAGTGTTTGTTCCTGCCTTGCACCCTATTCTAGCTGGGATAGACTCCAACACCTTTCATGACCTTCCTCAGAACTAAGCAGGCTAGAAAATGAAATGATATTTCTAAATTCTCCTTGTGTTTATGTGATATTTCTTCAGTTGGCTAACATATTCCTATCTTAAATTGATCCAGGGTAGGTTTGGATTTGTGTTAATGTATTCCATCATGGACTAATGTTCCATTGCCAAATGGATCGTACAGTGAGGCTCCCTGTATAATGCTGTATTTGGAAAATGAATGGGTGAACAATTACTTGTATATACAAAATGCTAAACTATATTGCTTTGTTTAATGTTGTATTTAGTTTTATATTTACAATCGGCTTGTCTGCTTTACTTTATACTAGCAGAATACCCGCGCTTCGCAGCGGAGAAGTAGTGTGTTAAAGAAGTTATGAAAAAGAAAAGCAAACATTTTAAAAATAACGTAAGATGATTGTTAATGTAATTGTTTTGTCATTGATATGAGTGTTGTTGTCATATCTATCTATTTATATTATATATATATATATATATATAGCAAAATACCTCGATTGGCAGCGAGAAGTAAAAAGAAAAGGAAACATTTTAATAATAACGTAACATGATTGACAATGTAATTGTTTTGTCATTGTCATGAGTGTTGCTGGCATATATATACATATACATATATACACATACTGTATATATACACACACACATATATACATACTGTATATACAACATATACATATCTACATATATACTGTATATACACATATATATACAAATCTACATATATATATCTACATATATATATTAGGGTGGGACTCGATTAAAAAATTAATCCAATTAATTAGAGGCTGTGTAAGAATTAATCTTGATTAATCGTATGTAATCGACACGTAAATTTGCCCCAAATCGCAAATGTTTTTTTTTAATTTAAAACGGTTTTAGTGGGCGACAGAATCAAATAATAGACATGGACATGAATATTGTAAACTGAAGCTGTTTTAATTTCTGAAAAAAGCTTTTAAACTGCATTTGAATTCAAAACAGAAACAAAAATATCATCCCTGGTTAAAATTGGGCAGACTTAAAAATAAAGTGGTAGTTTAAGTACTTTAAGTACATTTTCAGAATAGTATTGTCTTTAAATAATAATAACCAAAATTTCAACATAAAGTGCAGTTTTCTTCTTAAAAAAATAAGTCAGAAACATAAAAGGTAATTTGACCAGCTTACTCTTTAAACTCTGAGTAACATTAGCCAAAATTATTTTGTACATTAGGCTAAAACAGTGTGATCATTGAACATTTTGTAATTAGATGTATTTAGAATTACTAACGGTCACGGAAGTCCAATGATCCCCAGTAAGAGCCACAAAGTCCGCTTTCTGTAATGCATCTAATTTTGCTTGCTTTTCAGTGTGCACAAAACCATGCTTTTATCAAGGCTTCGCTCGGGTAGTCGAAATGATCAGTCGTAGGAACGCGCTTTATTCCGACTCTAACATTTTTGTAGCTGTGATGTGTGCATCAGTGTAATGGATGTACCAGGAAATCATGCATTGACAAAAGTTCCCGTTTGCTTGGAATTGAAAGTGTGATTAAATGCGTTATTTTTAACGCGTTATGGAGTACATGCATCGAAGCTTCTCAGCTGTGCTTGTGCTAAGAAAGGGAAAATTTTAAAAATAACGTAACATGATTCTGCGTTAACCTAATATTTTTTCATACGTCCCAAACCAAGGAGATGCGAAGGTAAAATGAATCAGGTAGCGCGCGTACATAGTCAGTACACCCCCTCTCGGGAATCGAACCTCGAATGTCGGCGTTAGAGGTGAAGACTCTACAATTGCACCACAGCGTGTGGCTTGTCTATGCTAAAGTATGTATTGTAGATCGGGTATATATATACATTTATATATATATACCCGTGTACAGTGGAGAAGTAGAAGTTATGAAAAGAAAAGGGAACATTTTAAAAATAACGTAACATGATTGTCAATATACAGTAATTGTTTTGTGAGTGTTATTGAATGTTGCTGTCATCAAGGATTTGATTATCATTATTTCTTTCAATCAGGCTCGTATTTGTAGGATGTGTTCAAGTTACATTCCGTGTTTGTCAATCGTTGTAAAGATAAGAGGTTTCATTCATCGATTAGTTCCTTACTGCATCAATAAACAGCTTGTCTTCCTCTTTATCTGAGATGTGACAAACTGCATGCACGTTTTTTTTACACTGTCTTCCTTTAGCAGGACATTCACTTTTTCCACCGTGTGCTTTGTTTCCGCAGTAGCTGCACTTATGAATATGATTCTATGTATAAGGCGCTTCATATTTTTTGCTGCCTTCTCAATTGTGTAATTCGGTTTTGTTCAGCACTCTTTGGAACTGTTGCTTTTGTCTGCACTTCGTCAGTTCACGTGAGCCGCTTGGTGTTCTTGCATCGAAGGTTCCCAGCTGTACTGGTGCCATCTCGTGTAATGTCAGCTAAGACCCGGCACTTAAAAGTTTCTCTCGCAGTTTCAATGAGTTTGTGCCAAACACCACCCTGACCATCTCATCTTCCTCTGCATAAGCACAGTCCTTCACCCGTGAACATTTACCGGCAGTGTTTGTATTGGATTGCCGCTGATGGACGGCCTTATATGGGCAGGCACTAAATTACAAACGCTAGTGGCAGCCTGTCTATGAACTTAATTTAATATAAACTTACGGTTCACGCCGTGCTTTGTTTCCGCAGTAGCTGTACTTATGAATATGCTTGTATGCATCATTTGCTTCATAATGTTTTTCTGCCTTCTCAATTGTGAAATGGCGTTTTGTGCTGATCGCTGTTTGGAGTTCTTCCTTGTTCTCTACGTACTTACGCAGGAGGCGTGATGATGTCACACGAAACTCCGCCCCCCACGGCCATCTCCAACTCAAGACTCCATTACATTATATGGGGAAAAATAGCTTCCAGTTATGACCCTTATGCGTAGAATTTCGAAATGAAACCTGCCCAACTTTTGTAAGTAAGCTGTAAGGAATAAGCCTGCCAAATTTCAGCCTTCTACCTACACGGGAAGTTGGAGAATTAGTGATGAGTCAGTGAGTCAGTGAGTGAGTGAGTGAGGGCTTTGCCTTTTATTAGTATAGATTAGCTCTTCCAGTTATTTTAACCCAGTTCCAGAATTAATAATTATACCTTGCACTATGGTTTTTAAATAAATACTAAATAGATGGGAGAAGAAAAGATGCCACCACACTACAAAAACATTATGCTAGTTGGTATTTCAAAATACTAAAAAAAACAAAGTGTGCATCCAATTCTTTACTGAACAATGATATCATCTGGCAAAAATAACTTAGAATATGCTACTTCTATAATATTACAAGAACAAAACAGATTAGTAAAAGGCAAGGCACAGGTACTGTCTGCAAGTGCATTTATGCAGTATAGCTCTATGTCTGCCAAAGAAAGAAAGAATGGTTTGGCTTCATGGGAATTTTTTATATGGGTTTAAGCATTGGTTTGTTATCACTTGGAAAAGTGCATGGTGTGGAGAAACACATGAGAAAAAAACACAAAAGGAAAACTTGTATGTTTATAAAATTGGGAATTTGGTGTAAGGAAACACAGCGTAAGCCGATTGTGTGAACCTAGTGCATTCTTAGACCAGTACATGGAGTTTCTTTCTTCCACATGAGCGTAAGTGAGAGCCTTATCACAAAATACTTAATTCGGATTAAAAGGGGGGTTTTGTATGGTGCTTGGGAAAGCTTGATATGGCATTAAAAAAAAAAAAAATCACTTTAGTTTTTATTATTTGGTCAGTTCCTGTTAAAGTTTTAGGTCAGGTCAGGTTGGGGAGCATGCACTGGTACAATGTATTGCCGCAACCACCACACGACGAAACAGCTCAGGGTCTTGATTGGCAATCTCCCAGGCAGACACGCAGTCCCAACTGTCTTTTTCAAACAAGTCTCTGATATTCTTATTGATAGTGTAATTGACATACAGTATTTAACTCGTTATTAGATGTGGGGTGTGGTTTTTCTAGGCTTCCCCTGCTCAAGAAAAATAATGTAAACTCCTCTGTCTTTGGTTACTTTACGTGTAGACCTATTTTTAACCTGCCTTTCTTAAATAAAATTCTAGGAAAAAAAAAATGTTTTTCTACAGTGAAATGATAATTTGAAAAAAACATTCTATCCTTGATGAGTTTCTGTCAGGTTCTTAGGTACATTATAATACAGAAACTGCATTGGTTAAAGTAGTAAATGACTTGAGCATTACTGTGGACATGATCCACATATCTGTTCTTATTTTCTTAGACCTGAGTGCAACATTTGATACCATAGACCACAGAATTCTTATAAATCGCCTAAGACAATGGATGGGTCTCTCTGGCATTGTCTTAAGCTAGTCTTATTTAACAGGTAGAAACTTATTCATTAGTTGTGTGATTGTAGTTCGCAGGTTATATTGTATACGATGCAAAATAAATAATGTAATGGCTATTAACATTAAACTTTTTATTTACCTGTCTGAATTGTTTGTAATTGATGTTTTAAGCATTAACATTAGAAATCTAGGAGGTGCAATTAATTCCCTTACATATAATGAAAAGTCAAGCAAAATTACACCTTTTATTGGCTAACTAAAAAGATTACAATATGCAGCTTTTGAGGCAACTCAGGACTCTTCTTCAGTCAAGCAATTACATCTTACATCTTGATTACATACTGGGGTAAGTACATACTATGGTTATATAAACCAGTACATATGCCTCTGAGACACATATTTTTCTAGAATATATCTCTAAGATTGATGAAACATTTACACTTACCGGCACTCAATGAACCACTGACGGATTTGATTTTTCATGTTTTCTCTCATGTTAGTTCCTTCCATTTCAAGAAGCTTTTCTTTGGTGGTTTGCAGTGCTTGCTGGAATTCCTGTTCATATATATCTTGCTGTTGATGATTATGTATCTCCGCAGATTTAGCAGTAATTAATGTGGGAGATGGCTGGCTATCCTCGGGTCCATAACACTTTTGAGGTTTAAATATATATTAAAACAGAACGTTACTCCGTTTAATTTATCACTTAAAATGCACATTATAGTACAATTAAGCACTTGGAATGTTAACAGTATCTAATGTTCTTTGTTACAAGGGGATTTCAGCATACAACAAATTTATAAGGGTCTTTTATTTTTTATTTTGTTAAATGACATTAACTCTCTCCCTTTCTAGGTATGCATCTCTTCATCAAGCATTTTGATTCAGTATACCAGTCCTTCTTATAAACTTGACAGACTATTAGTCAGTTTAACTCATTACATGACAAACATCGAAAAAGTATTGTACTCCATTTCATATATGTAATATGCAGCAGATGTAATCACAAACTATACAATTATTGTAATGTATGGTTTAATTGTTATGTAGACATACTTTTTCCTTAGGAGACTGTGTACCTTTAATGTGGGTAGTGACATCATTCACATCTTCTACAACTCGGTGATGGCCAGTGTGATTTTCTGTGCCTCTGAATTGCTTTTTTATCATTAAAAATAAGCCTCAAACTCCAACCAATTTCACTCCAACCAGTTTCTCAATAAAAAGGCCATTCTTGTTGTTAATTAAACATATTATTTAATTCAATGACTTCCTGTTTGTCTCATTCTTCCTCAGCACACATTTCCAAAACTGTTGATTTTCTTTTTTTCCCCAAAAACACTGTCATAATGTTTTGTGAATATTTTCAGATATTGTATGATGGACACAGGTTGCTAGTCATGTGTTGGCACATTCTGTGCCTCATTATTGTTTTGTCATGTTAATTAAAAAAACTAAAAGAAATAAGGGTTCTCAGGCTTAAATAGCAAATCAATTAGGAATTGTGATTTTCCCCTTGGGATTAATAAAGTATCTATCTGTCTGTCTGTCTGTCTGTCTATCTATCTATCTATCTAATTAAAATTAAGGCAAAAGAGTTAATTGGCTGCAAAAATTGGTCACTAATTAAGAGGAGGTTTAGAATGAAAACCTGCAGCTATAGTACTGCTCCATGATTGGAGTTGGAGACCCCTGTTCTACGCTATGGTCTGCTTGGTTGGTAAAATGACTTCAAGAGGCTCACTGAACCAACAAGCTAATTAAAAGGGCAGGCTCACTTATGGGACATATTCTGGATCCCTGAAGGTAGTTGCAAAGGAGAGAATTGAAACAAAAATTATGAACAATTCTGCACATCCTTTCTCTGACACACTAACACAGAGTAATTTCAGCCAACAAATCATTCAGCAGAAGTGTGTCAGGAAATGATACCGAGGCTCCTTTATATCAACAGCAATACACCCCCATAATGCCTCACTGTGACTGCCAAGTAAGAAGTTCTCTCTTTTTAACTTTGTTCCATTTTGGTCATACTGGTGTGTGTTGGGACTACAGTGTGTTTGTTTATCTGTCTATTTATAGAGCTTCTGCAAAAAGCCATATTTACACCCAGGGAAAAAAAAAAGAAGTACAGTGGAACCTCAGGTCACAACCACAATTCCTTCCAAAACTCTGGTCGTAACCCAATTTGGTCATGACCTGAAGTAATTTCCCCCATAGGATTGTATATAAATACAATTAATCCGTTCCAGACTGTACAAACTGTATGTAAATATATTTTCTTTAAAGATTTTTAAGCAAAAAAAAAGTTAATTATACCATAGAATGCACAGTGTAATAGTAAATTAAATGTAAAAACATTGAATAAAACTGAGACAAACACCCAGGCTCCCTGCTCAGCAGCTCGCTCACTCTCTCTCTCACGCTCTCTCTTTTTCCTCCTGCTTCCTGCCTTCTCCTGCAACCTCTGTTCTTTCCTGTTCTCTTTTTTTTCCCTTTAGCTGACTCATGCTTCTGTTTATGAAGAGGCGTGGTAGTTGTGGCAATCAGCAGCTCCTGGGAACAATTACGGATGCGGACCACTTCTTACCTGTGCACTTAGGTGAGAAACGCCTACATCACAAACTCCTCAGGAACCGCAATGGTCACACACCACCATGCCACCTTGCAAAGCTGCAAGTGCGGTGATTATTTATTAAAATAATAATGATTAAAATTTTGACGGGAGCTGTGGACCCGCTATACCACAGGAGGCAGCTGGGTTGAGAGGAGGTTACAGTTTTGAGGGAGAGTACCTCTGCATGATGCACCGAGAACAATGTGCAGTACAAGGAGAGACTGAACACATGCAGAAATCATCGTCGTGTACAAATCGTAAGAGAAACGAAATAGAGCACAAAGAGGTCACAGCGAATGCACAGGGAGAGATTGAACATGTGTGAAAATCATTGGCACGTACGAACCGGAAGGGAAACTGGCTTGTTCATCAACCGAGTGTGTGGTCGTGAGCAGATGCAAATGTCTGGCGAACTTTTTGGTCATAACCCGGTTTGTACGTGTTCAGAGACGTTCATGAACCGAGGTTTCACTGTATATATATATATATATATATATATATATATAAAATATATATATACTTGCCTATCTATACGGGTGTACAAATACAGGTAAAATTCTGTTACAATGAACTTCTAGAGACCTAAAAAATATTGTGTTGTAATGAGATTCTGTATTTGTAGCTATAGTGCTTTCTTTAACTTGCATCCAGGAGTCTGCAATGATTTCAATAGCTTCTTTCACATTCATTTTAATCTTCTCCTGTCCAGTTATGCTGCCGAGAATTTTTCTCAGCATTTCCTTGCGATAATAAACTTTCAGGGTGCAAATGATGCCCAAATCCAATGGCTGAAGCACTGCTGTGCAATTGGGTGGAAGGAATTCAAGCGAACATTATCTAAATGTGGAAGCATGTTGTGAGCAGCACAGTTATCAATCAGAAGCCAAATCACCCTTTTCGTCTTCTTCATATTGTGAGGTTTCTGAACTCTTTTGGGATCTTTTTCTTTTTGCTGCAATCGAGAGCTGCAAAAATGTAGTTTTTTTTTTCTAATATGAACTGTTACCATTTTTTTGTGTCTGCCGTTTGTATAGAAGGGTGACGATGACTTAAATTTCAATGGATGTTTTTTAAATGTTGATTAGCAATAAGCAAAAGGTATCACTGAAGACCACCGAAAACAAAAACAGCAAAAAAAAATTATTTTTTAAACGATGACAGATGCAATTTAAAGGAATTTTTACTTTTGAAAGATGCTGTTTTCTTTCCATTGTGCAGTTCTGTACAGTTAATATATTCTATTATTTGTGTATTGTTAAAGAATAATACATTATCATAATCAGTTGTCTTATAGTTTTCCACAAAGTATAGAGAGGTTAGAGACAGCATAAACTATTTACAATATATGATTGAAAACACAATACACCTTAGCTGATCACTGTCATAAATACACAAATAAATAAATACACAGTGTTCTGTAGTAAGGTGTCTGTAATGTAAGCCCAGCTCAACATGAATTAGTTTGGTATTTTTTTAAATCTACATTCATACTAAATGAAAATACAATGGCAGATTTAATCAGCATATAATTGTTAAATTCAAAAGAAGATACACTTTAAGTTTATATATACTGTATATAATTAAAAGATTTAGTATATTGTTATTTTTACAAGCATAATCACAGCTAAATTTACTATTCTAGAATGTATAATATACAGTACATTTAAGTTCATGCTTAACTCATTAATGGTGAAAAATATAACAAAATGTTTATATAGTTATATAGAAAGACTTATCCAGGGGGTTGAGTGGATCTTGTAGCTATTTTTATCAGTGATTAATAGGTAGCTTTATTTACCATTAGGAAACAAACATCTCTACAAACATACAGCCTCATACTTTGATATTTTCATTAATAGCTGCCTTTTGTCTTTCATATTTTTACTGTGTGTGTTTTCTTTCTTCACATTTGATACTCAAATAAGCATCTTATCTAAAAAGAAAATTATGCACTGACATTACAGCAACATAAAGGCATATCAATGAATGAGGAACATATGCATAATATTATAAAGAGGTCCCACTTCAGTTGATGCTTGCTGATCTTTTTTTTAGGAGAGCTGCATCTTTTGTAGTCATTTTTCACAGCAAATGTGTTATGTGGTGAGCAAAGGTGCACAGGAGTAAGACCTGTGTATCTTGGCCCAGGACTTTTTTTATGATATTCCTTCTTTCTTGGTGCTTTAATTTTGTTGATTTCCCCCCTTTTTAGCATGAAATAAGGGAAAAACAATAGAGATGAATTCAATGCAGCAATAATCCAAAGACATATGCTACTGTATATTTACTGTTCTCCAAAGTCAAATAAAGCCATTTTTTTCAAATAAAATGCCTTGCACTATCCATTTTCCACCGCTTTACTGCTGACTGTACACACAGCTCCTTTAGCTAGCTATTAATACCTCTCATTGTCCCTCAACACCAGCTATCACACTGAAAAGGCTCAGTTAGTAAGGAGGCAAAGGAAAGTCAATCTGTCCACCAGGATGCTTTTTAAACTGTACAGAGGCACAATGGAGAGCATAATGACAAGCCACATCCATCTGGAATGGCAACTACATCAGGACTCTGTAGCTGTTGATTAAAATTGCATCAGGATATTTATGAAAAGAGATGCTTGAAGAAATAACTATCTGCTATGGCAGACTCCACTAACTGAAGCAACAAATCACTTATTTCCTTGCAGTCTAGAAAGTAAACCTGCAGCATTCAATGCTATACCGTCAGCCTCAGACACAGTTTTTCACTCCTGGACCATTAAACTGCACACAGTAATTTATGTGACCTGACCTATGACTAAGGCTCTTGTTTAGAAAACACATGAACTATCTTCCTGTATGCACTATTTATTTGTTGTTACTGACTACTTTGCAAATTAGTTTCCCACACGGTTTCTTTATTAACACCTTATGTATAAATACTATTGGTAATTTTCTGATATTTATTGCTATTTTTAATTGTAATTTATGTTTACAGACTTGTATCTGCTGCAATATATTGGTGCAACATGTTCATTGCTTTTATAGTAGAGGAAATTGTAATAAATACATTTCACCACACAATGTACAATGACAAAAAACTGAATTGAATACATTAACACTTAAATGACTTCATTACGTTGGCTTCTTTTACAGTAGTCTCTGTTTCTGGCCTCAATATTTTAAAGATTTGCTGTGAAATATTTGTGGAATGGTCATTGAGCTTTTTAACAAATACTTGTTGCAGCTCTGTCTTTAGCTCCAGCAATGTCCACATTTAAATCCTAAAAGCTCACCTTAATTCTTTTATGTTGTTAATACATTCCCATCTACTATCTGTTCATGTTTACTTGTTTAAGATCTTCAAACTTTTTGCTGTAATTTATAATGTATTTATCGATCTTGTATTTTATCTTGTTTGAAATTTTATTAATTTGCTTTATAAAAGGTTGAGATTGTGGATTTTATAAAGGGCCCTAATATGGGAAATGATGTGCGAGTCACATGGGGATATTGCGGGACTTGGTCAGTGCATCACAGACTGAATTAACTTTTGTGTCAGTGCTGTGGTACCTTCAAACACAGTGCATTGATTTTTGAAGAAAAAGCCCTTGATTACTAAGGAGCTAAAAGCTATCTTAAATAAGAAAAAGAAAGCATCAGGTGACAAAGAGGCTTTGAAGGGTGTACAGTGAGTGCTAAAGAAAAAGCTGAGTGTAGAAAATGAGGTTACAAAGTTAAAACAGAAAGAAAAAAACTCACTCATAATAACAAGAAACATGTCTGGAAAGGACTGGACTCAAGCAATCCTGGCCTTTGGTGCTAGAAGGGAATATGGACAAAACTAATGCCCTTCTTCCATTGGCCAGTCTCCCCACACAATTCTTACTACATCAACAATACCTACCACGTCAACTAGAATGTGTGAACCTCTTACCATCAATATGGGCTGTCCATAACTGAACATCAAGTAAGATGAGAACTGAGGAAGCTACACACACATTGGACAGAGGATGCAATTATCTGTTTGCTCCAGAAGGCTTATTCTCATCTGGACAAAGCTGGCAGCACTTATAGGTGTATTAATAAGGGGGATGAGACAGAGTATAGAACTCAGGTGGAGAACTTTGTTTCCTGATGTAAAAAGAATTGTCTGCATCTTAACATCAGGACAACTAAGCATAATCAAAAAGCCTTTATGTCCAGTCACAATTCAGGGACTGAACATGGAGGTTGTGAACTCATACTTGGGGATCCACATCAGTGACAGGTTTTCTACTGGGTCATTTTTTTCTATATTGTACTGAAAATGCTTGCGCAGTCAACATTTAAAAATGTCTTGAATTTTATTTTTATTTTATTTCAGTATTATTTTTTGTTCTTTCTGTGAAATGGTGCATTGAAGAATTATTACTTATGGATATCAAATTAACAGATTCAGAGGTAGGCAGGAAGACCATAAAACATTTTGGAAAAAACAATTGAAAAAACAAAAGTACATTTATTTGAATATTTCTTTATATCAAAAGAAGGTGACACTGTGGCACAATGTGGGCTGACACCAAGCAAATCAAGCATCCTAAGACCGAGTCCCAATTTTAATACTGCCTGTGTAAAGTTTACATATTCTCTACATGTCTGTATGGGTTTTCCATCTGGGTACTGCAGTTTTCATACCACAAAACCAAAGTAGTACTGGGTAATTAGAATAACTGAAAGTTCCAAAATGGTGTGGTGTGAGTGTGGATATGTGCTTGAGTGGGCATCTGTGAAGAACTGGCCCCCTGTTGTGAGCTGTTTCCTACCTTGCAGCCAGTGCTGTCTGAAAAGGCTTAGGTTACTCAAGACTCTGTTTTAGATTAACCAAGTTAGAGAATGAGATGATATGATACCAAAGACACTTTAACTGACTAAATAATGTTGAAAGCTTAACAGATTAAAAAACACTCCATTTCATGATTTTTAAAACCAGTTAAGATATTCTTTTTTTTAAATAAGCAATTGCCATTATTATTGAATGTGCTGTCTTGTAAGACAAATTAACAAATTTAGTAATGAAGCTGTGTAAATAAAATACATCTTTGTCAAAAAAAAAGAACTATCACAATTGATTTAAATTTCATATCCCAGTATTTTTTTTGTTTTAGTCTCTTAATTTAAAATAGTAAAAGTAATTTTCTCTATAATTGTTACTGCAACATTTTAGAAAAGACCATATATTTTTCAATACAGTATATGTTTTAATCTGGTAAACAGATAATTTAATTCTGTTTTGGATAGTTTATAATATAATTTCATAATATGTATTTAAACATGTCAAATAATAAAAATAACGCAGTAAACTATTTTTTATATATTTTATGATTATGTATTTAAAATATACTCAATACTGTAAATCTAAACAACTAGACTTTTAGAATAGTTTCACCTTAAGAGAGTTCTTGCAGTATGTTTCTTTTATATCATTATCTGAATATCTCATTTTCTAAGAGGGTCCGATTCATACTTTAACGGCCATGCTGAAATGAAAATAAATACAATTTATTTGACTCTATAGCTATGTGAAGAAATAAGATAGGGAGGAGGATAGGTTCCACAATTTTGTAATAGATGTCACATTAACTGAAGGCTTCAAAGAGTTTCAACTTTGCAAACACACATTACCAGAGAGAGACGGGGAATATTATATTTGCTGCTGAAGTGCGTCCTTTTAAATGATATCCATAATGAGTTTATAATATGCATCTGGGCTACCTCCTCTCTACTTTGATGTCTTCCAAATGGCCCGGGTGTCATCAGCAAAACATGTAGACACTTTCCTGCCTCATTGACTCCCAAATGTATTTTAAATATCATTCCTGGTAACGCAATTATTTAAAACGCTGAACTAAACACTTACTAATGGGAAAAAAATACCATGACTTAAATAAATTCATTTCTCAAATGTAGGGCCTTCAATTTTTTCTGAAAAGCCATGACTTTCTTAACATCTACCAGCACCCCTCAGCAACTCTCCCAGTTTTTGTCTCTCTTTCACTCTCTTGCATTTAAAAAAAATAAATAAAGAAAAAAAATTTAAAGGAATATCCTTTATTACAAGAAGCATTGCTTTTCCAAGAAATCTTAATATTGAGTCTGGCTTGGCAGTAACAAGTCTTTTTTTATTAACCCAATTATGTAATTACATTTTGCTGGCTGTGCTCTTATTAATTCTAATTTCAGCTGTGGAGAATTGTAATAAAAATGTAAAAAAGAAAAAACAAAAGAAAAAATCTGCTTTAGTAAGGATTCATTCTAAGCAAACAAAAAAAAAAAATGCAGTTTCCAAACAAAATGGAAGATTTTGAAAAAATGCCCAGAACTGCACTGAGTTACAAATTTTAAGCAGTAATAATAATAATAAAAATAATAATAATAAAAACCCATTGTTTGCCACCTTTATGTGGTAGGGGGTTTTGTTAGTCCTTGTAACCATTAAAGTAATGCCACACATGCGGGCAAGTTTGAGGGTAAAGGGACTGACTAAAGACATTAAGACATTAAATATTAAGATATTAAATATTAAGATTGGTTATAACAAGAAATTGAATTCATGCTGCCTCAGCTGTCATCCATATAAAAAGGACCATGTTTGTGAGTAAGGTAGAAGCTCATATTTGAAATGTGAGTGACTGTCTCCTTTGGCTACTGGAGGTGAAAGCAGCACCAGCCCAAAAATGGTTACTGCAATGATCACTCATAAGGACTGGTGGGCCTGACCATTAGACCCACACTGCTATGGCTGTTTCAAGGTGGCCTCCAAGCCCGTGACCACCAAAGCAGGTAAGATCAGCACATATAATAGACAAGAGATATCAATGAGTTTATCATGCGTACATATTATAAAATTACAGCATTAGAAACAGACATAACATATTAGAGACGCAAATAGAACATATCTTTACACAGGCAAACATAAAAATAACAAAGAATCACAGATCAGCAACATACTATCCTTGCAAATAAGCTCATTCCACAAACAAGACTCAAACAAATAAAACAGGAAGTTGCTGCTAAATCACAGAAACAAACAGGGAATACCAACAACACAATCTCATGCAACAAACAAGTAGACAACATATTCAACAATGCACATTCTGTAACAGTGGATACTGATATTGTTATCAATAAACCCACCAAGACATGACCTATCAAGAATTATATACAACCAAACAAACTGTCAGATGACATTGAATTGTATGAGTGTTCTCTCAAAGGAACAGACTCCACTCAGTAGATATGTGAGCTCAGAAAAGCTATCAAAGTGACTAAACATCAGTGTGGGAGTAAACTGGAGAAAGAATATAGCAGCTATTATAATTTGTGCAAACAGGGACTCCTAATACCAAATCCACTGAACACAATGAAACTGTCACTAACAACAAAACTCATACAGATGCACTTTAAACGCTAACAGCTGTGCATATCTAAACTATGTATCAGCACCCAACACCATCACCCACATTTGAATGAAAATACAAGATGGACAAACCAACAACATCACTCCAACCTAGGAAGCCTGCCTAGGAATGACATCTAGAAACATAGATAAAGCACATTAGATGTGACTTAGACTGATTAACACAGGAAAAGAAGAACTCCACATCAGGAAAAATTTAAAGAAATCCTAACCAAATATTTAAGGGAACAAAAACTCTCACAAAATATAAAGATCACAATGATCAAATAGAGACACACAGATGCAGTTTAACAAAAGCTCATAGTTTAAACACAGAAGATATAATGATACAAATTAGGCATAGCACAAAACCAACACAACTCACGATTCCAAAACAATGAAAACTATTTAACAGACACATAATGTACCGAATAACACATCAACATGATTGCGAGATTGCATCAAATAGCTGGCTAAGCTGTAATAACATGTTTGGTGAGATATAGGGGACAACGCAACCCATATAAAATTAAGTTGTGAACACGAGAAACTACAAAAAATTATATTCTGAAGGATCCAAACTTGACAGACAGTACAGATACTGCAACAGGGAACAAGAAACAATCCATTAGATCACATCAGGTTGAAAAACTACTGACACTGACAGACAACATGCACAGACACAAGACACAAACATATGGCAAACATTATACATCAAGAACTAGCACTACAACACAAACTAGTAGACACATACAATACAAACCATATTATAAGTACACTCTCACCAGACTATTAGAAAGTGCCATACATAAACTAAATCGAGATAGAGCTATATTGACAGTCAAAACTATTCAACATAACAGACCAGACATTACACTGGTAAAAAAAAAAACTAAATAAAACTACCATATATTATATCAACATTGACATACCAAACACACAACTTACACAATATGCACAGAAATATAATGTAGAAGTACACAGAACTGACAGAAGAAATATGCCACTTATGGAGAATGGACAAGATGATCACTCTGCCCACTGTTGTATCCACCACTGATGTTATCCCACATTGCATAATAATCACTAAATATATCTGGCTTTTGATGTAATGAAGAATTATTATTTAACTGCAGGTTTCCTTTGTGTAATGTCACTGGTAATTTTGGATAGAGCCTGAACTCGAGACTTCTACCTCTTTTGCAGAAGGAAACTTTTACCTGGCATATTTTAAAATATTTTTTCAATCAAACACAATGGAAATTGAGTCATTTAGTAAATACAAAAATTAAAAACTCAAGCTTTGTGCATCTGTCAAGAACATCAAAGATAAGCTGCAGTAACTTTCTGTGTATCAAGTTTTTCTATGTAGAAAACATGGTAGTTTTTTAGTTTGTTTTTGTGTGGGAAATATACAGAATGTCACATTTTTAACAAAGCTTACTGCACACCTCACAGTGATGTGAATGAGAGCCATAAATAGAATTAACTTTAAAATTGTGGTACAGATTATGTGCTTTATGCAGCTTCAGAAAAGAGCACAGGTAAACACAAAAGTGTGCTTTAGGGAGTAGTATTCTTTCTTTTCTTCCTAATACCTTAATGCCGTTAAACACTCTTTAGTGAGTGTCACACTGCAAAATTAATTTTAGTGCCCGTTTTGTGAAACTATATAAATTGAAACTTGCTGGTTTCACTCATTACTTCTGAAAGCAATGAACTCAACTGTTGTTAGGCCATCACTTCACTAGAAGGTACACATAAACATCCAACAGCACTTATCTAGGGTCAAATTAAATTTTTCCACAATAAGGCTAATTACAGTTAATGCTCTTACTTGAATTGATTACTTTACCACTATGACATTGACAGAACGTTAGCCCGCTATGATGCAACATTTTGCCAGGCACATAAATCGTGCACTTATGTGCAACATATAATTTTATAACATTCATGTTATATTAACCCATCTTGTAGTGAAATTAACATCTGAACTTTTTTTAAAAACAAATAAAGGAAAAACCTTATGAGAAACCATAGTTATTGAACAATTACATTTTTTTTCTTAAATTTGGTTTTAAGTTTATTTTTGTTTTTGAATGTATGTTTTTTGTTTCTCTGAAATGTGGTTAACATGTAAGACACCAGGCACTGCTATACTGCCACATGGCTCTACCATCTTTTGTGGCGATTAGACTGAAATAACAGGGAAAAACGATGGAGGAGACATGTTTAAGGATGAACAATGCATGGTAAACAAGTGTTAAAATAGTTTTAAAAATTGTACACCTGATCTGGAATCTTCTTTAATCAAGTGTTACCTGTTTAATCTTCTAAGGGAGTTCTGACGTGTTTTTCTGTTTGCTATTTATATTCTTCCATGAGCCAACATGAATAATGTGCTGGTTGAACTGTACAATACTAGTATAGAATACCAAGGTTTACATCCTGAAGGACTGTTTATTGTTGCTAGAAAATTCAAGAAAACAAAGTTAAGGAATGTTTGCCTGTAATATCAGCTTGCCCGAGGGGTATACTTACTATTTTGGAACACTATATACTTTCCAATACTATGCTCACACCGTGATAATTTCCTTTATTGTCCACACACCTGCTGTCAGCTTAGAAGCAGAGACTGAAGAAGTAGTTCAGACCAAAGAAACAGAGAAAAGGCATCAGGAAGGTGTGAACAACTTTGTGCCTGCAAAAACAATCCACATATTTCCTAATAATTATGTGCAGACCAGTGATGACATCAGGAATGTACTGAAATGCACAGCAATGGCCATCAAAACTATGATATGGAAACATACAATAAATGAATCTATGAGGTAAGAAAAGCAATCAAAATGACTAAACATCAGCGTGGGAGTAAACTAGAGAAAGAATATAGCGGCTATTATAATTTGTGCAAACAGGGACTAGAGATGCTTACCAACTATAAGGTAATGACTCTCTCATCAATGAACTTAAATTAACTTAAAGATTTCTTGATTACAATAACAAGCGCCTATTCAGCAACAAGCACCACCACATGATTCTTCTTCCTTTGTTTCTGTACATTATGTAAGGAGGACTTTTGAATGAGCTCCAGTTTGCTTATTGTCATACAGTAACTGGTCCACAAAGAATGTCATATCCCTTCACTTCACACCATCATGTACATTTTGATGATAAAAACTGTTATTCCAGAGTCCTGTTTATAGACTACAGATCAGCTGTTATGCCTTTTGCGAGGGTCCAAAAAGGACTGGCACATAGACAAAGCCCACCTGCCTTTCCAGTTCACAGCAATTTCACTGAATTGCCAGCTGGCAAAGAGGATGTAAGATACTGTGACAACACTAACTAGACCAGGAGATATGTGTGCATTAGAGAAATTGAAATAAGAGTCACTGTCTAAGACTATAAAATCCAGTGTCAAAAACTGAATTGCAAATCTCTGATTAATGCCAAAATGAGAATTGCCAGAAGTCAACAATCTTCTTCTTCGTTTGGCTGCTCCTGTTAGGGGTTGCCACAGTGGATCATCTTCTTCCATATCTTTCTGTCCTCTGCATCTTGTTCTGTTACACCCATCATCTATAACCCTATCCATCCTTGTCACACCCAATGCATATCTTAGCATCTTTAACTCTGCTACCTCCAGCTCTGTCTCCTGCTTTCTGCTCAGTGCCACCATCTCCAACCCATATAACATAGCTGGTCTCACTACTGTCCTATAGACCTTCCCTTTCACTATAATGCCACAGATATTCAGACTAGAAACCATACTACGACCTGAAGGCAAGCTGTGATAAGAATCTAGACCCAAATTGTACTCTAACCTGAAAGCAACCTACTGCCAAAACCTTTACTCAAAACTGTACAATAACCTGAACGCTAATCTATCACCAAAAAACATGAATCAAAACTGTACAACAACCTGAAAGTGAGTTATCACCAAAATATAGACACAAGACTGTCACAAAAGCTGAAGCAAGAACCACTGTGACTCAAAAATTTAAGAGGTATTCGATCCCCAAGACTCATGCCGTAGTTGTTTGACTGTCAGATCCTGAATCTCAGACCCTTTACCAAGTCCTACATTGTGTTATATCACTGAGCATCCATGATGTGGTGCATAGGGCCTTCTGGAGGTGGGCCATTGCCACAGTGCAACATGTCCAAGAAACAAAGTAGGTAAATGAAGAGACTACAAAAATGACCGTGTGACACACTTCAAAAAACAATTAAAGAATTTCCACTGATCCTTGACTGCATTAATAATACAAAACAGTTGCATATTAATATTTCACGAAGTTAAAGCAATCTAAAGACCCACAATAAAGTGGAATGACAAATTACCCTGAAGCATAAATAAATAAATAACCTGGCACAAACTGGCCCAAATTATAAAATCAGCATTTAATGCTGTTGTACCAGCAAAGATGAACATCAATCTCCTCAGTTTATGTAACACCTCACTGTGACTGTGAATGCTGTTTTTTCATCTTTAGCCAAGTCAAGGTTTTTTTTTTCTGTTTTCTTTCCGTTTAATGTTTCTGGTACGTATTTGTTATATGAGCTTCTATGACAAGCCAAATTTCTTCTGAGGACAAATAAAAGTGCTATCTATCTACTTCACTGTCGGTTTGCTGCTCGATTACTGTGGTCTGATGTGGTGCGTCTGAGTCGTGGCATTAAGGATGGAAGTGGCTGTGTCTCTGAACATATTTGTTCCCTCACTTCTTTTTCTATCCTTAAATCTCATTTGTTTTAGTACTGGGGGTTTTGTAAGATAAGATAACAACTTTAACATTTTGGCTATTTGTTATTCACAATACATGTATAGCATTACTAACATCAGAAAATTTGTAGGCTTTATAGAAGGAAAGAAAAAAACACTTCCCTGATTTCCATTACTTGTAGTGTCCACCGAAAAGGTGATGTGAAAAATACTATGACTGGGAGTGGACCAAAAGGAACCAATGAGGCCTTAAAGTATCATTAGCAAGGTTCACTAGTCCACTCATAAAAAAGTAGTGGATTTGTTTCTGTGTCTACTTTATTCTTTGTTGTTATGTGCCTTACTGTTATTTCCTGTTGAGTTTCATTAATTCAATCCTTATACCTCAGGGGTTTCAATGTAAATGGTTGTAGGGTGAGTGCCATTGGGGCTGCTTTGTTTGATTTTTTTACACCAAAAAGCTCTTCAGGTCACTCTCCTGCAAGAAACCCATTGTGATGTTAAATATCAACTGGACTGGTTGCATGACTCACACGTCAGTGCTAGGGGTGGCCATAATTATTTCAAGACTGTGAACATACAGATCACTAACATTGGTTAGGTTGTGGCTGGGCCCCTGTTAGTAGTTCAGCCAAAAGATAGAGATCGCTCCCACGGATGGGTCAGAAAGAAATTGTTTTTTGATGCTTTAAGGCAGGTGGTAGAGTCCTTTGTTAATACAGAGATATTGTTAGTGTGGAAGGGGGAAGATTTAATTTGTACAGAGAATGTGCTACTGGACCAAAATGGTGCTGAACCACATCCAGCATCTGTACATGTTTTACACACCTTATTAGATCAGTCTGACCTGGCTGATGTTTGGTGATTAAAATTTCTATCCGATAGGCAGTACACCTAGGTAAATGGGAGAGATGGGCACATTTCAGAGGTGCATTTGTACCTGTTTGGATATTGATACACCTACTAAACACAATCACTAATGCTTAGACCTCTCCAGTTGGTTTTTGTGATCACTCACTGGTGCAAGCAAAAGTGTTCTGCCAACAATACCCCCAGTAAGTGACCGTTAGGTATTTGCACGAAATGAAGAGCTTGGAGGCGGAGGGCATTTTTAATCTGCACAGCATTTTACAAAATTTGATAAAGAAAAAATTGCTGTTTTAAAATCTATAAAACCATTCACTTTCTGAACTTCTGGAGTTACATACTCAAGGTGTCTTAGTGCAATCTTGCTTTCAGACTCTAAGTTACCTCAGTGTGCTACAAAATTCTTCTTTAACCTGCATGATGCTGTAGGTCAAGAACCGAGTATGTACCAGGGAGGATATCAGGAACTTTGGTGTGTCTTTTTATGCAGAGTTACTTTAGAATGATTTAACTGATGAGTCAGCAATGTTTGACTATCTGGATGGATTACCCAAAAACATATAAAAGGCCAAGCTGAACTTGAACACAGACATAAATCTTCAGCAATTGTCAGATGTACTGGCTAAGTTAAATGTTGGAATGTACCAACCCAGAAATGATGGTATTCCAGACAATATTTTTTTATAAACAATTCTGTCACATGCTGGGTGCGGAATTGTACTCAGTATTGCTGGAAACCCCACAAGATGTAGAATTTCCATTGAACTACTGAAGATCAGTCATTACTCTGCTGCCCAAGAAAGAAAATCTGTGTCAAATAAAGAACTGGTACCCTATAAGCCTGCTGCTGTATGTACAGACTATAGATTCTTCTCAAGAGCATTGCCCAACCAACCAAGAAATGTAATGGACTTAATCGTCAATCCCTGTCAGTCTTACTGCATACCTAACACTACTATTTATAACAACATATTTTTTTATTGCTGGATGTAATTTCAGCTTCAAATCAATTTTGTACGGATGAACATCAAAAAGCATTCAACTGAGTAGATCACCATTATTTGCTTAATACACTGAAATGTTTTGGGTTTGGGGATAATTTTATAAAGATGAATAAGCATTTGTAACATAATGTCTTTGGAGTTTTAAAGGTTAATGGCACTTTGAGTGCACCTTTTCAGTTAAGAAGAAAATCCGGCAGAGCTGTACCTTGTCTGGCATGCTCTATGTTCTGTTCATCAAGCTCAAATGTCAGTTTCAAGTGTTTGGCTTACATCAAAGGAGTTGTTATTTTTGGAAAATAAAAATGTAACATTGAAATATTAATTTTTGGCCAACAAGTAATTGAAATTATATCATCTACAAAAATCAACTGGTCTAAAAATAATACCTTCTTACTCCACTCCTGAACTGGATGTCCACTACCTGACTTTCGTGGTAATTTGAGGTGGAACAGAAAGTGTTTTAGGTATCTTGAGATGGCAATGGGCAGTAAGGGGGTCATTGAGAGTAATTTGAAAGGTTTTTTAGATAAAGTAAACACTCAATTGAACAAGTAGAAATGGATCATGATTACATTTCCTTTGTGATGAGTTACACTGGATAAGTGCGTTGTTTTTATTTTTGGAAGAAGGTGGTTGACGTTCTTCCAAAAGCTGCAGCTTTTATAGTACAAGTTCTGCGGAAGCTTTTTGTGTTTCTTACTCACTGAGAGAGAGACTTGGCTTTGAGCTTCTTTGACTGCGTGGGATGGCTAGATCTTGACAAACCACTGTTGGTAATGAATTTATGCAAAAAAACTCTATGTGTTACCTAAATTTTACAGGTGAGTATTATTAACTTGGCACTTGGTGTTTAAGAGGAACTTTAATACTTCTAGATGGTTATAAGACAAAACTTTGTTTTTTTTTAACTCTCTCTTTTATTGCCCTCTTTTGTATAGTGACAGATTTATTTCAGTACTTAATTAAACATCAGGTACTGAAAATATCATAGATTTATGATGCCAATATAATTTTGTTTATTGATGCTGAAGTATTAGCTTAAAATCTTGAATTTAAGTCAGTTAGGACAATTCAGTACTTCCTGTCCCTCAGGACTAAAGACTACCACAGGCTGAATGACTTCAGCAGCATTACTGGTAATAAGTTAGATGTTTGCTTTGTCATGGATCTTTCTTTGCTTCCAAACCATACTACTATTACCTTTACTAAAGGAACAAGTGTAGGGTTCAGTTCTCTATAAAGAGGGAGCTTTATCAGTACTGGATCAAGATGATTTACTTCTTTGCTTTTCTGCATACTCCATGGAGGGAGAACCTGGGAGTAGAAAGTGACGGGGGATCTGCATGGAGGGAACTATATAAGCCCCCAAGAAATAGAAGAACTGCAGACTTGCAGTGCAGAATTATACCATGAATTGTTACTACTAAGTCTTTTTTAAAATAATGAAATAGAGATGATGAAAACGGTATTTTTTTTTGTGGCCAAAAGGAAACAATTGTTAATTTTTGAATTGTATTAGCCTGGGAATGTTTTTTACTTTCTTTTAGGATTTGTTTCAGAAATAATTCGAAATTGTAATAATGTCATATTCATTTTTGGCATTAATTACAATAAGAAAACAAGACATAAGATGCAATTATTACATTTTCTGCTTGGTGAAGCAAATTAGCCATTTTGAAAAGCTGTATTAATAAGCAATGTGGAACAGAGCCCAATAATTTCCTTTTGATTTTTAAGTTGAATATTTGCTCAAGAAAAGAATGGAATATGGATATTATGAGCTGATGAATATAATAGAGGTGTTTCAAAATGTTTTGGGAGTAAAAAGTGTGCTGTGCTCTGTTAAAGAAAACAAGTTGAAAATTAATTTTTGATTCATTGGTCAGAGTTTTAAAAATAAGGGAGTAATGAGAGATATTGAACGGTTTTGGATTTCTTCTCACCTCCTTGGGTGTTGTTTTAATTTGGTAATGAAAGAAGATGTGTACACCTATGACGATATAGGCAAACCTAGTTGCAACTCCATCATTATATATGCTGATTATAATACCACCATCATAGACCCAATCTCAAATAATGATGAGACAACTAACAGGGGTTTACCTACTGAATCATTGGTGTCATGATAACAATCTCACTCTGCAAGTCATCAGAACCAAGGTGCTGGTTATAGGCTTCAGGAAGAAGAAAGCAGACCACTGCCATTTACAAAGGCAGGGATGCTGTTGACAGGGTGAGCATCTTTAAATTTCTAGAAAAGACTATCACCAATAAACTGGAATAGGCAGAACTCATTTTGGCTCTAATCAAAAAGGTTTACCTCTGCATTCTTAGACAGTTGATGAATGTTCTCACTAACTTCTAACACTGGCTACATCCAGATTATAGCATATGCTCGGCACAGGATTGTAATATATATACACAAATACACACACATATATAAACAGATACTTGCAAATATTTATTGTATACATTGTTCATAATTGCATATGTATACTGTATATGTATGCTTGATAGACTGTGCAAACTACAACTGTCAATGCTGAATGAATCAACTTGGAACCATCTTTATCATATTCCCTTGTGTTGTGTCTTGTAATACCTTGTGCACTATAAACATGCTGTATAAGCAATTTCATGGTCAAGGTCCACTGATTTGATTGAGAAACAACAGAAATAGAAAGCAAGATAAGAATATGCACCTATGACAACACAGTGATATTGGACGCATGTGGGCTTTTCTCAGCTGGTTCACTTATAATTTAATTAAATATAAACTTTGTACTGTGAAAAATTTTGTATTATCCTTAACCAATGATGCTACTGAGCCCATAATGTATTCTTTACAAATACCAATCTTTTGGGGATGACCACTAATATAACTTAAATCTATTTGCATTTCAATGAAATGGTGAGAAAAAGTATGTAAGCCCTTAGGAAATAACTGCATTTATCTATAAATTTCTTTTAAAATATGGTCTGACCTTCATCTAAATTACAATAATGAATAAACACAATATCTTTTAACAAATAAAATACAAATTATTATATTGTTCTTGTATGTATTAAATACATCATTCAAATATTTACAGGTGTAGACCAGAAATAATAAGTAAAACCCTAGGCTGATGTCTTCAACAGAAGCTAGTTTGAGTCAGGAGTTGGAAAACCTGGAGTCCAGTAAATCAAATTAAATTTGATCTATAGGATAGATGGGGTCAAACAGTTACTTTCACCCAGGAAAAAGGCAAGGCATTGGTAAGCAGTTGTTGACAATGTTCAGCTGCCACATTTAGAACCTACTAAGTTAAAGTTTGAAGAAGCATATTTCTGAGATTTATAAAAGTAACAATGCAACTAATACTATTATAAGACACATAATTGCACAATTAAAGTGGTGCAAATTGTAGAAGAAATTAGATGAACTTTAAGACACAGGAAATTGATCACCCACAGAATTGGACTAGCTTAACAAATTGTGACGTCAGATAGTTTTTCTCCTGGGGATTACCTTCCTGTTGTGTTTTTGGCAATTATATTTGTGCTGCCAATTTAGACAATTGTGGGACAAGGTTATTGCAAAAACAGCTGTTCTTTTAAATCAGCAATTAAACAAACCTGAAGACACGGGGACAGGCTTGAAGGAGGACCAGAACTTTATTTTATTGCTGCCTTTGTGTGATAATGTTTAAAAAAAAAACTTTGATTCTAAAATGAACAAAAAGGGAGAAATTGTTGGGGAAAACTTTCTGCATGAGTTTTTCTTTCTGAGTATGCCATTCCTGTGCAACTAAGTCTTTCTGTACCATCTATTTTCAGCACATTTGTCATACAGATGAAGAGATTATATGACATTTACATTTTTCAACTGTAGTATTTTGTATAAATATTTTTATTTAAAAATAAGATGTTTGCCAAAGACTTGTACATCAACAAGGATATAGGAAGTGTTAGGGATTGTGCAGTTTATCAGTGTCTTGATTGGTGCAATGTAATGGATTTCTTAACTGTATTATGTAGTTTATCCCAGCTTTATAAGCCAAATGCTCTCCTCATCTTACTCAATCTAGTATACAGAAAAGATGTGGGACTTACTCCTGCTTGTAGTAACAAAGGATGTCCATCTTGGAAACATTAGAATGATGATCTTGACTGTTATTAAAATAGAAATTTCCCAAACACTAGATATTTTTAAAATTTGCAACAAATGCTCTGTTTTAGAGCACAATTCGTATGTGGTAACTGTGAATAAATACCTTTGAAAAATACCAAACTTCTATTTAAGTTGTGAAATTGCATTAATGAATTTCTTGAGTGTTATTTTTAATGGTAACCTTTCTTTTGAGAAACAGATTAATTCTGCAGTCAAGACTTGCTTTTTCAGGCTTTGTCTTTTAGCCAAGGTTAAGCTTTTTTTTTTATCTCCTAGGGATCTTGACAAAGTTACTCACGCTTTTATCTTTTCTCAGCTTGATTGCTGTAACTTGTCGTATTATGGGATTAGCAAATCCCTGATACACAGGTTGCAGTTGGTTCAGAATGCTGCTGTTTGTTTTTTGGTTGGGGCAAGAAAGTTTGATTCTGTATGTCAGTTTTAACCTCTTTATACTGGCTGCCTGCTAGATTCAGAAGTGATATTAAAATTTTGCTGCTGGTTTTTAAATCAACACTTGGGTATGCGCCTGTCTGCTTATCCAAATTGGGTGTTTTACACCAGCCATCAAGAAAGCTTAGATCTACTGGTCAGTTGTCTCTTGTCCCTTATACTAATTGTAAAACTAAGGGGGACGGGGCTTTTGCATCTGCTGCACCTCATCTGTGGAATTTTTTACCTAATGACATTAAGAAGTCACTTCCAATTAAACTATTTAAAACTAGACTGAAGACACATTTCTATTCTCTTGCTTTCCATGATTTTAAGTGATACTCATGGTTCCCACATTGTAGTCGTTTGTTTCAATTTACTATTGGTTGTATTGTGTTTTATTATATTTTATTCTATTTATTTTATTAATGTTTATATTGTATGTTTTAGTGTAAACCGCTTTGGCTACAGCATTACTGTTGTTTTAAATGTACTCTATAAGTAAATTGACATTGATATTCTGTTTGCCATAGTCAGTTGTGTGTGCACTCTCTTTATATTTGAGCTAAACTGAAAATACTCTGAGTTTTATTTGTTGCAATCACTTATAAACAATGGAAATGTAATATGGCCATCTACAAAACAAAAACAATTACTCCTAGGCAAAAACCATAACATAGTGAGGCAATGCAAATAAAATTTACAGTGTTTAACACTAGAATCCCTGAAGCCTATGAAAAAACTCAATCCCTGCCCACCTTAAATTCATTCTCACCTCTCCATCAGCGTCTTTTGTTTTGTAAATGTGTCAGTCATCACAAGCAGCAAGCAGACTGCTGCCCCATCCCCCATACCAACGGAGCTAAACTCGGGCAAAAAGCTCTCCCAACTCAAGCCTTTTTTTTATCAAATAGGTCGAACCCGAGACCTCTTCATTATGAGTTAGCAGTTCTTACCACAGTACCACCAAAGAGGTTGTGTCAGCGTCGTACCCTAACCCATTCATGGCACCAGTGAAATGATTTCTGTTTGACAGGATTATTACTTGGCCACTGTGAGCACATTCACCTCTAAGAGCATAACTACTGATAGTAGCGATTGTTGTGTTCTTGATGTGAGGTAGTAGAAATCAAGCCTTAAATAATAAACAGAACTAGTCTGTGCAACAACTGAAGTTTAAACACTGAAAAGCGATGACACATTCAAACTCTTTTGGAGTGGATTTACTCACTTGAGCGCTGTTACACAAGAAATATGTTTTAAGTAAGAATGAATGTGAAAACACAAGTTACACTGCAAAGTTGAACAAAATGTTTTAAAGGATTTTAAAAATTTCTTGAAAATTTAATTTTTAATTTCTTTAGCAAATGCATTTCCTTCATTACACATTCCTCATGCATTTAAAAGTGTCCATTTGATTCAAGTTTGTTCTCACTGTTCAAAAGCATACATACTGTTACATTTCTACAGTCACCTGAAAGTATGTGTGAGAGTGACATTGGACCCTCAGGTACTGGTTTCAAGACTACAATGGGACTCTGGCGGGGAAATTCTTGTTGCTGACATCGGCTGTACTGAAGAGACAGAAAACAGTGGGGTGGTCTTTCCGTTTTTAGCATCTTTAAAAGATACACTATGTGTAACAATGTTATTGAATTAAAAGTAAACGTATTAACAGTAACACAAAACAGGCATTACCTGCTATGTAATGAGCAAATAATGTCTTGATGTTAAAAAGAATGCTGAATGACACTAAATTTAAATTTACAAGACATTATTAGTACACATGCACAGTGAATTAGGGACAGAGCAATTTTTGAGGGATGGATTTCTGAACAGATTTAGATAGATAGATAGATAGATAGATAGATAGATAGATAGATAGATAGATAGATAGATAGATAGATAGATAGATCGATCCTTTACACATGGCAGGACTCTGAGTTGTATTGGAAGTCCAATGTATATAGGCTAATCAGGACCGGAGAAAGTACAGTCCCCTGTGGTGCTCCTGTACTGCTGACCACAATGTTAGACCTGCAGTTCCCGAGACGCACATACTGAGGTCTGTTTGAAAGATAGTCCACGATCCATGCCACCAGGTATGAATCTACTCCCATCTCTGTCAGCTTGTCCCTAAGGAGCAGAGATTGGATGGTGTTGAATGTGCTAGAGAAGTCCAGAAACATAATTCTTACAGCACCACTGCCTCTGTCCAAGTAGGAGAGGAATCGGTGTAGCATATAGATGATGGCATCCTCCGCTCCCACCTTCTCCTGGTATGCAAACTGCAGAAGGTCAAGGGAGTGGTGGAGCTGTGGCCTCAGGTGGTAAAGCAGCATCCGCTCCATGGTCTTCATCACATGTGACATCAGAGCGACAGGCCGGAAGTCATTCAACTCACTAGGACATGATACCTTTGGGACTGGGGAGATGCAAGATGTGTTCCAAAGCCTCGGGACTCTCCCTTGTTCCAGGCTCAGGTTGAAGATGCGCTGTAGAGGACTCCCCAGCTCCAACTCACAGGCCTTCAGCAATTGTGGCGATACTCCATCTGGACCCACTACTTTGCTGGAACGAAGACTCCTCAGCTCTCTGCTTACCTGGGCTGCTATAATTGTGGATGGGGGTGCAGTACTCTGAGGTGAGAGTGGGTTAGGGTGGTCAAACCTGTTAAAGAAATTATTCATCAGGTTTACTCTCTCCATGTCTCTCTCGATGGTGGCACTCTACTTCAAGCTGCAGCCAGTGATGGTCTTCATCCCATCCCACACTTCCTTCATGCTGTTATTCTGCAACTTCTGCTCCAGCTTTCTCCTGTGCCGCTCCTTCGCCACCCTGAGCTGGACTCAGAGTTCCTTCTGCACGATCTTGAGCTCATGCTGATCACCGCCTTTAAAAGCCTTTTTCTTCTGGTTCAAAAGGCCCTTGATATCACTGGTAATCCATGGCTTGTTGTTAGCATAGCAGCGTACTGTTCTTACTGGAACTACAATGTCCATACAGAAGTTGATGTAATCAGTAGTGCAGTCAACAACCTCCTCAATGTTCTCACTATATGATCCCTGCAGGATATCCCAGTCCGTAGTTCCAAAGCAGTCTCTCAGAGCCTGCTCTGCATCAGGGGACCACTTCCTGAATGAGCGTGTGGTTGTAGGTAGCTCCCTCACTCTTGGTTTGTAGTGAGGCTGAAGCAGAACCAGGTTATTATCTGCTTTCCCAAGCGGTGTGGTGCTGTATGCGTCTTTAACATTTGCAAACAGTAGGTCAATAGTCCCATTTCCCTGAGTGCTACAATCCACATACTGGGAGAATGCAGGTAATGTTTTGTCCACCATCACATGGTTAAAGTCTCCAGTGATTAGCACAAGAACCTCGGGGTGCTGCTTTTGTAGTTTAGCAACAGTGGAATGGATGATGTCACCTGCTGTCTCCACGTCCGCCCGAGGAGGGATGTAAATAATAACAACAATGACGTGTCCAAACTCTCTGGGCAAGTAGTAGGGACATTGACTTATGCCCAACAGTTCGATGTCCCTGCAGCAAGTGGAGATTTTAACATTTACATGTCCAGAGTTGCAACACCTTGTATTCACATAGAGAGCGAGTCCTCCTCCTTTCCGCTTCCCTCAGGTATTTGCGTCTCTATCCACTCTAACTGTGCTAAACCCGTGTAGCTCCACGTTACCATTTGGGATGTTAGTTGTTAGCCACATTTCACAAAAACACAACAAACTGCATTCTTTGTAGGTCCTGACATTTTTCACCAGCGCATCCAGTTCATCAATCTTATTTGGTAGTGAGTTCACATTTCTTAGGATCACAAAAGGCACCGAAGGCTTGTATTGCCACATTCTCGCTAGCCGCTTGGCTTTTAGCTTAGCGTCGGCTCTGCTGCCATGATACGACCTTCTTACCTCGTTGGGTAAATAGGGAACCACACTGGCTTTGTACTGTATATTAAAGGTTATGTTTAAATGAGTAAAAAGGTTATTATTGTTATATTTGGTTCCCTTATATTTATATTAATCCATTTCTTCTAGTAAAGTATACAGGAGGCAGGAGCCAAAACCTAAATAATAATTTTCACTATAAAACCCAAAAGATGACAAAAACTAGAAAGAAATAAATTATTTTTCTTTTGTTATTTTTACTGAACAATCTTAATACATAGAGCATATATAAAATATTTTTACATTGTACTTCAGGGTTGTAGGTCATACTATAATAATTTCTTGCTGAAAGTCTAATGCACAAAAAAAAATAATTATATGTGGTACCGAGTGATTGGTTGCAGCAGCTTCCTCAATATCTGACCCAAAATAGTATTTTTTTTTTTACAGAAAAAATATTTCATTTGTTTTGCTGCTAAAGTCCATGTAATTTGATGGGAATTCTTTTCTTTGATTTTTCTTCTTATTAAAATGTGTCATTGTTAATAAGCTGACATAATCAGCAATCATAGACACAAATTTTTGGCCAACTTTAGGAATATTATAATCGCCCTAAATTTACACTAAATTTTCCTATTAAATGAAAAGCATAGAGATCAAAGAGGGAATCCAGGATTATAATGTAACAAACCCTGCGCTGTGAATTCCCATTTGTCCACTTTTGAGCCACTGTCCATTAAAAGGTCTATGCACGTCACAGCTGCAGTTATTTTTGTTACTGGTTAGAACTGCATTTGGGATAACAGATTAGAACTCTTTGTAATGGATAACACTCTAATTTTCTTTGTTACAATTTCTTAATGATATCTTTCATTTGGAGCTGATAGCTAAGAACTGCTGTTTATATTTACTTTGTTATGTTACTTGAATAGATTTTGAGAATAATTGTGGCTCTACTTGACTATAAAACTCTTTGTCAAGTTTCATTAGTATTTCACTACAATGCCAACTGCACAAGACTATTTTTACTCCTGTACTTAAGTTGCTAGGCAAATTCATCAACACAATATTAAACCAGAAAACAAAAGTGCTATCTGCAAATACACATAATGCTTTACTCACTCACTTAAAATCAGCCTGTCCTGTTAGTGTATTCCCCACTGAATTAGCCAACAATTACTTAGGTGTCCACACATGCTGCATGTGACCTCCATGCCATGTGGAACAGTCCCTTTTAAAGGGCCCTCCAAGAGTCAGAAAACATATGAAACCTTGTGAAATAATAATAACAAAATATTTATTACTATTAATGGGGCATTTCAATCTTTTTGACGGAAGAAAAAAGTGTGAATGATCTGAACAGATAAGAAATTAAAAAAAAAAAAAAAATGTGCCAGCTGCCTGAAACTCAACCTCAAAAAATGTTGTATGGCATGGCCAATATGTGCCCTGAAGACTGGAACTCTGTCAGCACAATGATATATATGTATTGCATCATTTTATGGTTAGAAGTGCTGATGCAAGTTTGTGATAAACAAAATGCCTATAGTCTATGCAGCCTGTAGCAACTTGTTTTGGCAATTTCTAGAACATCATCCTTTTGTTTTCCTGTGTATGAATGACCATACGTTACATCATGAATGTACAAGTATGTAAGTGTCTTTCTCCCACTGAATGTCCAGGTTATCACAATAAAGTGATCTTGTAAATTGACAAGCAGTGAAATTGCAAAGTGTTTTAGATTTACTACATCTTAGTGTTCAATTATTAAAAAGAAAATTATCTTAAAAAACCTCTAAAACATTTAATAAACTAGTGAATATTTCATTTTTCTCAAACTTAAGAGCTTAGAATTCTTCTGTTACCATGTAAAAATGGTAGAATAATCAAGAAATGGCAAACACCAGTGTATGACCCCTAAAAATATGCTCAGCTGATTTCAACACTGCAGTTAGATTACACATATGCAATATTATACATTACTGAAACAAATAAAAGACATACAGGCTGAGACTGCTTTATGTTCAGTGTTATACTGAATGATACGGACATTGTAATATAATAATATATGCCCCTTTACATTCACCTTTGCATGAACCCTAAGCATCTAACTCATTTAATTGCCAATTCTGGTGTTTAAGACAATTTAGCAGCAAGCCTGCAAATAGAGGATTAAAGTATCCAATTCTATTATCTCTTTTACCATTCATTTTCAGACAATTAGAGTTTATTTTGTATAATTCTTTTTCACTGTGAGCAACATTAAGTAAATTATAAGCAATTAAGGAAATTATATCAAATAAAGCTTTCTTTTTTGGTACTTTCATGGACATATCTAACTTGTATGAAATTTATTCAGTTATCTTTCCTGTTTTTAGTGTATATTATGAAGTATCCAACTGTCAAAAAGTTTCCAGGGATAAGGGCACCACTAAAGAGGCACACAGTACTCCAAAGTAAAATCATCACTGGAGAAAAAAGTTCAATAATAAATTTTAAAGTAGACCACACATTGCTAGAGATGAATAGGAGGACCCTTTCATCCATTTTGGCAAGCTGTGCTGTAAACCTAGCTTTGTATAGCCTGTTGAGAGTTTAAGAACATCAGGAGCCACTTAAGGAAGCTATAGCCTAAGATTTACAAAAATGCTTCTTGTCACTTCAAGATGGGGTTAAAAATCAATATAGCCGAGTACTGGGTTTAGAGTTGGGAAAGATATGAAGAAGGCTCATTAGTTTGAAAGTATGAGTTTGTTAGAAATTAGACAGATAATTAACTAATTCTGGACTGACTGCCCAGATGGGAAGCAGGTTTATTCTAATGCTGTATTTTTTACTTTTTGTATATTCCTTCATTCTAGGTTTAAGAAATGTAAAAAAAAAAAAGCATTATTTTGGATATATATTTTGATACATATTTTGTCCTGTGCATTATTTTGAGCATCAGGCTTAATTGGGGCACTTTTATTTGTTGCAGTACTTTCATGGTCTAGTTTAATGCCATGTGTACATTGGACAATAAAATTCTTATTCACATGCCTAACCTAAAACTAGTAAAAGTAATGCAATGACAGCAACAAAAGAAAAGTGAACACAACATCATACATTGAATGCACTATATATTATATATATATATATATAAAAACAAAAAAACATTTTCATGCTTGTTTAATTCAGTTCAGAGTTGTAGGGTGTGGAAACCTGTGGCTGCACTGGGTAAAAAAAACTCTGGACAGGCACTCGTCCATCAGAGGGCCCACTTTCGCAAACTCCAACACCTGAACACACAACAAATTAAGAATCACCAATTAGACTACTACACACATTTTTGGAAATGGTGTAGAAAAGCCACAAAGACACTGAGTGAACATGTAAGCTTTATATGGACAACAATTGTGCAATATTGAGACAAATGCCACTTCAGTCAATTAGGCCACTGTGCCAATTTTTGTACAGAATATATACCGGTACTTTATATTTACAAGAACATGCCATTTTTCAGTATAAGTAGGTGTTAAGTAACCTAACCAATAGTGGATAAAAGGTTTTCCTGAATCTAGTGGCACAAGTGATAAAGGTACCATTTGAAAGAACAGAGGAGGAAGAAAGGTGGAGGTACACGACTTTCACAATAATACTTTTGATCTTTCTAAAGCATCATGTGATAAATATCGTGCGTAGAGAGCCATTGTGCCACAGTAATATTCTGTGCCCACCTTCTGCCTTGTTTTGTGGACATGAGCTGAGGATGTGCCATGCTAGGATATTTTGCAGCAAGTAAATATGGGTTCCACTGTGTACTTATAGAAGTTAGGGAATATAGATGGAGACATCCTACCTGTTGCATTCTTAACTCTATGAAAAGCTCCTTGGTTTTGTTGACATTACAGGAAAGACATTTGTTTTGAAACTTCTGTATTAAAAGACAAATCTTTCCTCTGTAAGATGTTTAATCACTGTTGCTACTACTATTAATGGTGTTGTCATCATCAAATGTAATGATTGATTTGGAGCTATATCTGCCAACACAGTCATATGTGAAACAAAGATGTGAAGCAGGAGGTGCACCACAATACTCTGGATATGCATGTCGTGGGCATCAGTTTAGAAGCATTGCTGCCAATCTCCACATGCTGGGATGGCCAGTTAGGAAGTTCATAATCAGGTTGCAGAGGGTGGCACTAAGTTCCAGTTCTAAGAGTTTGACATTACTAAGATTTCATCCTGGGGTGGGTATTTAGGCATGTAGGGTAGGCAAATCAATTGAGTTTGAAAATAAGCAAGTAGGTATACTGTCCCTACAAAAAGCAACATACCATAACATGAAAAATATATTTTCGTAAAACATTAAAGCTGTAAATACACAACAGAAAGTGTAGTGATGTATTTCTGACAGTACCCTACACTTTGACAAATGTTCACCATGTGAAGAATACAGGATGACCAGGCAGGAAGAATTGGCCAGGGATTCACACTATAGGAGGCCATGTTTTTGTTTACATTTCATTTCCCAACTGTCCTTCAGAAAAAATAACCAATACAATTCAGAAATAATATTATTTAATTTATAAAGGTTTAAGTTTCTCATTGAAAGCCATAAATGCGGTGGGCTGGCACCCTGCCCGGGGTTTGTTTCCTGCCTTGCGCCCTGTGTTGGCTGGGATTGGCTCCAGCAGACCCCTGTGACCCTGTAGTTAGGATATAACGGGTTGGATAATGGATGGATGGATGAAAAGCCATAATGGGCAGACTAACTTGAACGCACCTTGCAATAACTGATGTGAGAATGTTAGCTAATGAAACAGGAAATATTGGCATCTATGGTGATCAGTTTCAGCATATACAAGGATTTGTTAAAATATTCTAAGAAATGACATTTATTGACAATATTGTATGATGCTAAACAGCACACTGACAGACAGAGGTCCTAACAATAAGGGTGGAACTATTTAACAAACTTAGAATGATATGCTCATTATTGCCATGTGTAAAGAGGTACAGTGAAATTCCTACTTGCATGTACTAATTTACATGCAATGCAGTTCCATTCTCCAATACCGTTATTAATGAATATAACCTTACCTCAAAAACTTAATAATACATTTTATTTATATAGTGCCCTTCCCATGCTCAAGATGCTTCACAGAGTCTCAGAAAGAACAGCAGGGTATATGCAACAATGGATACAAATATTTTCTGCATAAAACACTACAACAGAGAAATATGGGATATGAAAAGCATTTTAGAATGTTATATTCGATCCTGTAAGACACAGGGAGCCAGTGATGGCAAAGTAGGATGGGTGTTATAGGCTCACTGTTGCTGGTTTGTTTAAGGACTCTTGCAGCAGGGTTCTGAATCAACTGGAGCTGTGATATAAGATTAGAAGTGGCAACTGGCAGTAGGGAGTTATAATAATCACTGCGGATGTGATAAAAACATGGACAAATTTCTAAGCATTGGGAAAGGAGAGGAATGAGTGAACATGGGATATGTTAAAAAGTGGAAGTAAAAAAAAAATTAATGTGACTTATGTTGGTGGAATAAGAAAGGGAGAAATTGAAAATGACACCAAGTTTCCTTGTATTAGAAGAAGGTCTGATAAGATTGTCACCAAGAGTGATTAAAGGAGCTCATTTTCTTAAGTTGCACTTTAGTGCAAATTTGCAGGAGTTCAGTTTTGTTGGAATTTAATTTTGAAGAGTTCTGCTCCATCCAGGTTTTAACTTCACTGAGGCAAATTGTGAGCTGAGCAAACCAAACGTTTAACTTTCAACATTGAAATAGAGTTGAGCATTACCCATCTATTCATCCATTATCCAACCTGCTATATCCTAACTACAGGGTCACGGGGGTCTGCTGGAGCCAATCCCAGCCAACACAGGGTGCAAGGCAGGAAACAAATCCCGGGGCAGGGTGCCAGCCCACCGCAGGACACACACACACACCCACACACCAAGCACACACTAGGGACAATTTAGAATCGCCAATGCACCTAACCTGCATATCTTTGGACTGTGGGAGAAAACCAGAGTACCAGGAGGAAGCCCATGTGGACACGAGGAGAACATGCAAACTCCATGCAGGGAGGACCCAGGAAACAAACCCAGGTCTCCTAACTGTGAGCACCGTGCTGCCCAAGTTGAGCATTATCTGCAAAAAAAAATAACCCAGTTCAAAGTTACAAATAATATGGCTAAGAAAACGCAGGCAGATGCAGAAGAGCTGAGGGCCGAGGACAGAGCACTGAGGAACTCCTTGTGTGACCAGGGCTGTGCTGGATCTGCCATTACCAAGTCAACCAAATTCTTGCATATTAATCATGTAGGATTTAAACCAGTGGGGGGGCAGAGCCAGAGATACCCAGAACGTTCTCCATTTTGGGCAGTATAATGTCATGTTTGATGGTTCTAATGCTATACTGAGGTCTAACAGAATTTATATGCTGGCTTATCCAAAGTCAACTGCCATAAGCAAATCACTTGTTACCCAAAGCAAAGCATTTTCACAGCTGTGCTATGCTCTGAAACCAGACTGAAAGGGCTCCATCAAATTATTAGATGGTAATAATTGGTGAGTTGGGAGGCTACAACACATTCAGGAACTTTTGACAGAAAAGGTAAGTGATAAACAGTTTGCAAATATTTAAGATGGTCAGCATCAATGCCAAACTATTTTTAACACTGGGGTTACAGAACCAATTTTAAAAGTGGCTGGCACAAAGCCAGTGTCAAGGGATGTATTTATTATTGTTGTAACAAATGGGATTATGGCATGAAGGCAGGATTTAAGAAGTGTGGTGGAGATGGGGTCTAGTACAAAAGTAGTCGGCCTTAACTTATAAAGCAGGTGATTAAAAAATGTCGATGTGTCTGCTGAAAATTTAGAAACGTAGCTGGAAAGAGTGAGAAGACAGGGAAAGATAAACATGAATGAATTTATATATGTTACTTGAATTATTAAGATTTTTTATCTTATTACGGAAAAGTGGAGAAGTTGTTCACAAACTTCACTAGAGGTGGTAATTGGTCCAGATGCAGAATGAAGTAGTTTATTAACTACACAGAACAAAACTCTTTGTTTATCATATACATGTTCTATTATTTTTCTATAAAACTTGGCTTCACCTCAAAATAACTGTCTTACCTTGGGATCAGTTTTCCTTAAAAAGCATTATGACACAGTTAACAGATCAATTATGGCATCCCTCCAATCATTATCAATTTTCAGTTATCAGTCATTACCAATTTTCTAAGCTATAATATGCCGGGCCAGTAATATCACATTAAAATAAAAGGCCCATCAAATTAATGAGCTAATGAAAAAGGCTGGCTCAGATGTGGGATGCACATTTGGCCCACTTGAAATGACAGGCATTATGAACAGTTCTTCACATCAACTTTTTATTCTAGCATTGAATACTTTCAGGCAATAGAATATTTAACAAAAGTTTGCAAAGAAACACTACTGGGACTCCTTTATACCAATGTCAATAAGCCTGTTTAAGGCCCACTGTGACTTTGACTGCTTTTTATATTTGGCCATTTAGAAGTTTTTCTTTCTTTTCTTGTGTGTATTTGTTATAATATTTATGTATTTATTCATTTACTTAGCTATTGAGCTTCTGTAAAAACTGAATTTTTCCCTTTGGAACAAATAAAAATGCATATCTATCTAAATGCACTAAATCCAACCCAGTGTTACAGTAACTGGAGCCTATGTGAGCAGCATTAGAACATTACATTATAAAAAAAATTAGTCGAGAACAAGCCATTTAGCCCAATCTCGGCAGTCCTATCCCGTCATTACTTCTAAAATAATATCTAGTCTAGTTTTGAGGGTCCCTAAATTTCTGCTGACTACCACAATGATGTCAGTGTGAAATTTACCCTTAACAAGTTTCCCACTGTGTCCATGCTGTTGTATATCAGCCAGCAGTTCTCATATGGCTAGAGTTCAGACCTTTGCTTTGTGTCTTCTTTGTTTATGTTTGATTCTTTTGTTTATATTAATATTGTGAATGATGTTAGAAATTTGATATTACTTATGCATTGTACTACTTTTGAGGTAGTGTTTGATTTCTTTCCTCATAAGGTGCCTTGTGTTTTATGGGTTGTACTTAATGAGCCAGGGCATCTTCCCATCCCCACCAAGGAATGCCTTCAGTTCCTTGTCGTTCAACACATTAGGGATTTGGTGATTGTTATTGTTTTTGCTGTGGTTTTGTTATTTTGTTTAATTAGATTTTGATCATTTTTGTTCTGTTGTTTGACTTTGCAATTGAATTGTGTATTGGGAGTTGTTCGTCTTGGATTGCCCTTGTTGGCATCTCCTTTTTGCACAGTATGCTCTGCTCTGCACATAAAATGTACTTACAGACATTTTCGTGATAATAAAACGCTTATTTTATAAGGATTCCCCCTTGTTCTTTTTGTATTTAGCCTGTGTTTTTGATAGGATTTCCCAATCTAGTATGCATTTTTGGAAGTGTTCTTGGAGCTCTTGTACTTTGGGACTCTCGTTTATAACACCCATATTCTTCTTGTACAGCCTTGACCCACTGCACAAATTCCTTTGATCATTTTAAACATTTTATTCATGTTAACTCTTAATTTCCTTTTGCTTAAACTGAAAAGACTCTGCTCTTTTAATCTTTCTTCATAACTCATCTCCAGCAGTCTTGGAATCAGCCTAATAGGTCTTTTCCGGATGTTTCTAGCATGTTTTTTTGCAGCCCAGACATTAAAACTACACACGGAACACTAGGTAAGGCCTCACCAGTACATTTGTGTATTCACATCTAACAGTTTTACCTCCTACGTGTAATACTTCACATTTAGTTACATTAAATTTCATCTGTCACAAATCTGCTGAATCATGCATGCTACTCAAGACCATCTGTAATAACTAATTCTAAATTATTTTCCAATCCATCTTGCTTGGTATCATCTGACAACTTAACCAGATTGTTATTTATATTCATATCCAACCAATTTATGTATATTAAAAATAGCAGCAGTCCCAGCACTCATTCCTGAGGGATGCCAGTTGTATCACCTAATTCTGATCAGGTTTTTCACAACATATCCCTCTGCATCCTGTGTTTTAATCAATTCTGCACCCATGTACACACTACACCCTGAACTCCCACTTCTTTCATTTTGATGCCCGACCTTTTTTGCAGTACCTTATCAAACGGGATAAATAATATATGCACAACTTTGAATGTATCCTTTAGTCGCTTCCTCAAATTCCAGCATATTATTAAAACACAACCTCTCTCTTCTGGACCCATGCTGACTGTTCAGTAAAACTCCTACTCTTGCCTTTGTTGCTAAATCTTTTCCTTAATGATTACTTCCATTCTAATCAGTCACTTTATATAACAGGATAATATTTGACATTTTCCTGTCTTTGGGAATTTCCACAGTGCGCAATGACTTCCTAAAAATATGCATCAAGGGTTTATATTTGTATTCACTAACCTCCTTAAGCACTTGAGAATAAACATCATGTGATCCTAGTGATTTGTTGGATTTCACCATATTTAATCTAAGCAGTACTTCTCCCTCTCCTAATAGTCCCTGTTACTGCTGGGAGGTTATCAAAAATGCAAGTTTAGAGCATTCACTATTTCACCATCAGTGTTTTTTATTCTCCTTTACAATTCCTAATATCACTTGACCTTCTTCTAGATTGTTTTTTTTTACTACTAAATACTGAAGGGATCCCTTTGGGGTCACCTTTTGTCTTATCTGCAATATTCCTCTGTAACTGCCTTTTAGATTCCCTAACATCCTTCTTAACAGTTGTCCTCAAGCTCTTATCTGCCCTTTGGAGATCACAGATGTTATTAGTCTTAAAGGCCTTATTAACCCACTTTTTATTTTCTACAAATTCCAAATTTTGGGATGCGCATGACTTACATGATATGTAAAATGTGTTTAAACATGTTTTACTGCTCCTCAACTGTTTCTACACTTAAAAGCTTATCACTGTTTAACTTTCTTAAACTTTGGTGCGCATGTACAAAATTTGCCTTACCAAAATTAAACTTAACATTTTTAGTCTTTGCATCTGTTCTCTCCCAAAACATTGTGAGTTGTGTATATAATAGTATGGTCACTTGATCCTCATGTTTCAAACATCTCTACACCCTGAAATCTATCCTGGTTATTACAAAACATATTACCCCCCCTTCCCACACACACACACACACTCACACACTCTGGTGTTTTAACATATGGTGTTAACACTAGAATCCCTAAAGCCACGAAAAAAGTCGTAATCCCGTGCCACCTTAACTTCCTTCGCAACTCTCCATCAGCGTCTTTGTTTTGCAGATGTGTCAGTCAGGACAAGCAGCAAACAGCCTGCTATCCCATCCCCCCACCGACACAGCTGAACCTCTCCCAGCTCAAGTCTCTTCATCTGGGTGTGAGGTGCATGGAGTTGTATAGGGTAAATAATATATCATTATTTGGAATATATACATTTCATGTGTGTCTGCAACGATATGGGTAAATGTAGGATGACAGGAAATGTGAGGCAAGCAATGCTGAACACATACCTAAAACAGAAACTTTTACCTTGGTATACTAATAATGAAGTGAAGTGTATAATGTGTGAAGACTTAAGTCCAAATATCAAATAAACACGTGCACTTTTATTCAAGTATATAACCAAAGAAAATAAAATGTACATGTTAGTGATAATGAGTTAAAAACTCAAACTGAAATATCAATCAACAGAAAGTTGATATGATTTCTTGAATGGTGCAGTTGTAAGAACTGCTGACTTATAACCAAAAGGTTGTGGGTTCGAGTGCTGGTGCTCCTTGTTTTGAGTAGTGAGCTGCTATTATTATTACTATAATATAATAAATACAGTCATGTGAAAACATTAGGACACCCTTTGAAAGCATGTGGTTTTTTGTAACATTTTTAATAAATGGTTATTTCATCTCCGTTTCAACAATACAGAGAGATTAAAGTAATCCAACTAAACAAAGAAAACTGAAGAAAAGTCTTTTCAAGATCTTCTGTAAATGTCATTCTACAAAAATGCCTATTCTAACTGAGGAAAAAGATAGGACACCCTTGCCCCTAATAGCGAGTGTTACCTCCTTTGGCTGAAATAACTGCAGTGAGACGGTTCTTGTAGCCATCTACCAGTCTTCGACATCGGTCTGAGGAAATTTTACCCCACTCCTCAATGCAGAACTTTTTCAGCTGTGAGATGTTTGAGGGTTTCTTGCACGTACAGCCCTTTTCAAGTCACCCCACAGCATCTCAATGGGATTCAAATCTGGACTTTGACTTGGCCATTCCAGGACTCTCCATTTCTTCTTTTTCAGCCAATCTTTGGTTGATTTACTAGTATGTTTTGGGTCATTGTCATGTTGCATGGTCCAGTTCCGCTTCAGCTTTAATTTTCTAACTGATGGTCTCACATGTTCTTCAAGCACCTTCTGATACACAGTAGAATTCATCGTGGATTCTATGATGGTGAGCTGACCAGGTCCTGCTGCAGCAAAGCAGCCCCAAACCATGACACTTCCACCTCCATGCTTCACAGTTGGCATGAGGTTCTTTTCTTGGAATGCTGTGTTTGGTTTACGCCAAACATGTCCTCTGCTGTTGTGTCCAAATAATTCAATTTTGGACTCATCTGTCCAAAGAACATTATTCCAGAAGTCCTGGTCTTTGTCAACTTTATCTCTGGCAAATGTCAGTCTGGCCTCGATGTTTCTCTTGGAAAGCAAAGGTTTCCTCCTTGCACACCTCCCATGCAAGTTAAACTTGTACAGTCTCTTTCTGATTGTAGAGGCATGTACTTCTACATCAACAGTAGCCAGAGCCTGCTGTAGTTCTCGAGATGACACTTTAGGGTTTTTGGAGACCTCTTTTAGCATCTTGCGGTCTGCTCTTGGGGTGAACTTGCTGGGGCGACCAGTCCTGGGCATGTTGGCAGTTGTTTTGAAAGCCCTCCACTTGTAGACTATCTTCCGGACAGTGGAATGGCTGATTTCAAAATCTTTGAGATCTTTTAAATCCCTTCCCAGACTCATAGGCTGCTACAATCTTTTTTCTGAAGTCCTCTGACAGCTCTTTTGTTCTCACCATGGTGCTCACTCTCACTTCAACAGTCAGGAGCACACCAAACTAAATGTCTGAGGTTTAAATAGGGCAAGCCTCATTCAACATGCAGAGTAACGATCTACTAATTATGTGCACCTGGTGTGATATACCTGTGTGAGATCTGAGCCAATTTAAGAGGGAATACATGTGAGGGTGTCCTATCTTTTTCCTCAGTTAGAATAGGCATTTTTGTAGAATGACATTTACAGAAGATCTTGAAAAGACTTTTCTTCAGTTTTCTTTGTTTAGTTGGATTACTTTAATCTCTCTGTATTGTTGAAACGGAGATGAAATAACCATTTATTAAAAATGTTACAAAAAACCACATGCTTTCAAAGGGTGTCCTAATGTTTTCACATGACTGTACATGCATTTGATTTGAGTCTGTAACAACCGGTGTAAATTTTGGCTACTTGTAAAAGTTAGCTTTTTTTTTTTATTATTTTTATTATTGAGTTTTATTCTGTCAGTGATGTTCACATGGTACAACGAACTTGCCTCTTCCTCTCTAAGTTGATGGTATTTATCTCCATTCTTTTTACAAGAGCAGTGATGACCACAGTTGGTGCTGTGGTTGATGCCTGCTCAGAACTATTAGTAGCAGTAGTAGAGGTGAAATGAGAAACAGAGATCACAAGTGAATCAGCTGTATCTTGGAGGAGTTGGAGAAGTCTGACAGCACCTGAAGAAAGTCCCGCCATGAGACAGCTGCAATAATCCAGCCAAGAGAAAGCCAGTTCTTGAAGAAGAAGTAGGGGGACATTAACTAGCGAGGAAGTTTTTAATCTTCTAAATATTAGAAGGAAAGAAACAACAGGATTGGGTCATTGAAGAAATGTGTGCTTGATGAATGAAAGCAAGGAGTCCAGAGTCACGCCAAGATTTTTGACCATAACTGATGGTGAAAGTATGACATCTTTAAGGGCGATGCTTAGAGAAAAATCTGAGGTAGGAGAATGAGAAGGCAAGTACAAGATATCTGACTTTGAAAGTTTAAATTGTAATCATTCAACCATGATATTATGGCAGGTAGAGCTTGAGAATATGGCTGAAACCTGTTGGATGTAAGATGGAAACAAGAGGTCTGAGATATGCATGGGGAGTGACGGTTGAGGAGGGTGCTGAGTTTGTGTGTGAAAATGAGATCAAAATGATGACCTGCTGCATGAGTAGGAAAGGAAGGAGGTAGATAGAACTAAAAGGTAGAAAGGAGAGTAGGAAAAACAGATTGAGCAAGAAGAGTAAATGCATTGGCAATATAGAAAGCAAGACATCAAATGAGCCTGAGCTCAAACCCAGTTATGTGGAGTTCTTTTTTATTACTCAAGTATTCTGTAAAGCAATTAAAAACTAATATCTTCTAGGGCTAGAAGTAGTAGAAACTTGGAAAACGTACATAAATTTGATTCTCATTCATCACATTTTCACATTAATACCTGTTTTCTCCAGAGTTGTTACAGACTCAAATCAAATGTATATTTTTATTATATTATAGTCAGTATATTCAGGTCATTTGATTGCTACATTACAAATAATCTGAAACACAATAGGCAAGATAATTAGAAAGTCAAAAAATACAAATTATACAATTAAATTAATATACTGTATACTAACTTTTTAAAAGGTTAAGTTGGGATTTAAAAATGTTTCTTTTTATGTATAATATTACAAATGGCTAACTCCACTCCCTCTATATTTACAAAAATGTTTAATGTCTTTACTCCAGAACTTAGGCGGAGTACAAATATGCATGCCAACATAATGCTTCAATGAAAAATAACACTTTAAATATATATAACACTATAAAACCACAGGACATTACTGCGCCAGTCTTCTCATCCCCCTCAGTATCAGCATCTCTGTACAGGCAGAACATGCATAACTTTAGTTTAACATACATTTAGTAAGCTGCTGTTGACCATGTCCAAACTGCATTAGAAATGAAAGAAACAATTCTGATAGACTGCGTCTATATTTTTCATTTTCTTATTTGTCTTGAAATCCTTTCTTGGGTATTTCTTGGAATTTTACTAATGGTGCTGCCATTTTGATGAAGAAATTTCTCCTGAAATCTTGTGATGGACAGCTTATCATCACAGTCCCAGCATCAGACATTCCTTCTATTTCACTAAAATCAACCACACTAGCTTGTACTATATTGCATTGTAGAATTTCCAAGAGAAGACTGGACAGTCAGCTACAAAATTAAAAAAAACTTGTTTTTGGGAGAAAAGCACAAAAAATGAGAATCCAAGTGCCTAACAGGCAACACAGACAGGCTTCTGAAGGTAAAACACATGTACTAAACAAAGTGAGATTTAAGTGCAACATATTTTCTTCACACCTTATTTAAGAAAGCATGCATATAAAATATATAAAGAACATTGTGTGAGAATTTGTGAATGCCTGTCTCATTAAAAGAGGAGTTTCAACTTTGACTTTTTTTGACAGAAGTGATACAGGAGAAAATGTACCTAAAACGCTGCACATCCCAAGAAGTGACTTTAAGGATGCACTTGTTGGCCTGGTGTACTTGATAAAAATGGAGTCTACCACTCTACCCTAGGAATGGAAAAATGGTAATCTGTATATCTGGTAAAGAGAGATGACAAGATAGGAAGATGAGAGGAATGTAATGGACTGATTAATAAAACTGTTCATCTTTACTCTGAACATGTACTTTAACTAGTAATAATTAATGTAAAATAAGTATGTTAATGAAGTTTCAGTTTACTAAAGGAGGTAGACAGAGTTCCCTGCACAGAGACAGAAAGAGAAAGTGATCACCATTCCAACAGAACCTTCTGTTGACCAGATTGCCCAACTAAGACTGAGAGCAGGAGACAAGATAAAAGGACTATGATTCACAGTTCTCCTTTGGAGCCTTTGTCTTTCTTTGTTGCTACTTATTCTTGGTGAAAGTACCTTTAAATATCTGAATACTTCACAAGTTGTCATTAAATCGATGCAACAGTCTGTAGCTATTTTGTTTACACAAAAGTTGTCAGTGTTCTTGCAATACTGTACCTGCAAAATTTACAGAACTACCAAGTGAGTATAAGTGATATCTGAGAAGTACACAATAGTAATTGTTGCCAAGAATGGACATAAAAGTGTGCATTTAGAAACCATATATATTATCTAAAATCTTGGTGTTGTCCACACTTTTAGAAAAAAATGTTCTCTCTGGTAAGTGGCCCAGAGGCTCTGCAAGCAGATGGCCACAGAAAACTACTGACTATTTTTTGGTGAAGTCATATGTCAATGGAATCAAAAAAGAACACATACCTTAAGCCAAGCCCACGTTCACTCATTATTTCATGAATAGCAATTGAGTTACAAATTTAACTTATATATATTGTGCACAGGCCATAAATTAATACTTGGAACCTCACTTCTTTATAAAAAAAAGTTGTGCATGGTAGATCTTAGGGGAAGCCCCTATGTAATATTTGGGATTGAAAATGAGATAGACATTACAAACATAACCAGGTTCTTTCACAACATACTAACAGCCTGGTAGCAGGCACTTGTACCAATAAGGAAGCATGGGGGTGGTTGGACTTACATAGGGAACAGGAGGATATTAACTTTCACAAGAGAAAATGTGTTTTCCATTTGTGATTCTATATTTGCAATTTGAAGGGGAGACTTCTTATTGATATTAAAAACCCACAGTAAACCCATAGGAAGTTGGGGGAAAATGGATTGGTAAGACTGAGACTCTATCATGTGTGAGTCTTTCATGACGAGATGTGAACAGTATGAAGCATTAAATGAAGTATGAATTATTAAAGGTAAATGTAGAATGTTGCAAGCAGCTGCAAAGTGACTCACAAAAGTGTTCAGTTAAATACTTCTTTTACAACAATACTACCAGAAATGCCTGCCATTGTGCAAGTAAATTTCCCTTGCAACAATGTGGTAATCTATCTCGGAGAGATGCTAGCGATGTGCTACCAGTCTTCATAATGCAGGAGCATCCTGCCAAGCAGTCAGTCCTACCTTAAAGTAAAGCTGCCAGAAACCAATTTGGCTGGGTAATCAGTTTGTCTATATCCTCCTCTATATTGCTCTCACTCTGCAAGATGAACCTGATGACAAAATGGCCAATCATGCTAGAGGGTTCATCCAGAGTAAATTTGGCTGTAGGGTACAATGTGCACAGACAGAATGCATTCCTCCAAATTGACTCCTCTAGTTTTGGCAAAAGCATACAAAGTGAGATGCCATATGGTTCAGCATGTGTTCTGGTCCTGTGAATTTATGCCTGGTTAAGATAACAGTAGCATCATGGAACTCTGAGACTGAGTGGTCATTCTCATGACCAATCTGGATCAGTAATTTAAAGTCAAATACAGAAACTTAGCCAATCCTCCTTTAATGTTTATGATATACAGTAAATGGAAGGCTCACTCACTAGTTGTGTTTTGAAACTCTTCTTTTTTATATTTTGCTCAGGGAATCATGGGTCTGTGCTCCAGTGGCCATCTTGCTTTACCCAAGGTTCCTCATGGTTCCCTCAAGTGACTTCCATGGGTAAATTTTGATCCAGTGAAACTACAGCTAATCTGTTCCCCCAGCACATAGCTGCTATCTTACCTGGGTATAAAAAAAATAAAGAACATGGCAAGGTGCAGTTTCACTGCAGCCTAGCTTGACACTTACTTGGTTTATTAGGCCCATCTCAGTATGAACATCATTATCCATTCCACAACAGAAAGCTGGGTATTTATCATCTTCAATTATCTTCTATGTAAAGTGATCTATCTGCATTTTTAGGCAGTCATCAGTTGCACATTTCAGATGTAACTGATTGTCATATTTCTTCAGCCCTGTACAGGATGTCTGTTCTCTGAAGGAATTCAATTCTTATTGGTTAATTTCTTTCCAATTTTTCTGTGCGTGACAATCACTATTGCTGACACAGAGTGTAGTACTATGTAAGTACTTTTACCACAGGAATAATTTTTAAGATCCCTGCCAACCAGACAGCCAGGAAGTTCTGTCAACTATACCAGTTCTAGAGGATAAGGAGAGTCTCACAGCCCAAAACCCAGAACAAAACCTCAACGATACTACGAAGTCACATAAATTATAAATAATATATTATATCCATCCATTTTCCAACCCACTGAATCCGAACACAGGGTCATGGGGTTCTGCTGGAGCCAATCCCAGCCAACACAGGGCACAAGGCAGGAACCAATCCCGGGCAGGGTGCCAACCTACCGCAGGACACACACACACACCAAGCACACACTAGGGCCAATTTAGAATCACCAATCCACCTAACCTGCATGTCTTTGGATTGTGGGAGGAAACCGGAGTGCCCAGAGGAAACCCACGCAGACACGGGGAGAACATGCAAACTCCATGTAGGGAGGACCCGGGAAGTCAAAATATATTATATTATATATTATATATATATATATATATATATATATATATATATATATATATATATATATATATATATATATATATATATACTGCTCAAAAGAATTAAAGGAACACTTTTTAATCAGAGTATAGCATAAAGTCAATGAAACTTATGGGATATTAATCTGGTCAGCAACCATTAACAACAGATGCACTACAGGGGCAACAATGAGATGACCCCCAAAACAGGAATAGTTTAACAGGTGGAGGCCACTGACATTTTTCCCTCCTCATCTTTTCTGACTGTTTCTTCACTAGTTTTGCATTTGGCTACAGTCAGTGTCACTACTGGTAGCACGAGGTGATACCTGGACCCTACAGAGGTTGCACAGGTAGTCCAACTTCTCCAGGATGGCACATCAATACGTGTCATTGCCAGAAGGTTTGCTGTGTCTCCCTGCACAGTCTCAAGGGCATGGAGGAGATTCTAGGAGACAAGCAGTTACTCTAGGAGAGCTGGAGAGGGCCATAGAAGGTCCATAACCCATCAGTAGGACCAGTATCTGCTCCTTTGGGCAAGGAGGAACAGGATGAGCACTGCCAGAGCCCTACAAAATGACCTCCAGCAGGCCACTGGTGTGAATGTCTCTGACCAAACAATCAGAAACAGACTTCATGAGGGTTGCCTGAGGGCCCAAATGTCTACTGCGCCTGTGCTCACTGCACAGCACCGGGAGCTCAATTGGCATTTGCCATAGAATACCAGAATTGGCAGGTCCACCACTGGCGTCCTGTGCTTTTCACAGATGAGAGCAGGTTCACCCTGAGTATATGTGAAAGACGTGAAAGGGTCAGGAGAAGCCGTGGAGAATATTATGCTGCCTGTAACATCGTTTAGCATGACTGGTTTGGTGGTGGGTCAGTGATGATCTTGGAGGCATATCCATGGAGCGACTCACAGACCTCTACAGGCTAGACAATGGCATCTTGACTGCCATTAGGTATCAGGATGAAATCCTTGGACCCATTGTCAGACCCTACGCTGGTGCAGTAGGTCCTGGTTTCCTCCTAATGCACGATAATGCCTGGCCTCATGTGGCAAGAGTATGCAGGCAGTACCTGGAGGATGAAGGAATTGAAACAATTGAATGGCCTTCACGATCCCCTGACTTAAACCCAATAGAACATCTGTGGGACATTATGTTTCGGTCCATTAGGCGCCGCCAGGTTGCTCCTCAGACTGTACAACAGCTCAGGGATGCCCTCATACAGATCTGGGAGGAAATGCCACAAGACACCATCCGTCGTCTCATTAGGAGCATGCCCCGACGTTGTCAAGCATGCATACAAGCTCGTGGGGGCCACACAAGATACTGAGAAGCATTTTGTGTAGCAGAAATTAAGTTTTTGAAAAAATGGACTAGCCTGCAACATATTCATTTCACTCTGATTTTAGGGTGTCTACACAATTGAGCCCTCTGTAGGCAGAAAACTTTAATTTCCATTAAAAGACTCCTTTTGTTCCTAAGACATTGCCCTGTCGTTATTTGTATAGATATCCAACTTCATATTGAGATCTGATGTATCTAATGTGTTTCTTTAAAGTGTTCCTTTAATTTTTGTGAGCAGTGTATATATATATATATATATATATATAATATGTTTATTTTATAATCTATATATATATATATATATATATATATATATATATATATATATATATATATATATATATATAATTCACTAAGGCAAGACATCCATGAAAAGCACGCCGGAAGGAGCGTGGATTCACTAAGCCGCCGACAAGTAAGACACCTATGATGCACGCAGGAAGGAGCCACGCCGGAGGTGAATCGCCATATGCAGTGTGTAAAACGGTTTGTGAGGGGTATCCCATGGGATCCTTAAAACAATCCTTTATAATTCAGGTTAAATCACAATGAAGTAAGCAGTCTTTAAAAACCAAGTTTTCGGTTATGACGCAAGACCACGTGCAGCATAGCAAACTGTTTTACACGCTACATACAGCAATTCACATCCGCGACAAACATGCGTCTTCTTAGATGCTCTTGCAGGAACACGGAAAGTCTACGTGAGTCACAGGTGCATCTGGACTGTGCAAAGACGACAACGACTCAAGTGACGAGTTGGAGGTGGGCACATGAGCGATGGCGGTCCGCCAGTTTTCAGTCACGGACGATTGTGTGTTGGTTCGTTCCGTGCATTGGTTCGTTCTGTGCATTGTTACAATGTTTCTTTTCTTGCTGATTTATTACATTACCGATTTTTCAAATGTTAATTTTCTCCCTGTGCTTAAAAATCATTAAAAAACCGGCCTGATTATGCGGCATATGGTACGCCGCGGGTTGGCTAGTAATTTCTAATTCTAAACTACAAAGTCACATAAATAAATAAAGACTCTTTATTTATTTTCCAAAACAGACTTTTTTGACAAGATATTTCTTCACAATACACAAATTAGCTTCTTTTTTTCCCCTTCTTCATTCCAGGGAAGCATAGTCCTACTCCACTCTCAACTCTAACTCAAGAGGCATAAGATAATAGACTTCTTTTAAAGCCAGACCTAGGTGTAACTCCAGTACATCAGAGGCATACTTTCTCATAGAAACACTTCTGGGTCTGAAAAATTAGGACATGGAAACTGAGCCTCAAGAGCTCTCTTCAGTGGCTCTGGAAGACCTAGAGAGGGTTGTACTTTCCAACTTTGCATGCAGCCTGAGAAAATTCAACCCGGAGTGATGCCTGAGGTATACTGCCAGTGTAAACAGAGAGGTTTGTCCTTAGATTTAGCTCTTGCATCACCAAAACCACTAATGCTGTTTCAATCTGCTTGTCAATCTCACATTCCCTTCTACCACTCATGCCACATTGAACACACATATTAGCCATGCTATACCAACACTATCTAGTGCTTTCAGTTGGGTCTCATCCTTCCTAGCAGCCTTACCACCATGGAACCCTAGGACCAACATAGTGACTTTAGCAATAGTGATAATAATAATACATTTTATTTATATAGTGCCTTTCCCATTCTGAAGGCGTTTCACAGAGTCTCATAAAAAACAGCTAGATACAGGATATACAAAGGCATTAAACAATAAAAGAAAATAAACCAGAATAGAATACTAAATTCAACACTAAAAGAAAAACTTCTAACATCATTTGTGATATAACACACACACAAATTATACTGAGCATCTGTACAGAAAGGAAGACTGAAAGAGGAGGCAAAATATCAAGTTAGGTTAAAAGCCTTCCTGAGCAGATGAGTTTTAAGTTGTTTTTTAAAAAAATGAATTGAGTCAGCTTGATCTAATTAACTTAGGGAGGTAATTCCAGAGTCTGGGCACTATATAGCTAAAGGCCCTGTCACCCAGATTAATGTGGGACACAACAAGATTGCCAGAATCAGAGGACCTTAGTGAGCGAATAGGAGCATAGTGATGGACAAGGTCACTAAGGTGCAAAACCATTTAAACCTTTGTAGGTTATTAATAGAATTTTATATTCAATCCTGTATGACCCAGGGAGCCAGTGAAGGCAAAGCAGGATGGGTGTAATGTGCTTGCTGTTGCTGGTGCGTGTTAGAACTTTTGCAGCAGAATTTTGAATCAACTGAAGCTGTGATATAAGATTAGAAGTGGCACCTGCCAATAGGGAGTTGCAGTGCTTAATGTGGGATGTGATAAAAGCACGGACAAGTTTCTCAGCATTAGAAAAGGAGAGGAATGAGCAAACATGGGATATGTTACAGAAGTGAAAGTAGTAAAGTTTCTTAATGTGGTTTATGTATGGGGGAATACAAAGGGAGGAATCAAAAATAACACCAAGATTACTTGCCTCAGAAGAAAGTCTGATGAGATTGTCACCAAGAGTGATTAAAGGAGCTCATTTTCTTAAGCTGTTCCTTAGTGCTAATTTGCTGGAGTTCAGTATTGTGAGAATTTAATTTTAAAGAGTTATGCTCCATCCAGGTTTTAATTTCACCTGTGAGCTGAAAAAGTCCTGATGAAGTTTCACTTTTAACACTGAAATAGAGTTGAGTATCATCTGCATAAAAATGACAACCCAGTCCATAGCTATGAGTATGACAAAGGGGAAACATATAGATACAGAAGAGCAGATGGCCAAGAACAGAGCCCTGAGGAACCCCTTGTGTGACTGGCACTGAGCTGGCTTTGCTGTTGCCAAGACTAACAAACTCTTGCCTGTCAGTTAGATAGGACTTAAACCACTGGAGGACAGTGCCAGAGATACTCAGCATGTTCTCCATTCTGGACAGTAGAATGTCATGTTTCACAGTGTCAAATGCTGCACTAAGATCTAACAAAATTAATATGTTGGTTTGTCCTGAGCCTGATGCCATAAGCCAATCATTAGTTACCCGAAGCAGAGCAGTTTCACAGCTGTGCTGTACCCTGAAACCAGACTGAAAGGGTTCCATCAAACTATTAGAAGTTAAGTAATTGGCAAGTTGGGAGGCTACAACATGCTCAAGAACGTTTAGCAGAAAAGGTAAGTGAGAAATAGGCCCCAAATTGCTAAGATGGTCAGCATCAAAACCAGACTTTTTTTTTTAACAGTGGGGTTACAGAAGCAATTTTAAAAGTGGTGGGCACAAAGCCAATATCAATGGATGCATTCATTATTGTCGTAACAGTCAGGTCGGGTCTATGGCATTAAGACAAGCTTTAAGATGTATACTGGGGATGGGGTCTAGTATACAGGTAGTCAGACTCATCTTACAAAGCAGGTCACTAACAAATACAGATGTGACTGGAGAAAATTTAGAAAAATAGCTGGATGGTGTGGGAAGACATGGAAAGATATAAATGGATAGTGGATTTATGTTAGTTAAATTATTTAGATCAGAAAAAGTGTAGGAATTTTTCACAGACTTTGGTAGTGGAGGTAATCGGACCAGATGCAGGTTGAAGTAGTTTATTAACTACAGAGAACAAAACCCTTGGGTTATCATGGCCACTTTCTTTTATTTTGCCATAATGTGTGTTCTTTGATGGTCAGAGAAAGCCTAGATGTGTGTGATGAGGCCAGCCTTACATGATATTCTGTCAAGGTGCCAGGCAGCTGCTTTCATAGACTGGAACACTGAATTATACCATTGAGCTGAGTGCTTAAAGAAAACCTCCTTATGCTATAAAGGAGCTGTTTTATCTAGTGCTGAAAAAAGGGCTATGTTATACTGATCAACCAGACTATTTAGTGTTGATGGAATAGGTGAAGACAGAAAAAGATCAGAAATGGAAGTAGCAAGGATACAAGGACATATGTTTTTAAGGTCTTTGAAAGAAATGTATCATTTACAGGTAAAAGGAGGGACAGGTTATAAGAAAGTGAAAAGTAGTGCTTTATGATCAGAGAGTCCATAATCACTGCTATAAATTTTGCCGACAGATAAGCCAGATTTACAGCTCAAGTCCAATATATGACCACCAGAGTGAGTAGGAAAGTCAACATGATGCACCAAGTCAAAACAGACCAGTAAGGATAAGAATTTATTTCTCAGATTGCATGTAGTAATGTCAATATGGATATTGAAATCACCAAGAACAACGACTCTCTGCAAAATGGAACTTAAGTGGGTTAATAATTCAGTCAGATCAGATAAAAAAAAAAAGATGCATTGTATTTTGGGGAACGATAGAGAACAATAAGTAAGACAGAACCTGATTTCATCATTAGTTTAAGAGCCAGACACTTGAAAGACAATGGGCAGTCAATTGGGATTCTTTTAATGTTTAGTTCCAACACCTCCTCCTTGCCTTCAGCTGTGAGGCTCTGCGAAGTAAATGTATCCAGATGGTGTCGCCTCTTTAATGGCGCTTTTCCACTGCATAGTACGGCACGACACGGTTCAGTTCTGCTCACTTTTAGGGGGTTTTCCACTGGGAACAGTACCTGGTACCTGGTCCTTTTTTTAGTACCACCTCAGCCGAGGTTCCAAGCGCACCGAACAGTTACCAAAATGTGATGTGTAAACTCTGCTGGTCACTGATTGGCCGGAGAAAATCGTCATTACTGCGTCACTGAACTTGCGACACGAGACACAACAGACCCTCTAGATTTTTAGCACAGCCAGCGAAGGTTCGGACGCACCATTTTGTTTTAACCAAAAATGGCTGTTTCGTGGTCTATTGAGGAAGTACAGACGTTCCTCTTGTTGGTAGCCGAGGAGCAGATCCAGCGAGAGCTGATTAGGGTGACGCGGCGCAACTATAACGACACGTGAATAATCCCGCCCACTCTAAAGCGGTACTAAACTATTCCTAAACAAATTCTGCCTTTGAACTTTTTATTTGCTGCCAGGCGGTGGCGGCGGCCTGACCTGCAATGTAAATATTTCGGGCACCATACAATACCAATGCCTTTTAGGACACTTACACAGAGCACAACGGAGAAGGTGAGGCAGGCGAGGTGGGGTGGAGCAGATGAGCGGCAATAGCAAGTAGCAGAAGCAGCATATTAGGAGATATTACAAAATGTACATGAATATACCAGAATTCAGAGGTTCCAATATACAGCCACATACATATAATGCTGGGCATTACAAGAGTGATCATCCCCGAGTCTCAAGCCAGGTGAGTGTAAAATCAGATCATTTCTCAGTCATTAAGAACATATGGAAGTAATTGAGAGCAATCCAGTATATCCATTGTAATCAAAAAGACAGACTATCTCCAGCTTCTAGATTGCCATGGTGCAAAGAAATGTTCATAAGACTCGTCCTGTGAACCACAGAAAAATTTGGTTGTCCCCGAGGTTGTGAACCCATGTAAGACAAAGTCCATGCATTCTATAAAAATTAATCCAAACCAGTGCAGTTCGAGTCAGATGTATCCATGAACTATATTCAATAAAAAAGTGTAAGAAGTGCAAATTTAACACAAATTTTAATGAAAAGTGTTAACAGGGAGGAGCGGTGGCAACATGTGTGCACCAGTGTCCCCTCCCTCTATTACCTCTACCAGTTTTTTCCAACTCTGACATGAGATGCCCTTACTGCCTTAAGACCACAGCTTTTATCAGTTATTTCACCAATACAGGTCTTGAACAGGGTCGATTTGGACTCAATGTCCCCAACTGTACTCTGAAAATGAGAGCAATTCTCTTGGAGGTAGGTGTCAAATACTTCATGAATATTAGCCTCCGGAAGACATTTCCAGACAACCTAATTTCTCGTCTAGGCTTTCCCGGTCTGTCAGGCCTACACCCCTCGATTCAAATCCAATTCACTTCCAAGTGGTATTCAGTTGACAGCTGAGAGTCCAAAACATATAACCTCAGGTCAAATGGCAGAACTATAAAGTCTAACATTAGCCTTTGGACCAAGGTGCTCTGGTATAAGGTACACTTTATGAGCCTTCTTGTGCTTGACAAGGTGCTTGCTATGGACAATCCATGAGTATAACAAAAATCCAATAACAGCTCACCATTTTGGTTAATATCTGTCAGGCTGTTATTCCCAATCATTTCTCTTCAGCATAGATGGATTCCTGGATGGGTGTGTCAGGCATTGGGGCACAATAAGGATTTTGGGCACCCTGAAAAGGTCAGTTTCTTGATAAGACAGAAGGCCCTGTAAGGTGGGGCAATTGATTTATTAATTATTATTTTGTATTTCCTGTGTTTCCTACAGTTTTTAAACTTGGTGATAAGTGTTGACCTACATTGTTTGGTTGGGACATTACATAGTGATAACATTGATGACAATAATGTTATTGTTTTTTGTTATTTATATTAATTATAACACATTTTTACAAAACCTTAAATAAATAAAAAAAGTGAACCAAACCAATACAAATATAGAGAACCTACATTAATTGTATCCAGAGGTAACAAATATACGGGAACAAATAATATTTTTACATAATTGAAACATTTTCGTTTCATAAACCCAGCCACAGGGGATGTACAAACCAGTGTGTTTCTATGTGCTGGTCCCAAGTCCGGATAAATGGGGAGGGTTGCGTCAGGAAGGGCATCCGGTGTAAAATTTTGCCAAATCAATAAGCGGACAACAATACAAATTTCCATACCGAATCGGTCGAGCCCCAGGTTAACAACCACCAGTACTGTTAGCCAACAGGGTGCTGGTGGAAATTGGGCTACTGTTGACCGAAGAAGAAGAAGGAGAAGAAGAAGGGGGGAGATGTGTCCAGAGGCAGGAGGAGAGGAAGAAAGTAAAGAGAATGGAACTGAGGATAGGAACTTTGAATGTTGGCAGTATGACTGGTAAGGGGAGAGAGTTAGAGAAGGAAGGTTGATATATTGTGCGTGCAAGAGACTAAATGGAAGGGGAGTAAGGCCAGGTGGATTGGAGGTGGATTCAAAAGGTGTGGATGGGAGGGGAAATGGGGTAGGAGATATTCTGAAGGAACAGTATATCAAGAGTGTCTTGGAGGTGAAAAGAGTGGCAGGCAGAGTAATGATTATGAAGCTGGAAATTGTAGGTGTGATGATTAATGTTGTTAGTGCATATGCACCGCAAGTTGGGAGTGCAATGGGTGGGAAAGAAGATTTTTGTAGTAAGTTGGATGAAGTGATGAACAGTGTACCCAAGGGACAGAAAGTAGTGATTGGAGCGGATTTCAATGGGCATGTTGGTGAAGGGAACAGTGGAGACGAGGAGGTGATGGGTAGGTATGGTGCCAAGGAGAGGAATGAAGAAGGTCAGAGGATAGTGGATTTTGCCAAAAGGATGGACATGGCTGTGGTGAATAAGTATTTTAAAAAGAGGGAGGAACATAGGGTTATGTACAAGAGTGGAGGAAGATGGACACAGGCAGATTATATCCTATGCAGAAGAGTTGATCTGTAGGAGTTTGAAGACTGCAAAGTAGTGGCAGGGGAAAGTGTAGTTAAGCAGCAAAGGATGGTGGTCTGTAGGATGACATTGGAGATCAAGAAGAGGAAGAGAGTGAGGGCAGAGCCAAGGATCAAATGGTGGAAGCTGAAAAAGGAAGACTGCAAGGTTGAGTTTAGGAAGGAGGTGAGATAGGCACTGGGTGGCAGTGAAGAGTTACCAGACAGCTAGGAAACTACAGCAGATGTAGTAAGGGTGAGAGCAAGAAGGGTGCTTGGCATGACATCTGGAAAGAGGAAGAAGGAAAAGGAAACCTGGTGGTGGAATGAGGAAATACAGGAGATTATACAGAGGAAGAGGATGGCAAAGAAGAAGTGGGATAGTCAGAGAGATGCAGAAAGTAGACAAGAGTACAAGGAGATAAGGCGCAAGGTGAAGAGAGAGGTGGTGAAGGCTAAAGAAAAGGCGTATGATGAGTTGCATGAGAGGCTGGATACTAAGGAGGGAGAAAAGAACCTGTACCGATTGGATAGACAGAGGGACTGAGCTGGGAAAGATGTGCAGCAGGTTAGGGTGATAAAGGATAATGATGGAAACGTACTCACAAGCGAGGAGAGTGTGTTGAGCAGATAGAAAGAGTACTTTGAGAGGCTGATGAATGAAGAGAATGAGAGAGAGAATAGGTTGGATGATGTGGAGAGAGTGAATCAGGAAGTGCAACAGATTAGCAAGGAGGAAGTACGGACAGCTATGAAGAGGATGAAAAATGGAAAGGCCATAGGTCCAGATGACATACCTATGGAAGCATGGAGGTGTTTAGTAGAGATGGCAGTGGAGTTTTTAACCAGATTGTTTAATGGAATCTTGGAAAGTGAGAAGATGCCTGAGGAGTGGAGAAGAAGTGTACTGCTGTCGATATTTAAGAATAAGGGGGATGTGCAGGACTGCAGTAACTACAGGGGAATAAAACTGATAAGCCAGAGCATGGTTATGGGAAAGAGTAGTGGAAGCTAGGTTAAGAAGTGAGGTGAAGATTAGTGAGTAGCAGTATGGTTTCATGCCAAGAAAGAGCACCACAGATGCAATGTTTGCTCTGAGGATGTTGATGGAGAAGTTTAGAGAAGGCCAGAAGGAGTTGCATTGCGTCTTTGTGGACCTGGAGAAAGCATATGACAGGGTGCCTCAAGAGGAGCTGTGGTATTGTAGCGATAGTAGGGCGCAGGTTGAGGAGACCCAGGACAGGTGGAAGTATGCTCTAGAGAGGACAGGAATGAAGGTCAGTAGGAGCAAGACAGAATACATTTGTGTAAATGAGAGGGAGGTCAATGGAATGGTAAGGATGCAAGGAGTACAGTTGGCAAAGATGGATGAGTTTAAATACTTGGGATCAACAGTACAGAGTAATGGGGATTGTGGAAGAGAGGTGAAAAAGAGAGTGCTGGCAAGGTGGAATGGGTGGAGATGAGGGTCAGGAGTAATTTGTGACAGACGGGTATCAGCAAGAGTTAAAGGGAAGGTCTACAAGATGGTAGCGAGACCAGCTATGTTATATGGGTTGGAGACGGTGGCACTGACCAGAAAGCGGGAGACAGAGCTGGAGGTAGCAGAGTTAAAGATGCTAAGGTTTTAATTGGGTGTGACAAGGATGGATAGGATTAGAAATGAGTACAGTAATCCCTCGCTATATCGCGCTTCGACTTTCGTGGCTTCACTCTATCGCGGATTTTAAATATAAGCACATCTAAATATATCTCACAGATTTTTCGCTGGTTCGTGGATTTCTGCGGACAATGGGTCTTTTAATTTATGCTACACGCTTCCTCAGTTTGTTTGCCCAGTTGATTTCATACAAGGGACGCTATTGGCGGATGGCTTAGAAGCTACCCAATCAGAGCATTTATTACATATTAACTAAAACTCCTCAATGCTATAAGATATGCGTCCCGCACGGAGCTTGATTGTTTGCTTGTCTCTGCCTCTATCTCACCCTCCCTGACATTCTCTGCCTGACGGAGGGGCTGTGAGCAGAGGTGCTGTTTGCACAGAAGCTGTTTGCCTAGTGGATACGGACACACCTCTAAGAAATGCCGCTTCCAAAAGCACACTTGTTGATTTTTTGATGGTTTGCTTTAATCTCGCTATCTCTCTCTCTCTGACGTTCTCTGTGCCTGACGGAGGATATGTGAGCAGAGGGGCTGTTTGCACAGAGGCTGTTTGCTTAGAAGATACGGACGCTCCTCTAAAAAATGCAGCGGCAAACTTAAAAGCACACGTTTTGATTTTTTGATTGTTTGCTTTTCTTTGCGAGTGCTCTCTCTCTCTCTCTGAAATTCTCTGCTCCTGAAGAGAAGATCTATTTGCATTCTTTTAATTATGAGAAAGAACTGTCATCTCTGTCTTGTCATGGAGCACAGTTTAAACTTTTGACTAAAGGGTGTTATTTCATGTCTAGAGGGCTCTAATAATGTTAACAGTGTGGGAGAGTTTATAAGGGCTTAAAATATATAAAAATAACTACACAAACATATGGTTTCTACTTCACGGATTTTCATCTATCGCGGGGGGTTCTGGAACGCAACCCCCGCGATCGAGGAGGGATTACTGTACATTAGAGGGTCAGCTCAAGTTGGATGGTTGGGAGACAAAGTCAGAGAGGCGAGATTGCGTTGGTTTGGACATGTGCAGAGGAGAGATGCTGGGTATATTGGGAGAAGGATGCTAAGGATAGAGCTGCCAGGGAAGAGGAAAAGAAGAAGGCCTAAGCGAAGGTTTATGGATGTGGTGAGAGAGGACATGCAGGTGATGCAGAGGACAGAAATATATGGAAGAAGATGATCCACTGTGGCAACCCCTTAAATAATATTTGAAATCCACCTCAAGGATACTGAAAGAGGGAGTATGCTTGAACCATTTTAATTTATAAATATGGACTTTATTCAAAATAATTAATAAATGTTGTCACAGATGTACGGGGACACTGCCCGGCCAGGACGCCTGGATAGTCCCCGACTTGGGCAATACTTCTCCTCGGCCATGAGAGGGCAGCCGCCCGGGTCTATTTGGGGGCCACAAGGACAGAGCTGGGACGCTCACGAGAGGATGTGGCCACCGCCAGGCGCCCGGACAGTGAGGGAATCCTGGTTGGCAGCACTTCCGCCACACCAGGAAGTGCTGCCGGAAATAATTCCAAGACCACCCGGAGTGCTTCCAGGTGCTTTCCTGACACTTCTGCCACACCAGAAAGTGACGTCAGGGAGAGCACCTGGGGCTCATCCGGGTCATAATAAAAGGGGTCGCCTCCTTCCAGTAGACTAGTCAAAGTTGGGAGGAAGGAAACGAAGCTTGTGAGGAGGAGAGAGGAGGTCAAGAGAGAGAGAGAAAGAGAAAGTAGAAGAAGACGACAGTGGAGAGAGTTGGTGTGAGGACATTGTGGTGCTTAAGAACTCAATAAAAGAAGTGTGTTTTGGACATCCTGGTGTCGGTCTGTCGGTGTCTGGGGGTACGCTTTCCACAATGTATAATTAATATTAATTTTTCCATGTTTTCTCTTATACAATATTAGGCCTGGGTAAAAATATCGATTTTCTGATCAATCATTATTTTTCATTTAAACAATTCAATATCGATTCTTAAACTCTCAAGACAGACCTTGTGACTCTCTATCCTGCTCAATTACTATATGTAGATTTTTGCTTACCTTTGTTTTTGGTGTCCGGTTCAGTACATGGTGTTAATGCACCTGTTAAGGCTTTCAATGGATAAACCACTTTACTATCTCACATAAAATAGTGTGTCCTCATTAAGTGAAATCAGCATCTACACTTAAATGAAATGTGTGGACTTCCTATGGATTCAAACGGTGCATTGGTAAAGAACAACTGGATAAAAGCTAAGCCATTTGTAGTGGAATCTGTGCATCTCAGACATTAATTATGGTTGTAATAGATTTGAGAAATCATTTACCCTGACATCACCCATTAACATAATCTCAGTCGACATGCAAATGAGTAGAGCCTAAAAAAATCTACACTGAAATGATGGCTAGCTCCAAGCTTGCAATTAATTTGCCTTGCAGCCAAAAAAATAACAGAATCTATAGCAGTTTATAATCTGTAATGATGTGAGGCCCTACACCGTTGTTGAAAATGAGGGCTTTTGAAAAATGAAACAGGTTTTTGATCTCCAGGATGCTATATCAACCATAAAGCAATTGGCTGAAGTTATTGTACTTAGGCTTTAGGAAGATCTTAAGCAAAGAACTGCCATGTTTCTAAGCTCAGCGGAGAGAGTAGCCTTAACGTGTGACAGCTAAACATTCCAGGGCAGCAGATTCATTCATGACAATCACACATTAAAAACTGACTGGGCACTTGTGGTGGATGTGTTGCAGATGCTCATAAGGCATTGTTTTGGGCATGGACCCTGGCCGTCCGCCACACCCCATACTTATTCTCAATCTAGGCATTCAGATGGCATGTAACTGGGTAAAATAATTTAAGTAAAGTAATTATTGACACTGTATCTTGTTCATTTTTTCAAAAGTGATCCCATTCCTGTTTTTGCAATATGTGACAGAACGAGAGCTACTAAAAGACTCACTGAGCATAGGGGGAATGTGAAACTTCCAAATACACAGTAACACCAGGTTAGGAATTAGACAAAAATAAAACTCCCATATATAATCTTTAAATTATTTTAAGCATGGCAATATAAGTTAATGATTTTCCTAATATCAGGTGGGAAATACACAGACTACAATTGTAGACTACTGTAGTAAAACTATTTTGCAGCAGCCACACACAATCTAAAATATGGTTTATTTTAACTTGTGCTAATGCTAGTGCTTAGCTTATAATACTGATTAATCTTTTAGTGAAAACACTACATCGGTATAATCAAAGAAGTCTCTTTACCACGGAAGGAACAACAACTAGTTTTTGCCTGGTGTAGGGTTTCTAGGTTCTTCGTGTGATTTAGTTTGGAAAGAGGTACAAAGGCTCCAAAAAGAAGCACTCAAAAGTGAAACAATGAGGACATAACAGGTAGCAGAAACAGTATGTACTTTCTCCCATTTATTATCTTAATAAAATATTATTTATAACAAGCTCAATAAATGATATAACTCCATATGTATGCCTTTTCACTCCAATCAATAATTCTGACAATTTCTATGACTGCACCTGTGATTTTGTTTTATAATTTCTCTCTGAAAGTTTACATGTCAAAATATCATATTCTGCATCTCATAGTGTTTCATATTTGCAGATTTAAAACTGCATAACATCTACAGCTGAAATTATTACTGTGATAATAAAAAATATGCAACAAAAAAACTTCTGGAAAATGTGATGTCATCTAACTTAGAAGATCAGTAAGTGTAATGAAAATCTAAACTTTCTCTCCTTAATCTGCGTTAAGTAATGAATCGCCCGGTTGACAGTACATGACATGTTCCTGTCACTTTTATACAAATGTATTCTAATATAATTATTTTAATAAATACATAAGTAGAAGTAAGATAATACATTGAATGCTGTATAAAGAATAGGATTAAAAAGTTGTACAAGATTGATTATTGAGCTATATTTCAATTTATAACTTGCAGTTCACTGGTTAGGTAAAAAAAATAAAAGCATACCCTTTAGTTTATCTTTAACTAGGGTAAGTTCTAAATTTCTTGTAAATAATGAGATTCATTACCCTTTTAATGATTTGACCAATAGTTTATTCATTACACACACCCCTCTAACTGCTGACCATATCACAATGAAATCAAATTTTAGTTAAGAGTATTTTCTGTAATGCTATTAAACTGAACAATTAAAAGGCTAAAAAATCACAACAAAATATTTCGTAAATTGGGTTTTTTGTTGTTTGTAATGCATACACTTAAATGAATTCAACCAGAGGTCTGCAAAGTTGGTCCTGGAATGCCATAATGACTGCAGGTTTTTGTTCCAAACTAATGTCTTAATGAGGAGTCAGTTATTGCTGTTTGAGTACTTATTGCTCAAGCAACAGTTTCATGCTTCATTTCAGATGTCACACTTATTAAGACATTGCTTATTTCTCTCTGAAACAACTGCATTCATTATTTTCAGTGGCTTATTATTGGCAATAAGATGTAAATTACAAAGAAACCAGCACTTCTCCATATAACTTGTTTCCATTTACACCTGTGAGTCTTCATCAGGAACAAACTAGTTTGATAAAATATTTGAAAGGAATCTGAAAAGAGAAATGTGAAGGACTGACAATTACTAATCTACTTCAGGCTAAAAATCATTTGGATGATATACATAGAAAGGAAATAAATAACCTACATTGTATAAGAATGACCTGCCATGACACTAACAAGACATACAATGAAATAAGATCAGTTTTTTACAGGGATTGTTGTACAATTATACAATTGGGCTGGAACAAAACCTGCAGCTACGACTGCCTTTTGCAGACCGCTGAATTAGATTTAATTTCATCATAAGAATGTCCATCAAATTTTCAGCCATGCTTAGTTGTATTTAAAAGGTAAAATTTGTGGTACTACATACAGTACATATTGATTGTTTTTGTATATTGCAAAATAATGATTATATTTAAGGTATTCAGTTTGAATTTATTGGAGTCAAGAGTGCTGGATAAAACTCTGACTTCTGTATGTGTGGATGTTTCAAATTCTCATGTCTGTGTGGGTTTGCATATGCATATTGGGTTGATTAGTGACTCTAAATTAGCCTGGTATGAATAATTCTGTGTATCTGTGTAAGTGTAGGTATGCCTTGCAAAGGACAAGTGCACTATCCAGAGGTGGTTTTTGCATGGGCAGAATGTTGCCATATTAGTCTCCATATCCACAACGTCAAGCCTGAATTAGTCATTTAAGTATAATTATGTTTCATTTACGCAGAGATGCACTAAGACTGGATACCTACCTTAACAATTATCTAGTGCCTGTATCTGTGTTCTCGGCAATAAACTGTCATATTTTTTATTGCATATTGGTATACATGTATTTATGGAGGATATATTGTGATACAGAAAAGTAACATAGTTCTGTAAGAAAGATTTTTTTATATTTTTACTTTAAATTTACTACAAGAAAAAAAGAAACATCTAGATATTATTCTTAAGATAGGCACATTTCTAGGCACTTTTTAGGCCATGCAAATATTCAGATTTCCTGGGACAAATGCAGAGTTCCTGGACCCTGAACTACAGGTTAATGGAAGCTTTCCAACAACACACTTTGCAGATATGATTACTTTTTCTACCTTAAAGCCTTAAACTTACTGTCTATAATGTATTGCGTCTGTCATTATAGATTCCAATTGTCTCCAAACACGCTGATCGCTCCGCAAATAGCCCCCCGCTTCATTATGACAATTGAGAGGTTCATATTTCAACCTAATGGCTTTCTATAACTTTAACAATCTATCACGACCTCATTTCATTGCGAGCACAGTTAATACGAGCTTCCCCGCCAAGTGGAACATTTTCTAATGATGCACTTTCACACCAAAAACAATATGAGCCTGGGCGCCGCATCAGTCACTAATGTATCCATCCATAATGTGTTTATAACACTTCTTCAGAGGAGACAACAATGACTACTACACAGAGAAAGAAAAAAAAAAGATTTATAAAAGAGCGTGAAACCACCATCAGAATTATCAAGATAATCATTTTTAAAATACCACCATTAATGATTCTATCATACCCCCGGTAATATCCTCAGATATTGTATCATTAGCAACATATCAAAAGATTTAAAAGAGAAAATCGTTAAAGAAAAAGAGACCACTAACTACTACCATTAGCAACAGCTGTGTATTTTTTTTTTGTTTTAGTATCTAAAGAAACAAAGCTAGAAAAGGAAATTAAATAAATAAAATAAGTATACATACAAATATATATTTGTATATATATATATATATATATATATATATATATATATATATATATATATATATATATATATATATATATATTCGTACACACACAACATGTATGTATATATTTTTCTATTTTTTAACAGAAAACTGCCTACAGTAATAATACAGTCTTTATGCATAATATAAGCATACTGTACTCAGCCAAATACATGTCCAACGTGTCATATGAGATCAGTGTTTATAAAGACCAACAAAAATGTTTTAAACATGTTAAATCTTACTAAAAATCAGCAGTGGCAATTTATATGCTCTACTTTAGTTTTAACAGTTTTTTAAAGATATTGTGTCTGCGCAATTTTCATTATCTTTACAAATCCCAATAATATTATAGGGCATGTTACAATAAATGGAAATTTGTACAGCATGAGTAAGTGCACATTCATGACTATGCCCTAAAGTGGACTGGCACCCAATTTACAGCTGGTTTCTGCCTTTTGGTAGAGTAAGCTATTGCTCTCTGCAGCCCTAAATTTGTATTACACAGATTCAGACAATGAAATTGTTTATAAATTAAAAATAAAAACAAAAAAAATACATGTCTAACATCATTTTCTCAAACATGCTTAATGTAATTCAAAATTATATGGTCTGAACCTTATAATGAACCAGGGCAGCATGGAATCAAGGTAAGAAATGGCCCTGGACAGGGCCTCCGTCCATTCCATGGCCCATTTGTGAACAATTTCAAGCTGCAGTCTTCTTGGGAAGCAACCTAAGCTCAAAAGAAGCACCATGCCTGAACAAATGTATCAGGAAAGCCTGTTCCATCACAGGGAAACCCTGGACATATTGGAAGTTGTTGTGGAAAGTAGGATGGTGGCAAAACTGGATGCCATCTTGATAAATCCCTTCTATGCTCTTCAGGAGGCACTCTCTTGAAGCACTTTTAGCCACAGGCTCATACCACCACAATGTGTTAAGATGGGCCTCTGGGGGTCTTTTATGCACACAATTCAATGCTTCCACCCGATGTACTTGTTGCATTTATTTATCAATTGATTGATTGGCTGTATTATCTGTCCTATGAGTCTGTATCCTTGTTTGTTTATGCCTCTTCTATTGCTGCATGCATCTGAATTTCCCCAAGGAAAAGTTTATCTAATCTAATCTAAGTTTTTAGTGTTGCAGTCATTCTTAGAAAATGGTGATCAGAATTGCACACAGCACTCCAGATGTGGCCCCTATTACATTATGCAGTCTAAGCATAACATCCCGGTTTATACAATATAAAGTAATATTTTTTTCACTTTCTAATTGCTTCTTCACTTGGCTAAACAGTAAAAATGTGCCAATTTAAACCACAAACCCATTTCAAAGGTTGGTTGCTATAAGACAGCATAATGCTTGATTGCTGCAAAAAACACTTTTGTACGTTAAAATACATTATCCAAGTGTTTGCCTAGTTTTGATGATTTTCCATGTCTGTTTTTTGGTGCCCCTGCTATTTTCATGCCATCTGCACAGTTCACAAGTTTAATAATGCTGATTTTGGATTAGTTCATAATATAAATTAAAAAATAACACAATCTAAGGACAGATGCTCTCATCCCATATATAGTATTCTCCCCTTACTGTATCTGTATGTTTTGTCTCTGGCCAGTTAAACAGCTTGTAGTCTAGTTTTACAAATATCCCATGATACCAAAGGCTTCTAGTGGCTGCAATAATGGCCCATTTTAAGTAAATTTGGTTATATAATATGGTTAAATCTTTCTTTGCAATGATTATTTTTCATTGGGAAGCTTTTGAATATGCTTCCTGTGTCAAGGTGGGATACTATCTTAATAGACATGAATCTACAGCATGTTCAGAATGCAGCAGCTAGAGTCTCAACCAGTAATTGAACATCAGAGCACTTTACACCTAGCTGAGCATCATTAGATTGGTTACTTGAGTCATTTAGAACTTTTAATACACACTTAAGTTTTAAATAATCTTACCCCTACTTATATTTTGGAGTGCCTGTCCCCTGATATTCCGAGTTCGATCCTTAAATACTGGTTTGATTATTGTGACAAGAACTAAGTATAAAACAGTGAGACCAAAAATCTGGAATGTTTTATCAATAGAGATATGCCAGGCTAATACTGTCAAAAAAAACACACTTTTCTAAGTTGGCTTTTTATAGTTGTTTTGTTTCTTTTGCACCAATTCCAGTTGGTTATAGTGTATTACAATATATTTTCAGTTACCATTGTCTTTATAGTTAATTTATAATTACCTATACTATTCAGTGTTGAATTATAGTAGCCAGCATATGGTCCTAAAGATGGGTGGGTCTGGATCGGTAATTGGCAGTGCATTTTCACACAGGTAGACTGAGCTTTGCATTCTACAAAACCACATGAATCATTGCATTATAATTTACAAGCTTAGAAAGGATCAAGAATGCAGGTGGAGACCCTCAGGGCACTGGATAAATAAAGCCTTGCAGAAAATAAGGTGGGGGTCAGGATTAGTGGGACACCGCATGTGATTCTGAAAGATGTACAGAAACACTGAAAGAATGAATGCGACTTCAGAGATGGTGAGGTTGGAAGCACACCAGACGATGAACCACCTGGATTGAGATCCGAGTGCAGTGGGTGACACCACAGGCCCACACTGGAACAATGTGAGGTTATTTGCGGTGGCTGGAGTGCCAATCCTGCCTCCAACCCCTGAATTTTCCCTGTAAATTGGAGGACCTGCTTGCAGGGCTGGATGGAGATTAATGTCATACCGAGGTTGAAGCAACTGCAGGTTAAGGGCCATGCTCAAGGGCCCAACAGAGTAGAGTCACTTCTGGCATTTATGGGATTCAAACCGGCAACCTTATGATTGCCAGTGCAGATCCCTAGCCTCAGAGCCACCACTCTGCTCGTGACTTCAAAAATAGTACAAAAATAGCTATGGTTAGTTTCAGTAAATGTTATTTTATGAGGCATTTTCTGCGGCCATAAAAGCAGAATGGCGATTCTCCTGGAAGTACAACTGTGAATCACTTATTGTTAAATGAACATGCTCATTATTGAGCTTAACTCGCTTATAGTGTGTGTCTTGGTCTTTCCATCTCAGTGTTTGTTACAGTTTTACTCTTCGTGTTATTGCAAAGTGGCCTGGTTAAACACATGACTCCAAAGTTTTCATGAGAGTGGCATAAACATTTTGTTTAAATGTCCTCATGTTCCTTCAAATATTATATCTTTGCAGTGAAGCCTTCGCATATCAGAAAGCTACAATGCATTTTCATGATTTTAAAGGAAACTACAAAAAGCCTTAATAATTGCCATTTTACGGCTTATGTTGCCAAAAAATAGCTACATCATTCATTATCAAATTTGAATTCCTACTTCTCACTGGGAATTGGGGAAATTACAACTTTATGTAAGATATGGCTTAAAGATGGATGGATGAATGGATGGATGGAAATATAGATGGATCTTTATTTATCCCAAGGGGGGAATTTGTTTTTTTTACAGAAGCTGTTTAAATAAAAAATACATAATTGGGTAGATAAGTAAATATATTAATAAATAAATAACTAAATACACAAATAAATACACACACACACACACACACAACAGTGTGTCTATAAACCAAGAAAATAAAAAAGAAAGAAAACTTCTGACTTGGCTGTCACAGTGAGCCATTATGCAGACATATTGCTGTTGGTATAAAGGAGCCCCAGTAGCGTTTCTTGACAACTTCTGCTGAATAATTTGTTGGCTGAAAGTATTTAGTGTGTCAGAGAGGGGATGTGCAGCATTGTTCCTAATGGTACTCATCCATCCATCCACCCATTTTCCAACCCGCTGAATCCAAACACTGGGTCACGGGGGTCTGCTGGAGCCAATCCCAGCCAACACAGGGCACAAGGCAGGAACCAATCCTGGGCAGGGTGCCAGCCCACCACAGGACACACACACACACCAAGCACACACTAGGGACAATTTAGAATCACCAATCCACCTAACAGGTGTGTCTTTGGACTGTGGGAGGAAACCGGAGTGCCCGGAGGAAATCCACGCAGACATGGGGAGAACAAGCAAACTCCACGCAGGGAGGACCCGGGAAGCAAACCCGGGTCCCCTAACTGCTAGGCAGCAGCGCTACCACTGCGCCACCGTGCCGCCCTAATAGTACTCAGTTTGTTTTAATTCTCTCCTTTGCTGCTACCTTCAGGGGGTCCAGAGTGTGTCCTATAACTGAGCTTACCCTTTTAATTAGCTTGTTGTTTCGTTGTTCTGTCTTGAAGTGAAGTTACTAGCTTAGCACAACACAGCATACAAAAACCGTGCTGGCCATCACAGAGTTATAGAAGATGTGAGTGATGTCACTTCACACATTTCAGGAACACAGTCTCCCAAGGAAAAAGAGCTTGCTCTGTCATTCTTATATAGTTCCTCTGTGTTCCGAGACCAGTCCAGCCTGTCCTTAATGTGGACCACTTCAATGTCCACTTCTTAAATAGTGATCCGATATAGAAACTCTTAGGTGCTTCGAAAAATCAATAACCATTTTCTTGGTTAAGATGTAGACAATTCTCTTTGCACCAAGAAATAAACTTTCCACCTGACTCCTATACTCTGTCTCACCGCCTTTATTAATATACACAATAAATGCAGAAACATTTGAGAATTTCTATAAGTGACATGACCTGATGTTATATTTGTAGTCAGAGATGTACAGAGTGAAGAGGAAAGAAGACAGGACTGCTCTTGTGGTACTCCAGTGTTGCTCACATGCGTATCAGAAACACAAACCCTCAGTCTCACAGACTGCAGTATGCCTGCTAGATAGTCCATTATCCAGGACACCATATGATCATCCACCTACATATCTCGGAGTTTACCCCTTAACATGGATTGCTGAATGGTAATGAAAGTGCTGAAGGAATCAAAATACGATTTGAGACGTAAGGGCCACTAATCGGTAGTCATTAGGTGAACAAGTGCCTGCCTTCTTTACAGAGTTTTATACATGAGGCACCTGGAATCAGATCATTAGCTACCTTCTGTTTGTTTGAAATAGGTATGTCTTTGAGCATTGGAAAAATGTTATATAAATAAAATATATTATTAATTATTATATATAGTTAATAATGATAACAGAGGTTGAATGATTTAATGAGGCAATTAGCCTACCATGGCACATGACACTTTTAAAGGGTATAGTGAACTAACAGACAGATTTATATGTTCATTATTAAAAATGTTTCTCTTAGTTTATAATTTTAGGATATTACCTATTTGTTTAAGAATGACTTGAATTTTTGTTAATGTTTTAACTATAATATTTTACATGGGTGCTATCCATGTTATTTACAGCTGTGACACCTGTTGCTGATGATACAGTGTCATCTCAAAACACACACTGTTTAAGATGGTGGTACACATACAGCATTCAAACTTTTATAAATATTAAAAAGAATATTCACAAACTGGTATTAAGGTTATTAGTTATGGTTAGGTGAATTCTGATTAACATCTTAGTGTTTTGTTGTAGGTTTCTCCCTCCTTTGGTTTCTGAAATTTTACCCTGGTAAAAAAAGTTGCCTTTTTGTTTCTAAAGACTCTTTATCTCCTGGTCCTAGCATAATCTTTTTTCAATCTTTTTGACTTACCAATTAACACCTTTGGCCACAATACCCTTAGGAAAAATTATACATTTCTGTGCTTATAGATTACATATCTATTTAACAATCAACTTTTTTTAGTAGCATCTAGTTTGAATTTTATGTAGACAAATGTTGGCACCTTACTTAAAAAAGTAACAATAATCAAATAGTAGTATTCATCATAAATATTCTTAAATTATTTTACTCTTTTACAACACATAATCAAATTAAAAAAAAAAAGTTCACTAGAGAATAAATAAAACCTAAACTTGACTAATACCCTTAGAAAACAAAATACTTAAAGGTGGCCTGAAGGTTATGGACATCCAAAAGCATTATGGTTGCAAGATTGTCCTTTTTATGCTAAAAGTGATACTGTAAGTTTATCAGACTACTTCTCTTTGGCTTTTTGTGATTATATACTAGTAGGCTATAATTGTTTTCATATTGCATTCTTTATGTTTAAATAGAATAAATGGCCTATGAGAAAATAAAAGAGAACTAAAGCCAACAACAAACAGTGACAAAGATTAAGGAAAGAAATTCCAAAACAATATTCCAACATTGATGTCTTGATCTAATGGAAAGGTTCTTGCATTCTACATATCAGCTATTGTTATCACTTCAAAACCTAAAGCCTTTGCATGTGAAAAGTTAAAAGAATACATGGAGAATTACAATCAAGTGCTTTCAAAGCATTCCAGCAAACTTTTTATACAGTTTATATTTGAAATACCTTACCATAAAACAGGAAGTGTTCATTCAGTTTGTTTAGGTTGCTAATAACTAAAGTGGCCAAGTACAGTACATCAAACTATTATGCTCTCTAAGACAACCAGTAACTCCCTTCAAAATATTCATATAATACATTTTTAACAGGTATATTGTTTTAAATTAAAAGTAGTACTTACCATTCCTAGAAAGATCATCTCATCATCTCGCTCCCTCTTTGTTTTCTTTCTCTGAATAAATCCTTTCCAGAACTAAATTGGCAGATAAAAATGCCCAAATGCAAATAATAATATCAGTTACAACATGAAGGAACATTTCATAGCAGAATAGTAAAGCTAACACAAAAGAACAAAAACAGTCCACATGTATTTTACATTTTTCTGCTTTTCAAAGGCAAAAGAATATAAAGTACAATACTTAGTGCGAAATCTGTAGAAAGTGCAATTACCCAAAATGGAGTGCATGTCCAAGATGGGAAGTTGAAGAACCACTATATAAACATTTGTAGAAAATGTTTTTCTTAAGGAAGCAACGCCCCAATCAAATGCCAAAAAAAACCATGACTGACATCAGTACATAACCATTAACATTCTATTTGCACTTCAGCAGCAGACATACTCCAGTTACTTATCAGATATTAGTGGTCAAACAAAAAATGTAAGAAGCAGGAATTCAGTGTGGAGAAGGTGCACATAAAATATCCAAAATTTACAGTAGAAACTAGACTCAATTCAGTGGTAGTCAGGTCGAGAACATGAAGAATAAGTTTAGAAAGATAGATAGACAGACAGACAGATAGATAGGAGGTTATTTTGTTCTTTTTAATAAACAAACTATAAAAATGAACTATGTATTGCAAAGAAGACATATACACCAACAGGCAGCTGCCATGTGTATCAATGTATGTCAAATAGTTAACCATGAGATGAGTGCCTAAGATATCCTGTATTTTAAAAATCTAAGTGGAACTGCACAAAAGAGCACTTAAAGCATGAAAATGTAATAAAAGAGAGAGAAAAACCCCAAAGAAAATTAACATAATACCTATAAATACACGGAAGTCTAAGTTGGATCAAGTTCATGGTCAAGCTTGTGGTACAGCCTGTCACTAATTAAGGCCGAAAAGACAGGCGAAGCAACCAGTCCAGTGAATGTGGGAGCAAGCCTGCCTGTGAAATCAAAAACCAGTAGTGCTGTGTCTCCATCTGCAACCATTACAAACAACCCTAGTATTTCCACCACCTTGACACCAAATGGCTCAGTAGCTTGGTCAGAGCACAGTGATGAAGTTTGGAGGAATGAGGCTTTTGAGTTCGAGTCACTTATCAAACTCATGGAGGATATAGAAGGAATGTGCAATGGAATTGACAAACTGAACCAGGATATTAGAGAGAATGTGAAGGATTTGTTTGTACTTTCAAATAAAGTTTTGACATAAAGTTGAAAGAATATCTAGCAAAAATGGATGAAAGAACAGGGGAAGAAAAACAGAAAAATTAATCCCGTGCTCACAATTCACATCAAGAAGGAGCAGCTAATGACGTCTACTGCCAATAAAAAAATAACTGTACTAGAATCCAAATGTAGTGTGCTTTGTAACAAATCCATGATGCCTGAAGATAGATACAGATAATTATTTGTGTTTGCAGCTTGTTCTAGTTTCAATATAACTCATTTGCTGGTGTTGCCTCTATTTTTGATAGGTATTTTTCTTCTTATCTAAATATGTTAGTAATATTTTTATCTTTTGTTCTCTACTACAAGGCTTTGTTATAAAATATTTGTATACATATAGTATAGAACACAATAGAATGAGTACAAACTTGGTTCTTATCTATACCAATAAAAGGCAAAGCCCTCACTGACTCACTCACTCACTCACTGACTGACTGACTGACTCATCACTAATTCACCAACTTCCCGTGTAGGAAGAAGGCTGAAATTTGGCAGGCTCATTCCTTACAGCTTACTTACAAAAGTTGGGCAGGTTTCAGGTAATGGTCATAACTAGAAGCTATTTTTCTCCATTTACTGTAATGGAGTTGAGCTCGAAAGTCGTGGGGGGCGGAGTTTCGTGTGACATCATCACGCCTCCCACGTAATCACGCAGTACGTAGAAAACCAGGAACAGCTCCAAAAACCGCTGAAGAAAACATACATTATATAATTAAGAAGGCAGCGAAACAATTAGAAGCGAGCGAGTGACATATAAAACCATATTCAGCGGCTCACATGAACTGACGCTGTGCGCAGTCAAAAAGCAACAGTTCCAAAGAGTGCTGGACAAAAACTGAATTATACTGCTACGCTCAAATAGACAAACCACACGCCGTGGCGCAATAGTAGAGGCTTTGCCTCTAGCTCCGGCTTTCGAGGTTTGATTCCCGAGAGGGTGTGCACTGAGTATGTACGTGTGCTTCCCGATTCATTTTACCCTCGCATCCCCTTGGTTTGAGACGTATGAAAAAATATGCGGTTAACGCAGAAAGACAGATCACCAATTGAAGCTTTATGAATAATGGATACTTTATTCGCGATCAATGATTGTTTTGGTAAAGTCATACTCAGTGTATTCATTAGATGAATGGTAAAAAAGTAAGAGCGAGGGGAGGATGACTTATTGAGGCACGCAGGCAAAACCACAATAGCACGCGGGCTCGATGTACTGTAGTGCGCGTCAACTCGATCTGAATTGCGTGATCACATTTGAAAAAATATATCTTTTCAAGTTCTATTTAGTCCATATGTGTCAAACTCAAGGCCCGCAGGCCACATCCGGCCCGGCGTGTAATTATTTTTTTTTTTTAATTCTTTTCATTTTTATTACTATTTAATTTAATATTGTTTCTTTGTATCAGTATACTGCTGCTGGATTATGTGAATTTACCCTTGGGATTAATAAATTATCTATCTATCTATCTATCTAATTATATCCGGCCCGCAAGATCATTTTATATATTATTGTTATTAATGGCCCGGGGATATGAAGCGCTGGTAATACAATAAACTACAGATCCCATAATGCAGCACTTCAACTGCCTTGCCGAACACTTACCGCGTTAATCAAGTCTAGTTTATAATGCTGCAAGTTATTGCGAAGCTAGCCCACACAATGCCGAAGAGAAAAGGTGATTCTGAACATAGAGCCTTTAAAAACCCATGGGAGGCTGAGTATATGTTTACTGACATTGCCGGTAAACCCGTGTGTCTCATTTGTGGAGCTAATGTGGCTGTAATTATAGAATTTAATCTAAGATGGCACTATGAGACAAAACATGAAGATAACCTGAAAGACCTGAATGCAATGCACAAGATACAGAAAGCAGAAGAGTTAAAGAAGAATCTGACACTTCAGCAGACGTTTTTACCCATGCAAAATCACAAAGTGATTTCAAGTGAAGCTACTTTTATGGGAGACACAAATGCACCAATGCAACTTGCCCCTCTTTCCCTGTTGCCAAGTAATGTCGAACCAAGTCGGCACAACGGTGTTCCCAAATACGCACTTTGCTGATAAACTGAGCGCACTGAGTTCGCACGGCGCTTTGGTGACTTTGAAGAACAAAAAAAGAATTTTGAGTTGTTTCGCAACCCATTTGCCGTTGATGTGGAAACTGCACCTGTGCAGATTCAGATGGAGGTGATTGAGCTGCAGTGTAATGGCACACTGAAGGTAAAGTACGATACTGCAGGGCCCGCACAGTTTATTCACTCCATTCCCACAAAAATGCTCCAGCTCCGTCTACATGCGGCCTGAACCTTGTGCATGTTTGGTACCACATATCTGTGTGAGAAGCTCTTCTCAGTGATGAAGACTAACAAAACAGCACACAGGAGTCGCCTCACTGATGAGCACCTGCAGTCCATCCTGAGAATCTCCACAACACAGAACCTCACACCAAACAGAAACGAACTTGTGGCCAAAAAAAGATTCAAGGCGTCCAGCTCTAAAATGACATATGAGCAAAGACAACTAAATGATTTGATTTGTTATTGCTGAAAAGAACAAATTTTATTTATATTTCCAGGTTTTATTATGCACCATGTTCATATCTGAATTTGTATAATTTTGACAGGATATATTTTTATGGAGAGCAAAATCTTTTGGGATATTTAAAATTTAAGTTTATTTTTTATATAAAATTACATAAGAGTAAAGAAATTTGAATGTTTGTTCTTTTAACGTTTACTTTATTTCTAACTTGTATAATTTAGACAGAATATATTTTTATGGAGAGCAAAATATTATAGTTATATAGTTATTTAAGGTTTGAGTTGATTTATTCCGGAACAATATTCTGTTAAGTAAATAAAAATTCCTTCTATTTAAAAATTAAATAGAATTTGAACATATATGATAGTTGTGTGTGTGTGTGTATGTATATTTATAGATACAGAATGTATGTATATATATGTTCATATATGTGTGTGTGTGTATGTATATATATATATATATATGTATTTGTGTGTATATATGTGTGTGTATGTATATGTATCTGTGTATATGTAGATATATATATTGTAACAACCCGGCAGCAAGCGCTGGCGGAGTGACGCCTCATGGGTAATTTATGTAAATAGTTTGCGGGGAAATTATGGGTAATTTATAAAAAGCTTATTGTATGTCGGAATTTACGTATTGTCATTTGTGTTGTAAATAATGGTGTGTTTGTATTTAATTGGTTGGGTGGGTTTGGGTTATCGCCGTCCGGGGGTTATTTATTTTGTAAAAAGTACCAATTTATTGAAATGTGTCTTCGTGCTTGACCTTGGCAATGGCCGCGCAATAATGTTGAGCTTTTGTTTCTGACTATCTTCTGTAATAAAAAGATACAACAGGACAGAGCTGTTTATTTGCTAAGATGTTATCTAAGCAAACTACCGAGACACTCGAGTCGTGCGGTGTATGGGGCACGAGTGTTCTCTTTCTTAAAGAGCTGGGTGCAGTTGCGTGCATGCGCTGGCAAGCCGCTAGCCGACAGCTTCGGAGAGGTGCACGGCAGAGTTCGGCTCGAAATCTTAAAAGACTCCTCCACGGGTCGCTACATTGGTGTCAGAAGTGGGAGACCAGGCTGTTAAGAAGACGCCGTCATGGAACAGAGTCTTGAAGAAATAGCGCCATCTCGAAAATAGCGTTATGTTGGAGCGCCTGATCAGCAGAACTGCACGGAGAATAAGGACAAACTGGCCTGAGGGTGCCAGTATTCCCCGGACAGTGTTGCGATCTTCTAGGCACGGCGGAATGAACCTGTAGCTGCCGCAACGACACCCCAAATCACCAGTCGGCCGGTCCTCCCCACACGGTCACCCGCTAAGCTGCCACGATACAGCGGGTTGACGCCCCTAGAGCCATACCTTGCACAAGTGGATCTGGCTGCTCTTCACAATGGTTGGAGCTGCGAGGAAGCTGCAACACACTTGGCCCTTGCCTTGGAGGGTCCCGCACTTCAGGTACTCATCGACCTGCCGCCTGAGGAGTGTCGTGATCTTCAGGCCCTCACCGATGCTCTCACCCGTCGTTTGGACAGAGAACCTCAGCGGAACACAACAGGGAGGAGCTGACAAACCGACATCGGCGTGAAGGTGAGAGTGTGGGAGCATTTGCAGCTGACATCAGGGTCTATGTACGGAAAGGTTACCCTACTTTCTCGACAGCAGCAAGGGAAGAACTCAGTGTTCATGCTTTCCTGCGGGCCTTACACCAGAGCGTCTCCGTCAGCACGCCTGTCTGCTGTCGCCCAGACATTTGAGTGAGGCACTACGGGAGGCTGAACGGGCTGAAGAGGTACTACAGCTTGGGTCTCCGGCACGTCAATCATCACGCCCAAGCCGGCTAACGAGCAGTTGAGCGAGTGGTAGAAAGGGACCAACCTGAGGGTGTGGAGGTCAGTCGCGCCAGCCATCATCATCCCTCCGCAATGACTGCCCTAAAGTGGGGCCGTGTGGGTTTTCAGGTGGACTGTACCTAGACTGCATTATAGACGGACGGCCATGCAGTGCCTTAGTGGACACGGGGTCCACTATTTGTCTATTACAGAGAGGAGTGTTGCCCAAACAGCTGGTCCTCTTCCAAAAGACTGGACTCCTTCTAACATCGAACTGCGCACGGTTACGGGTGAACGGACAAAAATGCCCGGAAAGAAACTATTGACTGTAGTAGTAGGGACGAGCCAGACCAGCCACGAATTCTGGCTCATGGACATTAAAGACAAATGCATAATTGGGTTAGACTTGCTGGCCCACTGGGGAGCATGTGTTGATGTGTCCAGGGCCATCCTCCGCGTAGGTAATGAGACTGTGTCGCTCCAATCGGGCTGGAATCATCCTGGAAGGGCTGTTAGCTTGGATTTGCCTGGACACCACGGCTCACCGCTCCCGACCGTTGTTCGGAAGATGCAGGGACTGAAGAAGACCCCCAGGAGAGTATTGCAGCTCAGACCAGTGCTCCCCAACGGTTTTCCTCACACGACCACCCATCCACTGAGACGGTTGCTGCTGTGGAAGAATTGGGCCATCGAAGTGGTGAACAGCTGAGCACGCCACAGCAGGAGCAACTCCAGAAAGTATTGAACGACTTTGTGGACATTTTGCGGCTCGAGAAGAGGACTGCACCAGAACCTCGTTAGTCAAACACCACATTGACACTGGCCACGCCGCCCCCATTCGGTTGCGCCCCCACAGATTGCCTCTTGCAAAACGCCAAGCTGCCGAAGAATTGATTCGCAGATGGTAACCAACGACATCATTGAGCCTTCTGACAGTCCTGGGCCGCACCCATGGTCATGGTGCGGAAGAAAACGGGGGGTTGGCGCCCTTGTGTGGACTTTCGTAAATTAAATGCAGTCACTCGAAAAGACTCTTACCCATTGCCTCGCATCGATGATGCATTGGACTATGTGGCTGGATCCCGTTGGTTCAGCACTTTGGACTTGCGCAGTGGATATTGGCAGGTAGAACTGGCAGCAGAGGACCGACCCAAAACTGCATTCACCATCGGACAAGGGCTGTGGCAGTTTAAGGTAATGCCGTTTGGACTTTGTAATGCGCCGCCACGCTTTGAAAGACTAATGGAGCGGGTCCTAAAGACATTCCCCGAACCCGTTGTGTGGTCTATTTAGATGACCTGCTGATTCATGCCAGAGACTTTGACCAGGCGGTGCACAATTTAAGGGAGGTCCTGACCGCCATTCAGAGCGCCGGGTTGCGGTTAAACCCTGAGAAATGCAATCTTCTCGCCCGACAGACTCAGTTTCTAGGGCACGTAATCAGCGAGTGGGGTGGCTACAGACCCGCGAAGGTGACTGCCGTGAGCAACTGGCCCCACCAGCCAATATCACTGAACTGCGGAGCTTTTTGGGTTTAGCCTCCTACTACCGAAGATTCAGAAAAACTTTGCGACCATTGCCAGCCCTTTGCACCGACTAACGAGTAAGGGCCAACAGTTTGGGTGGACGGAGGATTGCACAGCCGCCTTCCAACAGTTAAAGGCTGCCCTCGTCAGCGCGCCGTCCTGGCGTACCCTGACCCCAACCAACCTTTTGTGGTGGACACTGACGCTAGCAATGTGGGGATTGGGGCCGTGCTCTCACAGAAGGGGGAGGCTGGAGAAAGAGTGATAGCTTATTACAGCTGCAGCCTCAGTCGACCGGAGAGGAATTACTGTGTCACTCGGCGGGAACTGTTGGCAGTGATCCTAGCGGCACGGCACTTTCGGCCCTACCTATTGGGCACTAGGTTCACACTGCGGACTGACCATGCTAGCCTCACCTGGATGTTGAATTTCAGGCAACCAGAGGGCCAGGTGGCAAGGTGGATGGAGATTCTACAAGAATATGACTTTGAGATACAGCACCGACCGGGACGGCAGCATGCCAACGCTGATGCCCTCTCCAGGCGTCCATGCCTCAGCAATGAATGTCGATATTGCCGCCGACAGGAAGAAAGGGGGCTGGGGCCATCGTCCGCATCCGCAAGGATAGATGACACTGTTGGAGTAGGGGAGCCGTACACTATTGACCAATTGAGGCAGTTACAGGCGAACGATCAAGCACTAGAAAAGGTAAAGGGCTGGTTGGAGACACAAGAACGTCCCGACTGGCAAACCGTGTCGTCACAGGGGCCTGAACTCAAAATACTCCACTCTCAGTTGGGCAACTTGGAGTTGCACGATGGCGTAATCTACAGGCGGTGGCACGCACCGTGGGAGGAATTGACCGGCTACAACTACTGGTTCCCCAGGCTTTGCGCGCCGAGGTCCTCCGATGGGTCCACGGAGCGGCTGGATCCGGACATTACGGGAACGCTAAGACAGTGCGCCGACTACGGCAGCGGTTTTATTGGCCGGTGTCGGCAAGACGCAGAGCTACACGCCCACTGCTGTGACGTCTGCACTGCACAAAAGGACCTGGTCAACGCTCTCACGCGCCATTGCAACGATACCTGGTCGGGCACCCATGGAGAGAATTGGCGTGGACATACTGGGTCCTTTTCCTGTAACGGAAGCCGGAAATCGCTACGTTTTGGTAGCAATGGACTACTTTACCAAATGGCCAGAGGCGTATGCAGTTCCGGATCAGAGTGCCCCACAGCTGCCCAAAACTCGTGGATGAAATGTTCACTCGATTTGGAGTTCGGACGAGCTCCACAGCGATCAGGGCGGAACTTTGAGAGCCGTTTGTTCAGAGAGGTGTGTCAGCGACTGGGGTGAAAAGACCGGACCACCCCTTCACCCACAAAGTGATGGATTGGTCGGCGATTTAATCGCACCCTGGCCACTCAACTGGCAATTCTGACCAGTCAACACCAGCGGGACTGGGACCAACATCTGCCTTTGGTCCTATGGGCATATCGGACAGCAGTGCAGGAGTCGAGCCAATGCACGCCAGCGGGCTGATGTTTGGAAGGGAACTTCGACGCCGGTGGATTTAGTGTTTGGCTCACCCCCTGAGCCTGAGATTATTGGTGGGCCCGAAATGGATTATTTTAGACGGCTAAAAGAGCGGCTGGACACCGTTCATGGACTGGCCAGGGAGGCCCTGGAGGGAGCTGGAGCACGCCAAAACGGGCTTATGACTCGGGGCTCATGGCCCGACGCTGAAGCCAGGGGACAAAGTGTGGGTATTTTGCCCGCAACGGAAACGGGGATTGTCCCCAAAACTAGCCCACCATTGGCAAGGACCGGGAGAAATATTGGACAAAATATCGGAGGTAGTTTTCCGAGTCCGAATGCCTGGACGAGGCAGACGGGTGGTGCTGCACAAGGACCGTTTAGCACCATACCACCCACTGGCCCCAGAGCAACAACAACTCGAAAATATAAGCGGTTCTCCAACCTCCACCCCCGGCACCGAGTCAGACAGTGACAGGACTGAGCCCGACACCAGTGATGGCACCTCCGGCAGGACAAAGCGTGTCCGTCGACGGCCAGGACATTTACGTGATTTTATCTGTGATGAGTAGGGTTGTGGGGACACTAACCCTCTTAGGAGGGGGCTGTGTAACAACCCGGCAGCAAGCGCTGGCGGAGTGACGCCTCATGGGTAATTTATGTAAATAGTTTCGGGGAAATTATGGGTAATTTATAAAAAGCTTATTGTATGTCGGAATTTACGTATTGTCATTTGTGTTGTAAATAATGGTGTGTTTGTATTTAATTGGTTGGGTGGGTTTGGGTTATCGCCGTCCGGGGGTTATTTATTTTGTAAAAGTACCAATTTATTGAAATGTGTCTTCGTGCTTGACCTTGGCAATGGCGCGCAATAATGTTGAGCTTTTGTTTCTGACTATCTTCTGTAATAAAAAGATACAACAGGACAGAGCTGTTTATTTGCTAAGATGTTATCTAAGCAAACTACCGAGACACTCGAGTCGTGCGGTGTATGGGGCACGAGTGTTCTCTTTCTTAAAGAGCTGGGTGCAGTTGCGTGCATGACGCTGGCAAGCCGCTAGCCGACAGCTTCGGAGAGGTGCACGGCAGAGTTCGGCTCGAAATCTTAAAAGACTCCTCCACGGGTCGCTACAATATGTATGTAATTACATTGACAATCATGTTACGTTATTTTCAAAATGTTTCCTTTTCTTTTTCATTGCTTCTTTAACACACTACTTCTCCGCTAAGCTGGTATTTTGCTATATATATATATATATATATATATATATATATATATATATATATATATATATATATGTGTGTGTGTGTGTGTATATATAAACTGCTCAAAAAAATTAAAGGAACACTTTGAAAACACATCAGATCTCAATGAGAAAAAGAAATCCTCCTGGATATCTATACTGATATAGACTGGGTAATGTGTTAGGAAAAAAAGGATGCCACATTGTTTGATGGAAATGAAAATGATCAACCTACAGAGCCATGAATTCAAAGACGCCCTAAAAATCAGAGTGAAAAAATTATGTGGCAGGCTAGTCCATTTTGCCAAAATTTAATTGCAGCAACTCAAAATTGTACGCAGCACTTTGTATGGCCCCTGTGTTCTTATATACATGCCTGACAACATCGGTGCATGCTTCTAATGAGATGACAGATGGTGTTGTGGGGGATCTCCTCCCAGATCTGGACCAGGGCATCACTGAGCTCCTGGACAGTCTGAGGTGCAACCTGGTGGCATTGGATGGACCAAAACATAATGTCCCAGAGGTGTTCTATTGGATTTAGGTCAGGAAAGTGTGGTGGCCAGTCAATGGTATCAATTCCTTCATTCTCCAGGAACTGCCTGCATACTCTCACCACATGAGGCCAGGAATTGTCGTGCACCAGGAGCCACTGTACCAGCATAGGGTCTGACAATGGGTCCAAGGATTTCATCCTGATACCTAATGGCAGCCAAGGTGCCTTTGTCAAGCCTGTAGCAGTCTGTGTGACCCTCCATGGATATGCCTCCTCAGACAATCATTAACCCACCACCAAACTGCTCATGCTGAATGATGTTACAGGCAGCATAATGTTCTCCATGGCTTCTCCAGACCCTTTCACTTCTGTCACGTGCTCAGGGTGAACCTGCTCTCATCTGTAAAAAGCACAGGGCACCAGTGGTGCATCTGCCAATTCTGGTATTCTACGGTGAATGCCAATCGAGCTGCATGCTGCTGGGCAGTGAGCTCAGGGCCCATTAGAGGACATGGGGCCCTTGGGTCACCCTCATGAAGTCTTTCTGGTTGTTTGGTCAGAGACATTCACACCAGTGGCCTGCTGGAGGTCATTTTGTAGGGCTCTGGCAGTGCTCATCCTGTTCCTCCTTGCCCAAAGGAGCAGATACTGGTCCTGCTGATGGGTTATGGACCTTCTATGGCCCTCTCCAGCTCTCCTAGAGTAACTGCTTGTCTCCTAGAATCTCCTCCATGCCCTTGAGACTGTGCAGGGAGACACAGCAAACCTTCTGGCAATGACACGTATTGATGTGCCATCCTGGAGAAGTTGGACTACCTGTGCAACCTCTGTAGGGTTCAGGTATCGCCTCATGCTACCAGTAGTGACACCGACTGTAGCCAAATGCAAAACTAGTGAAGAAACAGTCAGAAAAGATGAGGAGGGAAAATGTCAGTGGCCTCCACCTGTTAAATCATTCCTGTTTTGGGGGTCATCTCATTGTTGCCCCTCTAGTGCATCTGTTGTTAATTTCATTAACACCACAGCAGCTGAAACTGATTAACAACCCCCTCTGCTACTTAACTGACCAGATTAATATCCCATAAGTTTCATTGACTTTATGCTATACTCTGATTAAAAAGTGTTCATTTAATTCTTTTGAGCAGTATATATATGTATATATATATATAACTGTGTATATATGTATATATATGTCTATATTTGTACATTTTTATATGTATATATGTATGTATATGTATATATATATATATATATATATGATGTGTATATATATGTTTATATATGTGTGTATCTGTGTGTGTATATATATATATATATATATATGCCAGCAACACTCATGACAATGACAAAGCAATTACATTGTCAATCATGTTACGCTATTATTAAAATGTTTCCTTTTCTTTTTACTTCCGCTGCTGCTTAGGTATTTTGCTATAGATATATATATATAGATATATATATATATATATATATATATAGATAGATAGATATGACAACAACACTCATATTAATGACAAAACAATAACATTAACAATCAAGTTACGTTATTTTTTACATTTTTCCATTTCTTTTTCATAACTTCTTTAACACACTACTTCTCCGCTGCGAAGCGCGGGTATTCTGCTAGTTCTTCATATACTACACAGTACATTTTACTAAGTATGTGCAGTATATAGTGTGATGGACCTCCGGCATTTCAGTCTGGCCGGGACGTCCCTGAACAGAAAGAAAGAGGAAAAGCAGGCTTTTTAGGACATTGCCTCCCGCGGGATACCAGATGGCAGCTCCCCTGGACAGAAAAGGTTCCCCGGATTCCCTCAGGGCATCATGGGACATGGTGTCCGTTTCTTCAGCCCTGTTGGGTGCCATGGGTGGTGCCAGGGGGAGCTCACAAGGAACCTGGGGACTCCTACTGTTATTACAACCCGGCAGTACTTTGGAGGCACGAGGACGGAAGCCCGCAGTATTTCCGGGTTACTTGAGGAAAGATGATGTGGCGTTTGACCCGGAGAAGGAACACTTCCGGGTCATGAACTATTTAAAGGACTTTGGGAAACCCAGCAAGGGGGAGCTGGAGTTGAAAGGTTGGGTGACTAAGCTGCTGGGAGAGGAGGATTGATTGATTTATTGTATTGATTATTGTTGTGATTATTATTAGTATTGGAGAATTGTGGAATGTGTGGTGATTTGTGCACTTTATTTGAAGAAAATAATTTAAAAATTCTTGGTGCTTTTAAACGTGTATCCTGGATGTCTGTCTGGTGGGTTTTACGGGGCAACAGCGTCTCTAGCGTCCACAATTGGATTAGTCAGCAGGATTCTGGCCATCTGTTTCGTCAGAAAACCTTGTAAAATTAACGTGGACAAAACCCACAGACAGCAACACAAACCCGTTTCGCTGGTCCATCATGGGGAAAAGAAAGACTAAATCGACTGAAAGCGCAGTCAAGAACACGGGGACACAGTTGGAAACTTGTTAAGGGTAAATTTCGCACAAACATTAGGAAGTTTTTCTTTACACAAAGAACGATAGACACTTGGAATAAGCTACCAAGTAGTGTGGTAGACAGTAAGACGTTAGGGACTTTCAAAACTCGACTTGATGTTTTCTTAGAGTAAACAAGTGGATATGACTGGCAAGCTTTGTTGGGCTGAATGACCTGCTCTCGTCTAGAATGTTCTAATGTTCTAATGAGTGAAATGTATGCATTGATTGACACTCTATGTAAATTCAGTAGTTTATAAAATGAGCCTCTACTCTTTATTTCTCTGACAATTATGACTATGCTGTAACAGACTGCTTTAGAAGAATTCTCCCTCCAAGGCATTTTGCCAAGGAGTAATTAAAAGATACAATGAACAGCTTTTCTCCTTCCTAAATACTGAATTGTCCTGTTGGAGGATGTTTCTTTATTTAATAAGATGTTAAATTTCGACCACAATATCTTTTGAAATTTACTTTTATTTTTTTGCTTTTTACCTTTTTGAGGTGACTGTTCTCTGTTTTCCACTAGGGTTTTTCTACCTAGACTGTAATAGTACAAAGATCTGAGGAATCGTTTAACTTCTCCGGAGATTCTTCTTCTTTTGGGTGTGGTGACACGTATCATGGCATATCAGATGACTGGAACTCTGTTATGTTTGGTCTTAGCCTAACTTGGGAAGATCAACGTGGAGGATTGGGGGAAGAAAAGAGATGAGAAAGAGAGCAAGTAATTATTTCTGAATCTCTTTACCCTTACAGTGGTGTCAATTTATGTGCTTGTGTACTTAATGCAACAATCTGAAATAAACATTGCTATGGTCGCCAGCTGTCCCTTATAACACAGAATTGTCCTTTATTGGAAAATGATGCGTTCCATTATAAAATCGATAAGAGACTCAATTTGTCCTCTATTTTCATATATATCATTTCATGTATACACTACCTTTTCAAATTGGAGACAGTAAAATAAACATAAGTAAAATCAAGCTGGTTTATACAAGCAGAGTGAATAAGTTTAATTGGCGAGCTGGTGCTACACACCATCAAGCTTTGCAAGTTGTGTCAGATTGTACGTCACAATCATCATTGCCATTATGCTGTGTTCAGACACACACAGTGTGAATGATTCTATGGTAATGTCTGCTAATCCAAGACCACCTGTGAAATGTAAGAGGCTGTGGAGGTGTAAGTGTGAATGGAAGACAGATTTACAATGCGTCAACCCTGGTCTTAGCAACGAATAAACAGAAAATGTACATTTTGCCATTAAAATGTTTCGGTTGCCCATGGAAGGATATCTGACCTGAAACAGCATGGTGCAGGTGCCACCCATGCCTGAGCAGGTAAACAGAAGATAACACAGTGGAATCAATCAATTCCTTATACCTCAGACTCAGCCCGAGGCAGATATATGTAATTGTTGTTTAATTAATTAAATGTTACCTAGTGTAGACTACATTATAGCCTACAATTACATGTATTATAATGCATCCAGTAAAACTAGGCAACAATCAATACAAATTGATTAACCTGATATTTCCATCTTATTGGGATAAAGATTAAAATAGTCAGGGTTATTTATTTTGATGTTTTAAATTGCACATTGTTATCAAATGCATCATTTATTTATTATTAAATCTAACTACCCTGTATAATCAAAACCCACAATACATATTTAAAAGATCTTTTCTATCTATCTTTTGCTATTTAATAGCCTAATCCATACACCATAATAAATGATTACTCCTCTCCAGGGTAACATTTGCAGAGCTGACACATGTGCGTCACACTGTTAAAGTCAACGTGAGCTTTAACAGTGCTGATTGTGCACAGAAGCTAAACCAAAAGACCTTGCAAGACTCAAAAATTGCCAAAAAATATTTAGGGAGAACAAAATCAGAGGAATTAGTAAAACAAGTCCTTGTACTAAAGGCAATGGAAGATGTGGTGAAAATTTAGACATCTGAAAGACCTCACATGTTTGCTGTTTAAACTGATGCCTCAGACATGGGAAACAGAAAATGTTTCCCCTTGCAGTGCAGTTCTTTAAATTTTAAAAAGGAGTGATGAACAAAATCGTTGATTTCATAGAGAATCTAAATGAATCTGCAGAAGTAAAAGTAATAGTGGTTTGTATAATGCACTCTCTGGAATAGCTGGTGTTGTGATTGGGTCAAGTGTCAGCTTATAGTGTTAACAGCACAAATGTAAACTATAACATACAAAAGTCAATCTACACAATTTTATAGAAAATCCAAAATAATATTTTTCAGGGTAACTGCCACACCCATACTGCACATAACACAGATAAGTGTACTAGACAATCTGAATACAGTTGTTCAGAATGTGGTTTTAAAAGTTTATAGCCACATCAGTTATAAGAAGAGAGTTACTGATGGAATTTTGCAAGTTCTATGATGTAGAGTTCCAAGAACAACAACAACATTTATTTATATAGCACATTTTCATAAAATGAATGTAGCTGAAAGTGCAAGAAGTCCTGCAGCTTATCATTACAAGATGTTTTTTCCTAAATCTAGCCATCTCTCAACTCAATCAAAACTGGTTGGCATTAAAGTCATACCCCATCAGCTTTGGGGATGACTGTCCCTGGCAAATCAGGACTTTGTTGAAGCTCAGTGCTGATGTTTCTGGAGTGTAGGATGAAGAAGACAGTGATGTTGTGGAGGTTTACCTCCTCCTTCTGCAATAACATTTTGTCTGTCTTTGGAAATAATGCTAAGAAGCTCATGGCCACTGCAATCCCTTGTGTAGAAGCTATATTCCATTATGCAATCCTTTACAGCCAAAACTGACAGAAAAGCAAGATGACCAGTTCCATGGATACCTGACAAAAATGAAGCTGAAGTGTCTTTCTCCAGATGATGCAGGAAAGTCAAAGGAAGAATTCACTGGATTCATTGATACTGCCAATAGGTATATTGAAAAATGGCTTGACTTTTCCAACAGCAACTTCCTTTACTTTCTCATTCCAGGAGGACAAGCTCACTTTCAGTGACCATGAAAAGTTCAATCACATAAGCAAGGTGAACATTAATATGATGTATGATGATGGCATTATATACAACAACATTTTGGAAAAACTGCAGGAGAATGATCCATGAAAGAGCAAAGACATGGTTGCCAGGTGGATTGCAATATTCTAAGCATCTGATCTACCAAATATGCTGTCGCTCATCTCCTACCTTCTGAGCAATCCAGCCTTAACAGGCTGTTGAGAGAATCTTCTCCAGATTGGCCAACTAAGGAATGATGTCCGGATCCTGTGCCCTGTGCTTGAGCACAATATATCCTGTGCTGAATTCCACTCACCCTTTCTGAAGGATAACCCAATACTTAATGTAGCAAGGAGTGGCAAAAAGTAGTTATGGAAGACAAAGTATATACAGAAAAATTACTGACTATACACAGAGCAAGTGCCTGACTGAATAGCTGCTACAGAAACAAAGTTTTTTTTTTTTCTCTCATTTTTTTTCTATAGAATACTAGGGAATGTTTGCAATCACTGATAGTTTCTGTGCGTTTGGGATGGACATGATGTTATGTTTGTTTTTTAACATTTGCTTGTGTAATTGTTAGTGCTTTTGTTATTTTGTATATGTTGGTTTCCCAAATATTATAGTATCACCCAGGTGTTGGATGTGTCCCTTATTTCGCCACATTAAGGTTGGAAACCCTACTAAGTATCGTTATTATATATTCCAGAAAGAATTATTTATAATCAATTGGTTGATCACCTTAACTCCAATAATTTATTTGAGATCTACCAATCTCGCTTTAGGCGTTATCATGGTGTTGAAACGGCCCTCTTGAAAGTATTCAATGACATCTCTATTGGGTGGTCCAGATCTGATTATGCAATTTTCATTACGCTATAACTTATTAAGTTTATTACATAGAAAATCACTCGAAAAATCCCAGACCATGTGCGAACTGACAACATGAAGAATCATCTTTGCGCTGAACTGGAATCGTCCCCGCATAAATCAAAGTCATCCAGACAATCTGGATCTGCATAATTAGATCTGGACCTCCCTGTATTATTACTGACTTAGGTGACACGGCAGTCCTTCTCCTTGACCTGTCCGCTGCCTTTGACACTACTGTATTGACCATGAGATATTGCTGATGTGGCTTGAACATCTTTTTTGGGCGCAAAGGGGCTGTTCTTAACTGGTTCAGGTCATATTTAACTGGTAGACACTTTTCAGTGACTTTAAATTCCTCTTTTTCATCTACTGCTCCTCTTAAATATGGTGTTCCTCAGGGATCCATTTTGGGTCCTGTTTGATTCTCTATGCAGTGTATACCTTCATCCTATTGGAGCTATTTTTCAGGAAATGTAACATTTCTTTTTACTGCTATGCTGATGGTATTCAGGTTTATATTCCTGTCTGCAACTCTGCAATAAATCAACTCCACAACTGTCTTTCTGAACAAAGATCCTGGATGGCTAATAATTTTCTTGATCTGAATCAAAATAAAACGGAGGTGATTATAGTGGGTCCATCAGGTAAAGCCTAAATTGGTCTTGGACTTCTCGGCTCTTTCTCTTTCTTTTGCAAACCTCAAGTCCGCAATCTTGGTGTTATATTTGACAGTAACCTATCTTTTGAGAAACAAGTAAATTCTGTAGTCAAGAGCTGCTTTTTCCAGCTTCGCCTATTAGGTAAGATCAAGCCTTTTTTATCTTCTAGGGATCTTGAGAAAGCTACTCATGCTTTTATTTTTTCTCGCCTTGATTACTGCAACTCGCTGTATTCTGGGATTAGCAAATCCCTGATACACAGGTTACAGTTGGTCCAGAATGCTGCATCTCACTTTCTGGTTGGGGAAAGAAAGTATGACTCTGTTTCTCCTATTTTAGCTTCTTTACATTGGCTGCCTGTCAGTTTTCAAATTGATTTTAAAATCTTGTTGCTAGTTTTTAAATCTGTATATGGGCTTGCTCCTGCCAATTTATCTGAATTGTGTGTTTTACACCAGCCATCCAGAGTGCTTAGATCTTCTGGTCAGTTGTCTCTTGTTGTCCCTCGTACCAAATGTAAAACCAAGGGGGACAGGGCTTTTGCAGCTACTGCTCCTCGCCTGTGGAAGTCTTTACCTCATCATATAAAGGAGTTGTCTACAACTGAACTGTTCAAAACAAGATTAAAGACTCATTTCTATTCACTTGCATTCCGTGACCTTCAGTAATACTGATGGTTTCCTTATTGTGATTACAGTATATATAACATTACTTCTATTTATTATTTATTTTATTTATGTTCATATATTTTATTTCTATCTATGCTATTTATGTTATTTGTTTTGTTTTCTTTTATTCTATTATTGTAAAGCACTTTGGCCACAGCATTCCTATGTTGTTTTAAATGTGTTATATAAATTGACATTGATATTGAGTATTGATATCCAGATGCGAATTGCTGTCTCTGTTCTGTAAACAACTGGGCAATAATAACTGCAAAAGTCACACAATTGCTTATATCCTTTCACTATATGGAAACTCACTGTATTTCATTATTTTACAAAGATATTCCCTGCTGCCGCTGGATTGATAATCCACTCGTCTGCTTCTGTGTGAGAGGATATTGTAATAAAGCAGGAGATGCAAGAGATGGAGAAATGGAATTAGCCACCTACACCAACAGCTGGTTTAAGTGGTGCCAAAAAAAGACTTTCTGCTTTCTTCTTCTGCTTCTGGCATGCCAACCAGCTGTTTGGGAGCAACACATGCTCTCAGCTGCTTTGTCATTTTGCCTCCTCATGCACGCCACCCAGCTCTGCCTCATTTCTCTCACCCAGGAAAACAGAAGCAACCCATATACAATTCTTCCCCCTTGGCCGCTTGCTGGCGACTATACTTTATGCATCCAGGAAACATGTTAAAAGTACTCTCTATGTGCTGTGCCTGTGTGCGCAGCATATACCGCGCAAATACAAATGTCCCCTAGAACCCAAATCCCTACCACCAATCACATAGAGAGTTGTCCTTCCAACCTCACATTGACAGGGTCTGCATGAGTTTTATGAGTTCTTCCCCGGTATCTAAGGATTAATTGGTATGAGTGAGTGTCAGTGAGTTTACACACTCAGACACTTTGTCCTAAGTTGTTTTATTACCATAAGGTGGAGGGGGCACATTGATAGGCAAACAAAAAAGATATACATATTATATATCCCACTTATACATAAACACATGCTATGCAAAAAATAACTACTAGACTTTATTCAGGGTATTAGCTCGTAATGACATGATTTTAGATTTGAGGTGAGGAATAATTTGAGTCATGTTTGTTGTTTTTTTTTGGACATGGCCACTATGCTAAATTATGGAGCTGCATTACACATTTGCATACAAGTGGACTATTGGGGTGTGTGTGTTAAAAAAAAATGTAAGTCCTTATCAGAGCAGAAAAAGTCTTCTAGTCTTGTATGCAAAGGAAATCAAAAACTCGGCAAGTATGCAGGAATGAAACCGACAGCAGGTCAGCTGCAAATGTAAGGTGTATCACTCATTCCAAATTAAAACACAGGAACAGAGTGGAAAAGAGGATGTTCCAGACTACTTGGCTATCACACTTTAATTGCTTTTATACAATATGAAATAAGACATGATAATCTGCAAGCACTGCTGCAGCAAGCCAAGTTTAGCTGGTAAAAGAGATTTTGTGACAGGATCACACAGTTTCAAACGTAAAAATCTAACAGCACACTCCCAACAGGTAATGACATGCAGCGGGCTACGACAGTGTTTTGGCTACAGGCAAACATGCCATTGAATCTGTGGTGACAAAAGGTTTAAAGACCCAAAAAAAGACGAATGATGATGCAAAAAGATATGAAATTTTCAGTTAAAATAAACTAAGTATATTACATGGCAAAGGAAGAACCGAGGTTCACACAGATCAAACCACTTGTTTTACTGCAAATGGAAAATAGTTGGTACATTTCCCCAAATTTTGACAACGATGTCCATTGTACTGAACTATTTTCAAACATTACCGTAGACTTACAAAAAAAAAAAAAAACTGATAGTGGTGGAATATTAGTGGTGTTTACATATTTACATGATGTTTTGCTATAGCTTAAATGTAATGTTTAATTTTATTTGTTTAGTGTGATTCTAAATACATAAGACAAATTGCGAGCTTAAGTAATTTATTGGAAACCAGAGCCAGAAGTGATACTAAGTGTTTTATTTCTATTTATTTTTTTAATGTATTCTTATACAAATATTGTATAAAAAAAAACTTTTTTTTTTTAAATATCTACACATACTTTTTATACAAACCCATTTATTTGATGAAAAGTTCTATTTCATGCTCTTTATTTGTTTACTTCCAAATTAATTACTTTTTTACAATCCAACTAATCAATTAATTGACAAAATAATCGTCAGAATAATCACTTATCAAAATAATCGTTAGTTGGAACCCTAGTGTAATGGTGTGGAGGATAATGTCTTGGCGCATTTGGGCCCCTTAGCACCAACAAAGCATTGTTTAAATGCCACAGCCTTGCCAAGTATTGTTGCTGACCATGTCCATCACTTTATGACAGCAGGAGATTCACATCATGGATGTGCAGGCAACAAATCTGCAGCAACTGCATGATGCTCTCACACCAATATGGACCAAATCGCTGAGGAATGTTTCCAGCACCATTTTGAATCTACACTGCAAAGAGTTATGTCTGTCCTAAAGGAAAAAGAGGGTCCAACCCGGTATTAGTAAGGTGTACCTAATAAAGTGGCTGATAGGTGTGTATGTATGTAGGCATGTATGTATAATAAACATTTTCTAAAGAATTTGTCTTAGTGGTGCAGACTTATATAGGGAGGTGTGTCTCATGACAGTCTGTTGGTTTAGGTTTGGTAGACTTTATTTTGTAGATGGAAATATGCTTGCAGCAAAAAGGTATAAAGCGGCAAAAGGCATTGTTACACAGAGAAAAAACAATGACACAACGGCTAAAAACTGCTGTCACAAGTACACACACTCAAAGATTAGTTCAGAACTTTACCTTTAACAGTTAACCTTTAACCTTTAACAGTTTTCTACAAATAACAGAACTGACAAAGTTTGTAGCATCAGGAATAAGTGTTCTCATGTCTGTTACTGTTTACCCTTGGGGCCCTAAATCCATAGTCTGATGGCAACAGCTGAAATTTAAGGAAAAAGTGGATGACTACTCTCTGACAGAACTGAGTTAGCCTTCTTTCTAACCTGTTTGTGATACAGCTCAGTGACAGAGCTCTACTTTAAACCAAACATTTTACTGCCAATTTTTACAATGCTATTAAAATCAAATATATTTACTGTATATTCTTAATGCTGAAGTTACCAAACCAATATATAAAAGTAAAATTAACAACAGATTCAATAAAAGATGATAAAGTGTCATTAGGGTTTTTTCCATATTAAAACAATTAGCTGTTTCTAGCCCCTCCTACAAATTTATTCTGTGTTGAAATCAAAAGCTAACCTGTTATCAAAGATTGACCCTAGATATTTGTATTGCTCCACTATAATCACACTCTCCCCTTTTTTATTGACTGAATGGGAGAAAGGGAACACCTAATCTATAGCTACAGTATATCCTTTGTCTTTGTTTCTTTTTAAAGCTAAATGATCTCAATCACACCATTGAACAAACTTACCAAGAATAGGTCCATGGTTGTCATCCTCAACATGTATAAGATTCACATTAACAAGACTCATCTACTGATACCAGGATATGTCTGTCCATGCATGAACTCTTGCAATCATTTGTGCATGCGATGAACAGAAAAGGAGATAGGCAGCAGCTTTAAAGTGTCCCCATGGATGTGTTAAGGCTATCAGAAAAGCAGCCATTAACACTAATTATTAGTTAAAAAGTCTAGAATCCACCCCACCATCTTAGGGTTCAATCAGTTTGCCAGCTAAAATGTAGGGAAAGATTGTATTAAAAGCTGACGAGAAATTGAAACATCTTACATGGTTTTTTGGTCCTTTCAAGTGCTCATCCTCCACTTCCCTCTTTACTCTGTATGCAAATTAGTAAGGGGTCATTTAAGGCTCAGTTTTGTTTAGCAGCTCTCTCTTAATCGATTTCTCAAAGGATTTCATGATATGAGAAGTTAAGGAACTGATCTGAAGTCATTTAATGCTTTTGGGTGTGTAGTTTCTATTATTAAAATGGCATTTGCCTTTTTCCAGAGTCTGGGCACCTTTTGTAAATCCAGAGACATCTTAAATAAAGAGTGAAATAATGGAGAGAGTGAAGTAGATATCCACTTGTATTGTCAGGAAACAAACCTTTTTTAATTAAAATTGTTGAAGGACTCTTTTGACATCATTCTGATTAGACAGATAAAGGCTGACTCCTGTCTGTTCTTTTGCTAAGTTATTTCCAAAGCAAAAGCCTGTGTTTCGAACCTTAAATAGAATTCATTAAATTGTTGAACCAACTGATAGTCAGCTTTAATCCCTGTTAATTCATCACAATTATTGCATTTTGTGTGAATGCAATCCATTATCTTCATGCCATTCCACAGTGAACCCAGATTATCTGTCCCCAGTTTATTCTCAATTCTGTCCTTCTACTTCAACTTTGATGGCTTAATTTTATGTTTTGCCTCTGTAGTCCCTTCAGTTTAGTTAATATTCCAAGTTAAAATGTCTTGTTTCTTCCGTTTATCAGTTCTTTTGAATCTCTGGTCATTCATGGCTTCATGTTACAATATATTTTGATTGATTTAATAGGGATTATGGTTTCTTTGTGGAATTTTATATAACTGCATATCATGTCTGTCAGTTTAAAAATGTTAGCACAGGATTCTTGAAACACTGTCCAATCAGTTCATTCAAAACAGCAATACGGGAGCTCAAAAGATTACTTCAGCCTTTAATGTGTTTAACTACTTGCTTTTCTGTTTCCAGTTATTATATGAACCTTATAGAGATTTGACTCTCAATTCATAAAAGCCTTTAAAGTTCTCATAGCACTTTGTTGTGACAAGCTGGGCAAATGATATACTGTGCTTATGTGTGCTACATGTAACCATGGCCCCAAAAAACAAATCGCATAAACAGTCCAGATAATGAACAATTCCTAAAGCTTTGACTGTTATCAGGAGTAGAGCAGCCTCAATAATTGTGAAATGGAAGTAGTTTAGAAATCACCATGACTCCTAGAACTGAATAACCAGGCAAGGAGGACCTTAGATGATGTTCCCCACGCAATTCGGGATATGAAATAACTCCAAAGCAAAGCCTGTCAACCTATGTGGAACTGAGCCATATACAGTACACTGGCAAGGTCTAACCACACCACATGCAAGTCACTCTTTTCACTCTTGGTGCACTGGCTCTGATCCCAAATCACAGAAGAGTGCTTCGTGCATCCGGGAAAGCCTGGGATTCCAGCCTTTGGGCAGCTTGTGTCAATGTATCCATTCGCCATTATAAAGTTAGCCATCCTTCTTGCCAGAATCACAAAGAAGATCCTCCCCTCTACATTCAGCAAGGCAATACTTCTGAACTGGCTGATGGTCTGAGAGTTCTTCTCTTTGGGAATGAACACATCGACAGCTTGCTTCCACACTCCCAGAAATTGCTGTTTCCTCCAAGCTGTTTTAATTAGCTTCCAAATTGCTCTGACTACCCGGGGGCAGTTCTTATACAATTTATAGGGCAGCCCATTTGGCCCTAGGGCTGATGCTGACCTTACCTTCTTGATTACTTCCTTCACTTAGGAAAACTGCTCCTATCAGCACAAGGACAGTTAAAACTTGGCCAGATGGAGCCTCTCAGTAGCTGCAGGACAGTTTCAGTAGGACCTACTGGGACATCTTTGAACACTCAGACCTTGAAGTGTTTAGTGATAGCGTACTGTGCTATATTAACACCTGCACAGACATTGTCACAGTGGATAAACATATCCGAGTCTACTCCAATCAGAAGCCCTGGATGACCAGGGAAGTCCAGAGTCTGTTGAAAGAGAGAAACACTGCCTTCAGGTCTGGTGACAAGGGTCGCTATAGCACAGCCCATACCAGCCTAAAGAGGGGCATCCGAGAGGCCAAGTCAGACTATAAAAGGAAGATCGAGGAAAACCTGGATAACAACAGCAGGCAAGTGTGGATGGGTGTCCAGCATATGACCAACTACAGGACCAGTCCCGGAGCTGTGGGAGGTGATTTATTGCTGGCTGAATAACTGAACCACTATTTTGCCTGGTTTGAAGTGAATCCACCAGAAACAGCCAGACCCTATCCTGTTACCATCAACAGCACCATCTTCACAGTGAGGGAGCACGAGGTGAGACGCACACTGCAGGCTGTGAACCCACAAAAGGCAGCTGGACCTGATGGCATCTCAGGACGCGTGCTGAAAGACTGTGCAGACCAACTGGCTGGGGTCTTCACCAGGATATTCAACTAGCCTCTTTCTCAGTTTACTGTGCCATCCTGCCTGAAATCCTCTGTCATAGTGCCTGTGGCCAAGAAACAGACCATCACCAGTCTTAATGACTACAGGCCAGTTGCACTGATATCTGTGGTTATGAAGTGCTTCGAGAAGCTCATCAGGAACCACATCATGTCATTCATGCTTCCCATGCTTGATCCGCACCAGTTTGCCTACAGAACAAACAGGTCTACAGAGGACGCAGTGGTCACTGTTCTCCATGCTGTTCTGTCCCATCTGGAGCAGTAGGGGAGCTATGCATGGCTGCTCTTCATAGACTTCAGCTCTGCCTTTAATACCATCTTACTCTACAGACTGGTGACCAAACTGTCAGACATAGGACAGCCACACTCCACCTGCCTTTGGATCAAGGAATTCCTGAGTGATCGCACTCAGAGGGTTAGAGTGTGCCCCTATTTCCCCACACCCATCAGGCTCAGCACTGGCTCCCCACAGGGCTGTGTGTTGAGCCCCCTGCTCTATACCCTCTACACTCATGATTGCACTTCTACAGTAACCCCATTGTTAAGGTCGCTGATGATACCACGGTAGTAGGGCTCATCTCTGGGGGGGATGAGTCTGCCTACAGGGATGAAGTGGAGCGGCTGACAATGTGGTGTAGGAATAACAACTTTCTCCTAAATACAGCCAAGACCAAGGAGTTCATCGTGGACTTCAGGAAGAAGGCAGACAACATCCAGCCACTCATTATCAATGGGGACTGTGTGGAGAGGGTCTCAGACTTCCGCTTTTTGGGAGTCACCATTAGGGAGGACCTGACCTGGGGAAAACACACTGCTGAGGTAGTGAAGAAGGCCCAAAAGAGACTGCACTTCCTGAGGGTGCTCAGAAAAAACAACATCCCTGAAAAACTGCTCGTGTCCTTTTACCGCTGCACAGTAGAAAGCGTCCTGGTCTCAATTTTTTTATTTTTAATAAATTTGCAAAAATCTCAAGTAAACTTTTTTCACGTTGTCATTATGGGGTGTTGTGTGTAGAATTCTGAGGAATGTAATGAATTTAATCCATTTTGGAATAAGGCTGTAACATAACAAAATGTGGAAAAAGTGATGCGCTGTGAATACTTTCTGGATGCACTATATATATATATATATATATATATATATATATATATATATATATACAGAAAAAAGCTAGCTGAGAGAAAGCACATGTACATACGTATTCACAGTCTTTGCCATGAAGCTTTGCCATTTTACTCCAAACATTTAGCCAAGCATTAAAAACTTTTTTTCCAAAAAAAAATAAAGGATACAATCAGTATCGTACAGATGATTTTCACTCTTGAATAACAATGTTAAGATACTAGCAAAAGTCTTGCTAGAAGGAGTGAGAAAGTGCTTCTCTCACTAATATTACTAGACCAAACTGGATATACAGTACTGTATTAAAGGCTGACACTCAGCCCTAAACCTTCAGTATATGTTTAATGTAATATACATACATACAAAATCTGATTCACCAAAATTTTTACTGTCTTTTGGATGCAGAAAAATCTTTTCAGAGTGGAATTGAACTATTTATTTACTATACTGCAAAAATTTGTGTTTGTCCCAAATATATCTGCATGAACTAAACTACTTTATAATAGTCCAAAAGCCAGAGTTCATATTAATAAAACAAACAGTTCATGCAGTTTCTTCGTAATACTCCTTGAATTAAGGTTTCTTTCTGTAAGGAATAGACACTGGTCTTTCATATATTATTTGATCCAACATGATCTGTAACTAAAGAACCATAAATTTCCCTTGCCGGTAACTGGTTTACTCTTTGGGCTATGTGGCAAACTCTCCCTCTTGTTAAGCAGCAGACTGTTGTTGACTCCTGATCTCTGCTGCATATCAAGCTAGTGGTATTTAGAAGGATGGAATCTCCAACAATGAGCACTTCCCTTTTCTGCCCCTCATTCAATTTAACATGGCTTTTTTTGTTTTTAGGTTGGTACTTGCAGTACGTGGTTGGGCAATGTAACTAGGGCTAGGGCGATCTAGTTACACTCCTTACAAGTCAGTCTGCCAAGTGCCATCAGTCTGGAAGGTTGTGCTTGTGTTCAGTGAATTTTGTAAAAGTAGTTTTGTGCAAGCGTCATTTTTTTTACGATGGACGATTATCGTGAGCAACGCGCGGCAGTGAAATTTTGTTTTCTTCTAGAAAAAAGTGTTGCAGAAACTATTGTTATTGAAATGTTATGACAACCCTGAACCACCCACCCTACTCACCGGATTTAGCTCCGTGTGATTTCTTTTTGTTCCCTCGGATGAAAAAAGACTTGAAAGGAAGGCATTTTGCTGACATCGAAGAGGTAAAACAAGAAACAACCAGAGCACTAATGGGCATTACTTCACACAAATTTAAAAAATGTTTCAAACAATGAAACAAACAGTTAGATAAGTGAATTTCTGCCAATGGAGAGTACTTTGAAGGAGACTAATTGTAGTTTGTACAGAAAATTAAATTAAACACATTTTAAAAATATTTCTGGTTATTTTTGGGTCCCCCCTCGTATATGTTGGACACTTAAGTCTTATTTTCCAATGGGATGCTGTGGTGTCTTATTCAACTTTTGACTACCCAAGTCCACATTTGTGTCAATGTAGACTTAAGCATATAATCATTCATCTGGAATTTAAAATGGCCATGCATACAAAAAATTACTTTACAAAGTTCTAAAGCAGAAGATGGCATGGCACTATCTAACTTCTGGTTTTACTCATGGGAAGCAAATATATGCACAATAATGTGTTGGAAATTGGCAGAAATTAATGAAAATACAACCGACTGGCTTCCAGTAGTAAATAAATCTTGTTCTAAATCTTCCCTGTCTACCCTGCTCTCTGCTTCAAATAATTTCATTGTCAGTTTACTATCAATCCAGTCATCAAATAATTTCTTAAAATTTGGAACAAATGTAGGACGCATTTCAAGGTAGAGAAGCTCTGTACACGTTAATGACTTTTTTCCACCTTCTCAAACCAACTCAGTGTTTAACCTATGGAAAACACTAGTGATTAAGACACTTCGAGTTCTTTCTATAGACAACATATTTTCATTTCCTAAAACAATTATGCTCCAAATGTAACTTTCTAGCTACACAGTTTTTTGTATATTCAAGCTAGACATTTTGTTAAAAGAAGCTTACCTAACACCACATCTCATTCCCATATCTGTCACAAAGGTTATAACTCTTTCATCTACCACATTAATTCTATTTAAAAGTACCATTTACTCAGGGCAAGATCTAAACTGCGAGCATTGCCATTTAGCTCTTAGCATCATTAGTCCTTATGTTTTGCCAATGCACTAAATTAATGCAATTTTGTACAAAAACCTTTACATACTTCTCAGATAGCATTGGTGTCATAATCCATTAAAAACAGTATTTGGCATAATACCAGATGGAGTTAAAGAGCAGAGGGATAAATCAATGTAATATCCTAGAATTTCAACCCACCCTGTATAACTCAGTGGCTAGGTGATGTTTTATTTTGTCTCATATTAGAAAAAAATCAAATTCTCTCTTAGGGGATATGTCCAAAACATTTTAAAAACATGGCAAGAATAAATTAATATTTTAGAATAAGGATGCTGGGCGCACCACAAGTAATTGTTGTACTTTTTTGGTGACTGTTTTTCTCTTTCTCTTGGGTAAGTAAGGGTTGAATCTTGTTCAGCTTTTTATTTGCTTTTTGTTTATATTTTTTGTATTTTTCTGGATTGTACCTGATTATATTATTATATCAGGTTGTTATTTAACAAAAGAAAAATAACAAAAATATTAGAAAACAACAAATAAAAAATAATCGGGAAGCTTTGGCTAAAGTATAACATAGGTGAGGAAATACCAGCCAATGTTTCACATTTTATTGAGCTGCTCATTTAAATCAGTTCTCGCTTAATAAAAATTCCATATGTTTAATTGAACAATAGTTCACAACCTTTTAGTCAGACCTTTAAGAGCAGCAGATTGTTATTTGTGTTTGTCATCTTGTGCATTATTTATTCCTTATTTCAAACATTACTTGTGTTCTATATTATACAGTATTAATAAATGGGTTTGGGAATGGACAAGAACACCCCCTACAGACCATACTATATATAAAATTAGTATTCAACAAGCAATATGGCAATTTAAATTTATTATATTCAAAATATGTGATGTTATCGAATAATACTAAATACTGCTAAAATATAGGATGCAGATTCATTTTGCATCCATAGTCTGGATATAGACACCAGAAAACAAAATTGTCTAATTAAGCAAAGGCCATCATAATCAGTTTAAGGATAAGAATTACTCAGTGAAGCCTGTCTGCAATTGACAAGGGGAGTAGATGATTTTTTTTTGGTTAAATTCAAATTCTTAATTAATGTTTATGATTTCTTTTTAAAATACATATTTAAAGATTATTTCGTGTTTGGTGTAATAAATCTAAAAATCCTGTAGATGGTAGCAGATGACAACTAAAATAAAAAGGCCAAGGAAGTTGACTGAACAATATTAAATACTAATGTTGGAATAGTCATAATATTTGAGGAACATGTCCTAAAAGCACATTGCAGTAGTGTAGTTTATATAGTAAAGATTTTATTAGATAAAGTCTCTGTCAAGTTTAAAAGAAAAAGAGGTAGATTAGGTTTTACATATGTGCATATAATATTTGATTTTATTTAAAGTCTTGTGGATCAGGGTTGTCGAACTCCAGTCCTGGATGGCCGCAGTGGCTGCAGGTTTTCATTCTAACCATCTTCTTAATCAGTGACCAGTTTTTGATGCTAATTAACTTCTTTAGCTTTAGCTTGAATTAGCTTGACTCAGGTCCCTTAGTTGTTTTTTCCTTAATTAGCAGCCGGACAGTAATGAGACATAAAACAAGCAGGACATGACCAGCTCACCTGTACCCATCAAACAAAATCTGAAAATAAAGATGAAGGTCTCAGCAAGGTTGATCCCCCAGGTTACCAAAACATTTTAGGAGTTTTAGAAAAAAACAGAACAGTTTTGGAAATGTCTGCTGTGGCAGAAAGAGAGCAGCAACAAGCCATGGAATGAAATAACGGGTTTAATTAACAGCAAGAATGAGCTTCTCATTAAGGAACTGGTTGGAGTTTGAAGCCCCAATTTAGCTGGTCATCTGTTGGCTCGTTTCATGTCTCATTTCTGTTTGGCTGTCATTTAATGATGAAAAGAATCAACTCAGAAGACTTAATCCTTAAAAACAGGGCTATGAAAATAAAGGGAAAAGACGTTAATTAGCAGTGAAAACTGAATACTGATTAGGAAAAGGTTTAGAAAAAAAAAACCTGCACCCACTGCGGCCCTCCAGGCCTGGAGTTTGACACCTGTGTTGTGGATACTCCTTATGTACATGTTAATAGACATGATATATTTCACAACAACTGAGTAAAAATATTTAAGAGTGCAACCTCTAAACAAGAAAAAGAACAAAGAAAAAAGCAAAATTAATAAGCTTAAGGAATCAGAAGCACTTGGTTAATTCCACTCAAGATGAGCTATGACTGCTGGTGCATTATAATAACTTCCAGCTCTTTGTCAAATGCAGACTTGGATGAAATTAACTTAAAATGTTGCTCCACATACTACCGAAGGATTAGGAAAAAGTAGAAGAGTAGATGTCTCCCAGCTAGCACATGGACAAATGCTCTTCATCTTTGTGGACTTAAGTTGAAAGAATGTTTGCCACTCTCTGAAAGACCAACTGTCTAGTGGCATTGGCGCTCAGAGTTTCAGAATCTGTGGCACTGATATATTTCCCAGCATCTCTAGTGGCAGGGCATAGTTTAGCAAAATTACATCACAGGTGGGGGTGCATCTCAGGTAAATACACAGCTGCCACAGGATTTCACAAATAAAAACCGATGAACAGGCGTGGAGAAAGAAGGTCACTTAAACACACAAAACTAATATTTATAATTTTTCACTGCTTATCATTTGCAGATTTCAGTGAATGGTTTAAGATGAATATTTGTTTTAGGTGCTGTTGTGCTTTTTTCCCCACTTTCCAATGATATGTAGAGAGAAATAAATTAATAGACTAAGGAAGGTCTGTAAAATAGAACAGCTCTAAAGAAAATCATGTAGAACAAGTTTTGGCAATTTATTTTACCTTTGCAATGCACTCTGCTGAAGTATTTTCTGTCAAACGCTTATACATTGACAATGTATTATTATATAAAATATCACACTTTTAAAACCCCAAATAGAAGATACCCAGGTTTAACTAAAGAATCGTTTAACAAATATTGCTTGGCAAGTTAATGTATAAATAGGTATGCCTTTGAATTTAAAGGGCAATTTGCAGAAGCTTTTGAAAATGGCATATCAGATATAGCATGAGAGAAATAGTACTGGAGTGGGAGGAAAATTTATTCTCAGGGCTTTTAAAAGTTAATGATAATTTAATGATGCCATCTCAAGCTGTATGATTGTCATCCAAATTTCATAACTTTATAGTTTTAAATCGCATTGTGCACCAACGTACAACATAAAAGAAATGGTTTTTGTGATATATGTAAATATAAGCTGTTATATTATATCATATAAAAAAAAAAGATACATTTTATCTTATATGTTATAACTTAGCTGTCTTACTGGGATGCGAGTCACCAAGAAGTATCTAAATCGCAAAATGTCCAAGCTACAACTGATGTGATTTATTTGAAAGAGAAAAGCATTTCAAATTTGTGTTATTGGTGGAAATGTAAGGATGACTAGGTGTGTATCCACAAATGAAAACTGTTGGGGTTTTTTTGTAAAGAATTGTCTATGTCCATCAGTTTCCTTCTGTTTGTTTCTAGTGTTTATGGCATAGCACAACAATAAATTAATCAGACTCAAACCAGGCTGTAGGTTGCTAAGCAGGCTTACACTGTGTCTGTGCTTGCAAACATGAGAATATATATATGTGGATATCTTGACACTGAAGGAACAGTTTTATATAATAAAACAAATTAAGCTCACTTGTCATATATTAGTAGGGGCAAGAGTTAATTCTGTGCAGAAACTAATGTATCCAAAATAAACATAAAAGTGGAGATAGCAAAACATGTTACAGTACAATAAGGGAATTAAGTCTAATTTACACTAGTTATTTGTTCCTGATCTCCAGCTATGTTTTGTTCTGGTTTGCGTCATATTTGTGGTACAGTTTGCAATTTGGTTATAATTTTGCTTAGTTAAGAAGTGGCCTAGTCTCTGCTATTCATTAAGCAATCAGCACTACATCAGCCTTTTTGTAAATGGAGCTTGACGATAGGGTCAAAAATTCACTATCAAGTTAAATTCAGATTCTAATTCTATAATCTTCATATCCTACAAAAATGGTTTGGCCTACTTTATGTCTAAAGATAACTATCACAGAAATGCTTTAAAGGTTTAATGGTTAGCTCCATTTAGTCATGGGACCGAGTCTATTGATTTCCTAAATTTTTGCACAAGTAGTTTTTGAGATACATCTATTTAAATATAAATACACACACACACGAGAAGGTACATGAAAGAACTTGCATACACATACATACAATCACACACTCAAAGAAAATTCAAAGTGAAGAGAATTGACAGCTTGTTTTCCCAACCAAAGCACACGCATGGTGATAAAGGGAAAGAAATTAACATACACATATGCTCACACGCACCACAATAGATCTGTAAAGATTTACATGCACAACGGCATTAAGCCAGCCCTGCACCAGTTTGTCTACCTGTGGAGCATAATGGGCTCTGATAAGAAAAGTCCAACCCTGAAAAATACGAAGTAAGAAATTATTAACTGAACTACATATGCTTTAATCAAGCTGATATGTTGGACTGTAATAATACAGTAGAGAGACACAAGTAAGCATAAATCTTTTCTTGAAGTAATTCATTTTAAGGTGGAGACTTTGCTACCATGTGGTTTTGATTAAACAAATAATACCTGTTATCTGCTTTTCACTTTAGAAACCCTTTCTTTTGAGATGTCACTTTATTTTATAATGTTGACTTTACCTTTTAAATTAGAAAGGGTTGACTTCTTTATACATGGTTGATTAAATTAATACTGAAGTACTTATTAGTAAGTCAGTGCATGTATTAAGAGCTATTGGTATTCACCTATAATTTTCTCTTTCATAATTTCCATAAGTTGTTTATAAATCAGAACTATTAATTCTAAACACAGCAAGTAACTTTTGAATACATTAATTCATGAGCATTACTTGCTACAGCAAGTTTCTAAGTGCTTTTTTGACAAGTAAAAATAATATTTCTCATCTCTTTGGCATAATTGCAAAATATCATGTCAAATTAATCTGTTCATAAATAATGATATGATTCAGTGGGTTTATATCTTAAGGGGTAGAAAAAGTTACAAAAGCAATAAGAAGTGAGGAATGACAGAAGAAACGAACTGGCAAAATAAAACAGAGTCACTATCAGTATTAAGTTTTTATCTTTATATATGTTATTTAATGAACTCTACATATTTTTTTAGTTAACAAAGCCTTTCCTTTACGTTGCTGAAAGTTCAGATGAGATGGAAACACTGTCCCTGTACTTATAAAGCTGATGCCCCCTGACTTAACACATTCTTAAGTGTTTGAGTAAGGAAATAATTTACCTAGTGACAACTGCAAGAAACCCAGAAGTCAAAGATGTTAACAATGTGTAAGTCTAAACTTAATATACTGTATAAACAAACACAATTAATTTCTCAATAATGATCAAAGCTAAAAGCATCTAGATTCTGTCACAGGTCAATGTGCAATTAAAAATATCAGAAACTCTTACATAAATGTGCATTGAAAAATGGGCTGTTTTGAACATCATACTGTAGATTAGATCTTTATTCTATTCCTTTTTTGAGTGCATTGTGCTAGCAGCAGAAATAAGAATTTTGATCCCCAAGAAAAAGTAAGTGATCATTCCTCTATTCCCCATATATACAGTGCCTATAAAAAGTATTAATCCCCTTGGAAGTTTTCATATTTTACTGTTATACATTATACAACATTAAATCATAGTGGATTTATTTTAGGATCTTGACACTATTCAAAAGAATTTAACTTTAATATCAAAGTGAAAACATACTTCTCCAAAATGGCCAAAATTAATGACAAATATAAAACAAAAAATAACTGGTCACATTAGCATTCGTCCCCTTTAAGTCCATATTTAGCAGATGTACATTTGGCAGCAATTAGTCTATGTGGACATATCAAAATTATCTCTGCACATCTAAACACTGCAATATCTCCTTATTCTGCCTTGCAAAACAGTTCATACTCTGTCAGATTGTATATATATATTGTGAGTGAGCAGCCTTTGTCAAGTCCAGCCACAAATTATGAACTGGATTGAGATCTGAGCTCTGACTTGGCCACTCCAGGACATTAACATTGTTGTTTTAAACACTAGAATCCCTGAAGCCTGCGAAAATATTCACAATGCCAGACAACCTTAATTTTACTCGCATATCATCATTACTGCATTAATTGCACACTAATATCATCTTTGTTTTGCAAATGTGTCATTGTGTGTGTTTGCATCTTTCACAGTGGAAACGTGGCAATCTCGCTGATATCAGCTTTGGTGCTGCAGTGATAAGAACTGATGCTTCATAATCGAGATGTTACCAGTTCAATCCAGGGTCCTCCCTGCATTTAGGGAACTAGGAAGGAACTAGGAAGTAACTGGCAATCTCTCAGTTACGAAGCAGCAGTCCTTACCCCTGCACCAGTGAAGCAGATATCTGTGAAACTGTCACATTTCCACTGTGAAAGACCCAAACACACACATGCATGCACAACATTCTGTTTTAGTTATGTGTTCAACCTACGTCTTATATTTACATAAATCGTTGTGGACACAGAACACACATGAAATGTATATATTTCAAATAACAATATATTATTTTTCTATACAATTCCAGATACCCAGATAATTAGACTTCAGCTGTGAGAATTTTGTGGCTGACTTCAGCTGTCTTGTGGGGGATGGGATAGCAGGCTGCCTGCCTGTGGTCAATTGACACATTTGCAAAATAAAGGTAATATCGTGGGCAATTAACACAATGATGATGAGATGCGAGTAAAATTAAAGCAGTCTGGCATTATGAATATTTTCGTAGGCTTCATGGATTCTAGTGTTAAGCCATTCCTATGTAGCTTTGGCTTTACACTTGGGGTTGTTATCTTACTTAAAAAAGAAATCTCTGAAAGCAGAGCTTTCTCCCAGGCTACTTAAGGTTTTCCTCCAGACATTCATTGTATTTTGCTGCATTTATTTTAGCCTCTACCCTAACAAGCCTTCTAGGGCCTGCTGCAGAGAAAAAAAACCCAAAGCATGATGTTGCCACCACCATGCGTGGAATGATATGATTTTGATAATGTCCAAGTAACATGGCATTTACTCTAAAGCTCAGTTTTAGTCTCATCAGACCATAAGAACATAAAGAGTCTCATACATATCTTTTTGTCACCTCTAGCCAAAACGTTATGTGCATTTTTTAGCACTCTCCCATAAAGCTGTGACTGGTGGAGCACCCAACCAAAAGTTGTTGTATGTATAGTTTCACCAATCTCAGGCAAGCTTGTAACTCCTTCAAAGCTATCCTAGGTCTCTTGGTGGCCTCCTTCACTCATCATCTTCTTGAACAATCACTAACTTTAATTATGTGACTTCTAAAAATGAATTGGCTTCACCAGTGGTGAAATGGGTGTGACATATTAAAGGGAAGGCATACTTACGCTATTATTTGTAATTTAGACCATTTTACAGAGATCTGTTTTAACTTGTACATTAAGGTGTATTTTTCTGTGGATTAGTATCAAAAAGCCAAATTAAATCCACTGTGATTCAACATTGTATAACAATAAAATGTGAAAACTTCCAAAGGGATTAATACATACACAAACACACACACACTCCCATGGAAACCTAACTTTTAATCTGGTGTGCATATTCAAAGACTGCCAATGTCTCTATTTTGCTTTTATGTCAACATTATGTTTGATTTGCTTTTATCCAAAACTAGATATAACTACAGATTATTTTTTTAACAGGCCAGGGGTAAATAAAACAATCTGTGTCCTTGGCAATTAAAATTTTATTATTACCCTTTGAATTTGCACTGCTGCTTCATTCTGGTCAGAATTCCTTATGCCTTTCTCCTTGAAGAGTCTTTGTTTCTCTTCATTCTCTCGGATCTCTTTCATGAATTTAGCTCTCAGTCTGCCTTGCCGAGCTCTTTCAGCAATTTGTATAAATTTAATGGCTTCTTCCACTGATAGAGTTCTCACAGCTGTGACCTGTAAACAAAAAGAAAGAAAAAAGATAATAAATGACAAATACATTCTTTATAGCTTTAGAAATCAGTAAATAATGAACCATGATTAACCTAAAATAATTTACAGTACCATAAAGAATAAAGTAATCTATTTTCTAAAGTCACTTTGTTCAATTTAGAGTCTCAAGTTGCCAGAGACTACTCCAGGAGCATCAGATGCAAGACTGTTCACTCAAAGCCACATTATTTTAAGTCTTATTTTAACCCCGCATGTACATCTTTCATGAGTGGGAAAACAGTTACTCTGCCCATATTCTTTATTAGAATATTTCCCACATCATAAGTACTAACCACTACCTTTAACACTGTAACTTGTCGGCAAAAAAAGATTGTTGCAGTTGGAAAATTTAAGACTAATTTTTATGGATTATGTATGCGAGTGTCAGATAAGAATTATGATACATGGTATGTATTAAAAATTAGCAAAATCATTTACTGAACCCACAGAAAATTGATTGTTATCCCTTTAGAACACATCAGGAGTTAGTAGTTTGAAATATATTATTAAAAACTCTTCTGTGTCATTTCCACCACTTTACAAATCAGATCAGAATATCCTTTTATCAGGCACATATTGCTGAGACCAGCTTTTTCTGAATGTTGAGATAAATGTTGTAGAGCTGACCCTTGGATTTATTATATTTAGACTGGCTTACTGTAATGTCTTTCTGTATGAACTTGAAGAGAGAATTTTAAATAAATTATAAATTTTAGACAACTGTGTCTTTCCAGAAGTGTTCAACCATCAATAAATAATTATGCGGCGTTTGTTATGCCGCGGGTTCACTATTGTGTTGTATTTTGCTCTCTCCAGAGTTCCATCTTTTCATTCACTTACTGTTGTATTCTCACACCAACCCGTTTTAGACAACCGTGTCCTTCCAGAAGTGTTTAGCATTCAATAAATAATTATGCATGAGACTGAGCGTGTGTCTAGGTGTGGGTAAGCCGTTGAACCCCATTCGGGCTGCAAACCATGGAATTCCCACTAACTGCGACTCATACGCTCCCACTGTTTTCATCCCTACCCTTTGTACACGTTGACTGTTCATAGTGGCGTGTTTCTCGCGGAGGTGAATCGCCATATGCAGCGTGTAAAACGGTTTGCGAGGAGTATCCCATGGGATCCTTAAAACATTCCGTTACAATTGAGGTTAAAACAAAATGAAGTGAGCAGTTTTTAAAAAACGAGTTTTCGGTTACGACGCATGATTGCGTGCACCATAGCAAACTGTTTTAAATGCTACATATAGCAATTCGCATCCGCGACAAACATGCGTCTTCTTAGATGCTCCTGCACTTTGCACACACCCCCCTCCCACCTCGCTACGCCGCACGGACGATTGTGTGTTGGTTTGTTCCGTGCATTGTTACAATGTTGCTTTTCTTGCTGATTTATTACATTACTGATTTTTCAAATGTTCATTTTCTCCTGTGCTTAAAAATTATTAAAAAACCGGCCTGATTATGCGGCGTATGGTATGCCGCGGGTTGGCTAGTAACTTATATAAAAGCATTGCTTCATGTCAGTACAGTTTATTTTTATATACAGTAATAGTTTTAAATGAATGCAAGCTCTAAGTGTTGTAACAAGTTTACAAGTAAAATGCAATTGCAAACTTTACAATCATTAATTACATAATGTATACACATAAAGACACAGAACTGTTTACACACATAGTAAAACAAAACACTTTAAAACTAATTGACATGAATGTAACCTAAAAATGTCCTTTAACATTATTACTTCAAAATAAAAATCTTTTGGTTTAAAGATGGTGGCGCAGTGGTAGCACTGCTGCCTCGCAGTAAGGCAACTTAGGTTCGCTTACCGAGTCCTCCCTGCATGGAGTTTGTGTCTGCGTGGGTTTCCCCGGGGGCTCCAGTTTCATCCCACGGTCCAAAGACATACAGGTTAGGTGCTTGGTGTGTGGAGTGTGTAGTGCTTTGTGCACTATTATTGAAGAAAATATTTAAAAATTCTTCTTGGTGCTTTTTACAAGTGTGTCTTGGACGTCCGTCTGGTGGGTTTAGCGTTGCAACAGCGCCTCTAGCGACGACAATAGACACTTTGTTGTAATTTATTCAAGTAAATAATATACATATTCATAAAGTTGTTTCAATGTGAATTTGTTATGTTATTGTAGCATTATGTTACTGTTTTCCTTTATATAGATTTCATCATGTATAGAAATGTAATGATGGTACTCCATCATTAAGTTCTGAAGTTAGATATGGTGTTCCTCAGGTCACAGTACTGACACTGTTATTCTTTTCAGTCTACCTGATAGTGCTGGGAAATGCAGTGAACGATATGGCCATAAGTAATTGTTTAAATAATTATTTTTGGGTGGGGTTTGTATTTTTTTTTGTCTTTTTTTCTGCTGTTTTTTCTTTGTATTTTTTGTTTTTCCCTTGCTTTCATTATAATTATTCTGAAGTAAACAGTTGTATGTAGTATGTTATTGCTCAATACTCGGAGTGCTGAGACTCAAACCCGTTACCTATGGGTTATAAGGCAGCGGTTCTTACCTTTGTGTCATTCAAGAACACGTATCAACTTCGTGTCAACTGACATTTGAGCTTGGTTTTTAATTCATTGACCGTAACATATAAATCAAATGATTTTTTTTCCTTTGGTTATATTCTTGAATAAAAGCGCACGTGTTTATTTGATATTTGGACTAAAGTCTTCACACATTATATACTTCACGTCATTATTAGCATAAAATGGAAAAAAATCCACTCCTTGAACCTCCACCTTATCGCAGTGGAGGTTTTTGCGTGTCCCGATGATCCTAGGAGGTCTGCTGTCCGGGGCTTTATGCCCCTGGTAGGGTCACCCAAGGCAAACTGGTCCTAGGTGAGTGATGAGACAAAGAGCGGTTCATGAAACTTCCTCTGGAGCCAGGCCTGGAGGTGGGGCTTGATGTCGAGCGCTTGGTGGCCGGGCCTGCACCCATGGGAGGTGGGGGACATTGAGTCCGAATGGGCCATGTTCCGTGCCTCTATTGTTGAGGCGGCTTACCAGAGCTGTGGCCATAAGGTGGTCAGTACCTGTCGTGGCAGCAATCCCCGAACCCGTTGGTGGACACCAGCGGTGAGGGATGCCGTCAAGCTGAAGAAGGAGTCTAACAGGACCCTTTTGTCCTGTGGGACTCTGGAGGCAGCTAATAGGTACCGGTGACCAAGATGAATGCAGCTTCAGTGGTTGCCAAGTCAAAAACTTGGGCGTGGGAGGAGTTTGGGGAGGCCATGGAGAACGACTTTTGGACGGCTTCGAGGAGATTCTGGTCCACCATCCGGCGTCTCAGGAGGGGGAAGCAGTGCAATGTCAACACTGTATATGGTGGGGATGGTGTGCTGCTTACTCCGACTCGAGACGCTAGGGTCGGTGGGGGGAGTACTTCGAAGACCTCCTCAATCCCATTAACTTGCCTTCCAATGAGGAAGCAGAGCCTGGGGACTCAGAGGTGGGCTCCCCCATCTCTGGGACTGAAGTCACCGAGGTGGTCAAAAAAACTCCTTGGTGGCAGGGCCTCAGGGGTGGATGAGATATGCCCGGAGTTCATCAAGGCCCTGGATGTTGTAGGACTGTCTTGGTTGACACGCCTCTGCAACGTCGCATGGACATCGGGGACAGTGCCTCTGGATTGGCAGACCGAGGTGGTGGTCCCCCTCTTTAAGAAGGAGGACCGGAGGGTGTGTTCCAACTACAGAGGGATCACACTCCTCAGCCTCCCTGAAAAAGTCTATTCGGGGGTCCTGGAGAGGAGGGTCCGTCGGATAGTCGAACCTCTGATTCAGGAGGAACAGTGTGGTTTTTGTCTTGGTCATGGAACAGTGGACCAGCTCTACACCCTTAATAGGGTCCTGGAGGGTACATGGGAGTTTGCCCAACCAGTCTACATGTGTTTTGTTGACTTGGAAAAGGTGCTCGACCATGTCCCTCGGGGAATCCTGTAGGGGGTGCTCCGGGAGTATGGGGTACCGGACCCCCTGATAAGTGCTGTCCGGTCCCTGTACAACCGGTGTCAGAGCTTGGTCCGCATTAATGGCAGTAAGTCAAACCCGTTTCCAGTGAGAATTGGACTGCCCTTTGTCACCGATTCTGTTCATAACTTTTATTGATAGAATTTCTAGGCACAGCCAGAGCATTGAGGTGGTCCAGTTTGATGGACTCAGGATTGGGTCACTGCTTTTTTGCAGATGTTGTCCTTTTGTTTCATCAGGCCGTGATCTTCAGCTCTTTCTGGATCGGTTCGCAGCTGGGATGAGAATCAGCACCTTCATATCTGAGACCATGGTCCTCAGCTGAAAAAGGGTGGAGTGCCCTCTCTGGGTTGGTGGTGAGATCCTGCCCCAAGTGGAGGAGTTCAAGTATCTCGGGGTCTTGTTTACGAATTAGGGAAGAATGGAGTGTGAGATCGACAGGTGGATTGATGCGGCTTCCGCAGTGATGTGGGCTTTGCATTGGTCTGTCGTAATGAAAAAGGAGCTGAGCTGTAAGGCAAAGCTCCCAATTTACCAGTCGATCTATGTTCCTACCCTTGCCTATGGTCATGAGCTATGGGTAGTGACCGAAAGAATGAGATTGTGATTGCAAGTGGCTGAAATGAGTTTCCTCCACAGGGTGTCTGGGCCTTACCTTAAAGATAAGTTGAGAAGCTCAGTCATCCGGGAGGGGCTCAGAGTAGAGCCGCTGCTCCTCCGCATTGAGAGGAGTCAGATGAGGTTGCTCGTACATCTGATCAGATTGCCTCCTGGACGCCTCCCTGGTGAGGTGTTACGGGCACGTCCAACCGGGAGGAGGCCCCGAGGAACACCCAGGAGACGCTGGAGGGACTATGCCTCCCAGCTGGCCTGCGAACGCCTCGGGATTCCTCCGGAAAAGCTAGAAGAAGTGGCCAAGGAGAGGGAAGTCTGGGCATCTCTGCTCAAGCTGCTGCCCCCGCGACCCGATCTCGGATAAGCAGAAGAGGATGGATGGATAGATGGATGGAAAGAAATTCTGCTATAGGTATGTGTTCAGCATTTCTTGCCTCTCATTTTTTTTCATCCTACACTTACCCAGATCTTTGTAGACATGGAACACACTTGAAATGCATGTATTCCAAATAACAATATACTGTATTATTTACCCAATACAATTCCAGGCAGCTCACACGCAGATAAGGAGCCATGCCTTAAGCTGGGAGAGTTGAGATCCGTCAAGGCAGGGGATGGGACAACAAGCTGCTTGCTGCTTGTGCTGATCGACACATTTACAAAACCAAAAATGTTGATGGAGAGGTGTGAAGGGATTTAAGGTGAGCCAGGATTACAAGATTTTTTGTAGGCTTTGGTAACTCTAGTGTTAACATTCTAGGTCTGTGACACTTATCTACCAGCTGAAAATATGCTCTCTGTGGCTTTTTGAGCTTCAGTTGTTATGTTCTGAAGTCCTTTTTATCTCTTTTTGGGATTAAGACAAGATTCCAAATTACCAACAACTTTCCTAAAGTTTGTCCATGATGTCTCATTGGTGTTCTCACCTGTGGAACATTCAAACATTGTTTTAATCAAATCATTAAATGATGCTGATATGGTAGAATATGCATAGACAACCTTTGGCCATTTAGAATTTACAGCTTGGTAAAATAACTACAATGGATAATCTATCATATTTCTAAAGGGTACTATTGCAGGTAGACAAGTGTTGGGGCAGGCATAATCTTCATTTAACATGCACTCAATTTGACATTGGAAAGGCCTTCACTTTAACACATGTTTTTGATCAAATATGTTTTGATGGAAAATGTTGATGAAAATAATGTTCATTTCTGTCATTAAATATCCTTGCAATGTCTTTTAATTCTTGCAAAAAAAAAAAGAAAAATGAACATCATATTTAAACACTATATTTGTAACCAAGTATGCAAAAAACAAAATCAGCGGCATGAACACATTTAGAGATATATATTTTTCTTCACTTGATAATGAATATCATTGTTGATATACATTTTACCCCTCTTATATCATGTCTGATAAGTGGAAAACACAGCCTAATTGTAAATGTGAAACAAGTTACAATGTAATCTGTTCACCATGTAAGAGATTTTTTTTAAACTGTACCACCATAACTACTTCACTAAATGATTTTGGAACAAAACCAGTTGGCCTCTCTGCTCCATTCCTCATAGCATGCAGCAGTACAAACTCAAAGCTGAACAAAAGAATGGCAGGGAGAGTTATAATGTGTTAAAACCTGTTCAAAATATGTAGGAGACAGAAATCCCTAAAGATAACTGATTCAGCTATCCATGTTATATTTTACTTTTGTGAAGATGGAGATTTTGTATCAGTTGTGCCCTTTGTTTAGCATAAACCCACAAAATTAATCTTCAGTCAATAAGAAAATATCTATATATTTTTTTTACTACTATTTAATTTAATATTGTTTCTTTGTATCAGTATACTGCTGCTGGATTATGTGAATTTCCCCTTGGGAATAATAAAGTATCTATCTATCTATCTATTACTAAACAAAGGTTATATATACAGTATGCACAGATGTCAGAGGCCAGAAGCAAGCCGTGCTGAAAGCTCACGCACACAGTGCTTTAGCTGCACGGATGCCAAATGCCAGAAGCAAGCTGTGCCAAAAGTGAACGTGCACAGCACCTTAGAGCCCCAGGGTCAAACCCAGCGGCTTCCAACAGTAAGTAGGTGGCGCCCAAACAACACAACACAACCTGCAAACAACACAACACACTGAAGGTTGTATATATGCACGGATGCCAGACGCCAGAAGCAAGCCATGCCGAAAGCACATGCGCACAGCGCCTCAGCGCCCCAGAGTCACTCCACTCCACAGTGCCAGCAGTACACCACTCCAAAGTGCCAGCAGCTACTCCACTACACAGTGCCAGCAGTCAGCGTGCTCTAATCCACTGTGCCAGCAGTCAGTGTGGCAGCTGTCAGTGTGGCTTATTTGAATCACATTAGGGTAATTCAGTGTTAAAAGTAAGTTCAATTATGATTCCTAACATTAATTTTTTATTTCCAATTTACTTCATTTAAACCTTTGCACTCTGATATTTTTTTTACTTATGAGAGCAGCAACTCAAATACATTTTGGACTTAAATGATATAATAATTAAATGTCAATTTTAGCTTTAATACATTGGTTAATTTTAGTAAAAATAAATATATTTATTTCATTAAATAAAAACTTTCACAGGACGCTCCCACCCTTCATGATTTCTCATCCCTCCAAAAATCGGAGGGAACAGAAAGTGATTGCCATTATTGGATTTTCTCTAGTCCAAGACTTTTTCCAAGTTAAAGGACTCGTAATTAGTGTATACATTAACAGTTGTATAATTTCAGTTCAATTATGTTGTTTCATTCATTTATTTTCTGTACCCATTTACTCCACCAAGGTGTTTCACAAGTCTAGAACCTTTGCTGGCAGAGCAACTTTAGGTGGGATACATTATAAAGTGAACAAACACTAGCTTGTAGCAGGTCAGTTTAGAGTTGTAAATTTAACTGTACCACTTAACTTTACCTGCACATCTTTAGAATATGGGAGGAATCTGTATTTCACACAAACAATATAAAACACTGGGATACAGCATCTCTTAATTACTAGATCATTAAGCCAATCACATTAAAATACTTTAAATTAGAAAACAAAAGGATCCCATGGCCCGTTATATTTCTTGTAGAGTTTAAGTTTGTACATTTTGCCTGTGCTATGGGAATTTTATACCAGGTACACTGGACTTCCTCCCACATCCCTAAAGGTTTATGTCTTAAGTTAATTGATGATTTCATATTGTCTATGTTACAGTGAGTGGGTCCTATGATGGACTGTCACCTTCCCTAGGGCTGTTTACTTTATTCCAAGTACTGTCAAATTCGATCCTGAACCCTCACAACACTGAATTTGAATAACTGGGTTTAAATATTTTACATTTTGTTAAAAACAGCAAGGTAAACATTCACATACAGATAAAACTATATAAAATATAAAAGCATGGAGAACAACCTATATTTATAAATGTATTCATATTTTCCACTATGCTTTCCACCGATTTTCTGAGTTGCTTAATCCGTTTCAAGTGTTACAGTAAGATGAAGCCTATCCTGGCAGCATCAGGCTGTTTTTAAAAAAAAATAAAAAGCCTAAATTACTAATATGTTTTTAAAATGGAAAAAAGAGTGATAGGAGTTTAAAAAATATTGCCTTCCCTAGCACATAATATGCAAACTTCTCTAGCATGAACCACCATATATAATCTTGGACCATTCCTTTATTCAGAAATATTACAGTTCCTTGATCTCCCAAACTTATGTACTGCTTTGCTCAATTCATACCAAATTCATATCAAATTCTGTGATAGATAATGAAAAATGTTGCTTTGCTTTTAAGGTAGTTATTTTATTGTTGGTTTGGAATTATGTTGAATAATTAAGTCACAGCTTTCTAGAAGAGGCACATTTTTTGGGAAAAAAAAGCCTCATACTTCATATAATCTTATAATACTCAAAATAGTCTTAACTATGGTTCTAAGGCTAGTTGTACAAAAACAGGTCCACAATACAGTATTAACCAACCCCTGTCACCAAGAACCAAGGGTTCTCTTCTTTTTACACATGCACGGTAGTTAATCATTATCTCTTTATTTACTTTACAAAGAGCACTACATTAAAAGCATATTTATACAAAATTGTCTTTTTATATAGTCCTATTATTCAGTAGTAAGCCCTCTCTGAAAATAGTGAGTGTAAAGAATTGCAAATTAGAAATGTTGAAAACTGAAAATGAAAAGCTGAGTCAAAGATTGTTTAAGACACAAGATTTATCTCCTTTTAGAATATGGTTATTAATTCAGTCTTGCGGTCATTGTTGCACATCCATTAACCCCTGCAAATTAGAACTTGCATATAATTCTTTGCATTGGGCAAAACTATGCAACAACAAAGTGTTGTTTCAAGGAAATTTTATGTGAGATTGAACATTAAAGAAATAGATTTCATTTGAAATAACCCTACACGAAGCAAAGAGAAGATTAAGATCTACTGAGGCATAAATGGCACACAACATCAGAGTAAAAAAACAAAATAATTAACACTATCAAGATGAATATTCTAAGCTTTCATTTCTATTTCAAAACATCCCCATACACATTAACAAATCATTTTTTAAGAAATTAGATTCAATCATAACTTTATTTGGAATTCAAAATATCCACACATCGAAAGGGCGACCCTACAAAGACCTAAACCAGGTGGAATGGCTCTACAAGTCAAGTTGGGGAGCATGCACTGGTACAGTGTGTTGCCACACTCACTACATGACGAAACAACTTGGGATCCCGGTTTGCAACCCCCCCAGGCAGACACACAGTCCAGTCCAACCCTCCGGAAATGACCCTCTATCTGCCGCAGCCAGGTGTTACATTAGAACACTTTAGACGAGAACAGGCCATTCAGCCCAACAAAGCTCGCCAGTCCTATCCACTTGTTTCCTCCAAGAAGATATCAAGTTGAGTTTTTAAAGTCCCTAACATCTTACTATCTACCACACTACTTGGTAGCTTATTCCAAGTGTATATCGTTCTTTGTGTAAAGAAAAACGTCCTAATGTTTGTGCGAAATTTACCCTTAACAAGTTTCCAACTGTGTCCCTGTGTTCTTGATGAACTCATTTTAAAATACAAGTCTCGATCCACTGTACTAATTCCCCTCATAATTTTAAACACTTCAATCATGTCACCTCTTAATCTTCTTTTGCTTAAACTGTAAAGGCTCAGCTCTTTTAATCTTTCCTCATAATTCAACCCCTGTAGTCCTGGAATCAGCCTAGTCGCTCTTCTCTGGACCTTTTCTAGTGCTGCTATGTCCTTTTCGTAGCCTGGAGACCAAAACTGCACACAGAACTCAAGATGAGGCCTCACCAGTGCATTATAAAGGATGAGCATAACCTCCTTGGACTTGTACTCCACAGATCTGTTAGCCTTCTTAATGGCTTCTGAACACTATTGGGAAGTTGATAGTTTAGAGTCCACTATGACGCCTAAATCCTTCTCATAAGGTGTACTCTTGATTTTCCGACTGCCCATTGTGTATTCAAACCTAATATTTTTACTTACTATCTGTAATACTTTACATTTACTGACATTAAATTTCATCTGCCACAAATCTGCCCAAGCCTGTATGCTATCCAAGTCCTTCTGTAATGATATAACGGATTCCAAATTATCTGCTAATCCACCTATCTTGGTGTCATCTGCAAACTTAACCAGCTTGTTACTTATATTCCTATCTAAATCATTTATATATATTAAAAATAGCAGCGGCCCTAGCACTGACCCCTGTGGAACACCACTCTTAACATCGGCCAGTTCTGATGAGGTTCCTCATACCATCACCCTCTGCTTTCTGTGTCTGAGCCAATTCTGCACCCATCTAAAAACATCACCCTGAACTCCCACTTCTTTTAACTTGATGCCCAACCTCTCATGTGGCACCTTATCAAATGCTTTCTGAAAGTCCAGATAAATAATATCATAAGCTCCACTTTGATCATATGCTTTTGTTGCAACCTCATTGAATTCCAACATGTTAGTAAAACACGACCTCCCTCTTCTGAACCCATGCTGACTGTTCAGAATAACTCCTGTCCTTGCCATGTGTTGCTCAATCTTATCCTTAATAATTCCTTCCATTAATTTTCCTGTGATGCATGTTAAGCTTACTGGCCTATAGTTGCTTGGACCTGCTCTGTCATCCTTTTTATATAATGGTATGATATTTGCCATTTTCCAGTCTTTCGGAATCTCTCCAGTGCTTAGTGACTTCCTAAAAATATGTATCAAGGGTTTATATACAGGTGCCAGTCATAAAATTAGAATATCATGACAAAATTGATTTACTTCAGTAATTCCTATCAAAAAGTGAAACTTGTATGTTAGATTCATTCATTACACACAGACAGAACTGAGATACTGAATTTGGGATTTTCATTAATTGTCAGTTATAATCATCAAAATTAAAAGAAATAAACATTTGAAATACATCAGTCTTTGTGTAATGAATGAATCTAATATACAAGTTTCACTTTTTGAATGGAATTACTGAAATAAATCAACTTTGTCATGATATTCTAATTTTATGACCGGCACCTGTATGTACTCACTAGCCTCCTTAAGAACACAAAGATAAATATTATCTGGGCCTTGTGATTTGTTTGATTTCATCTTATTTAATCTGAGCAGCACTTCTCCTTCTACAATTTCCAAATCCCTCAGTACCTCCTTAGTAGTTGCATTTACCTCTGGGAGGCTGTCCACTTGCTCACTTGTAAACACCTCAGAAAAATGTAAGTTTAGGGCATCTGCTATTTCATTGTTTGTATCTTTTAATTCCCCTTTAGTATTCCTAATGAACTTGACCTCCTCCTTAACTGTTCTTTTACTACTAAAATACTGAAAGAATCTCTTGGGGTCTTCTTTCGCCTTATCTGCTATATTCCTCTCCAACTGTCTTTTAGCCTCTCTGATATACTTCTTAATGGTTGCCCTCATTTTCTCATACGCGCTACGGTTCTCTTTGCAGTCATTAGTCTTATATGCCTTATACAGCAGTTTTTTCCTTTGTAACTTCTTTTTTAAATCTTTATTAATCAATCGTGGAGTTTTTCTTAGTTTCCTATTAATTCCAAATTTAGGTATGTATCTGTCCTGCATTACATGTAAAACATTTTTTTCTTTCCTTTTATTAATTTTATTGCAATCCATACAAAGCAATCAAGTTTTTACAAAAAGAAAAATTGAGTTAAGAACAGATTGATCCCCACCCCTGAAAGAGAGAGCAAGCCAAACGGCGTGAAATTTAAGGCTTGTAAACATACCTAAATTAATAAATTCTCTTTGCCTTATGAGCTTATTTTAAAATATTACTGATTAGAACCTGCCATGTTTTGAAAAAAGTCTGTACGGATCCTCTAACTAAGTATTTGTTTTTTTCCAATTTCAAATAGTATAACATATCGGTTTCCCACCAACTTAAAAGAGGAGAGTTTGGGTTCTTCCAGTTTATCAGAATAAGTCTGCGTGCCAAAAGTGTAGTGAATGCAAGCACAATTTGTTTGTCTTTCTCCACTTTAAGCCCCTCTGGAAGAACCCCAAACACAGCTGTTAATGGGTTAGGAGGGATTGTGAGTCCAAGGCTGTCTGAAAGGTAATTCAAATTTTTGTCCAGAATAATGTTAATTTGGTGCAGGCCCAGAACATGTGACCCAGTGAGGCTGGGACTTGGTTGCAACGTTCGCAGGTTGGATCATGCCCTGGAAACATTTTGGAGAGTTTTAGTCGAGACAGATGTGCTCGATATATAATTTTGAGTTGTATAAATGTATGCTTTGCGCATATGGAGCTCGAATGAATTCTCTGCATTGCTACTTTCCACTCCTTTTCTGATATATTAATTGAGACATCTTTTTCCCAATGTCTTCTTGGATTTTTGAAAGGGAGAGATTGCAAAATGATTTTATATATTGTAGAGATGGAGTCTAAGTCCTTGAGATTGAGCAATATTTTTTCCAGCATGGATGAGGGTGCAAGATGAGGAAAATTTGGAAGGTTCTGTGTAACAAAGTTCCTGGTTTGAAGATAGTGAAAGAAATGTGTAGCTGGAATGTTAAATTTGGAATGTAATTGTTCATAGGAAGCAAGTTAGTTCCAAATTTTTTCCAGATATTAAAAACTGCATATGTTTGTGAAGGTTGAAAGAGGTGGTTCTCTTGCAGAGGTGCCAAAGATAGAAGCTTCTCTGTCTTAAAATGCTTTCTACATTTGTTCCAGATTCTAGTTGAGTGGAGCACAATTGGGTTGTTTGTATACTGCCGATAACGTGTGTTTATTGGAGCACAGAGCAAGGAATACGAAGAAGTACTGCAGGATTTTACTTCTATTGCGGACCAAGCCTGTGTAGGTTCTTCTATTTGTGTCCAGGTTCTTATCGCCTGTATATTTGCTGCCCAGTAATAAAACTGGAAGTTAGGTAGAGCCATGCCGCCTTCTGCCTTTTGTCTTTGTAGGGTTGCTCTTTTGATGCGTGGATGTTTCGAATTCCAAATAAATGAGGTTATTGTTGAATCTAATTGCCTAAAGAATGATTCATTAATGTATATTGGAATGTCCATCCATCCATCCATCTTCCAACCCGCTGAATCCGAACACAGGGTCACGGGGGTCCACTGGAGCCAATTCCAGCCAACACAGGGCACAAGGCACCCACTGCAGATATTGGAATGTTTTGAAATAAAAAAGGGAGCTTAGGAAGAGTATTAATCTTAACAGTGTTAATTCTTCCAGCTAATATGAGATAAAGGGTTGACCATCTATGCAAGTCTTGTTTAATTTTTTCCATGCAGACGGTGAAATTTTGTTGATATAGAGCTTTATATGTTTACTTGTGATGTTTACCCCTAGGTATTTAAACTGTTCTGCAATGATAAAAGGTAGGGTATCTAATCTAATATTATATGCTTGAGAATTCACTGGAAAGAGTACACTTTTATTCAGATTAATTCTGAGACCAGAGATCTTTTGAAATTCTGTGAGTGCTGCTAAGACTGCAGGCACAGAATTTTCTGGGTCCAATATATACAGTACCATATCATCTGCATATAATGAAATTTTCTGTTCCAGTCCTTCTCTGCTAATCCCCTTTATCTGATCAGTATTTCGACAATGTATTGCCAGTGGTTCAATGGCAATCGCAAACAGCAGCGTGACAAGGGCATCCTTGTCTAGTACCACGTTCTAGTTTAAAGTAGTCTGAGCAAATGTTGTTGATGCAAACTGAAGCTTCTGGGTTAGTATACAGTAATTTAATCCATGCACAAATGTTCGGGCCAAACCCAAACTTCTCCAATGAAGTAAAAAGGTATTTCCATTCAATCATGTTGAATGCTTTTTCTGCATCCAATGATAATAATATTTCTGGGGTGTTTGATTTAGTTGGTGAGAATTAAACAGGCGTTGAAGATTTGAAGATATGTATCGGCCCCTAATAAATCCAGTTTGGTCTTGTGATATTACCGAGGGGAGCACTTTCTCCATCCTTCTAGCTATGATTTTAGAGAGTATTTTAATGTCGTTATTCAGAAGTGAAATTGGTCTGTATGATGCACATTGTAATAAGTCCTTATTTTGTTTTGGAAAAATGGTGATTAGTGCTTGGCAAAAGGTGAGAGGAAGAGATTGGTTATCTCTGGCTTCTGTAAATGTTGCTAATAGGATGGGAGCTAGCTAAGCGTAGAATTTCTTGTAAAATTCTGCAGGGTAGCCATCAGGGCCTGCTGCTTTCCCGCCTTGGAGTAACTTTATAGCATCTAGTAATTCTGATAACGGCAGAGGTTTATCAAGTTCCTCCGCACTAAAAGTGTCTATTTATGGTATCTGTAATGTATTCAGAAAGGCATTAGATTGTGTATTGTCTTTTTTAAACTCAGTAGAATATAGGGATTTATAGTAGTCTCTGAAAGTGTGTATTATATTTTTGTGTTCGACAATTTTATCTCCGTTCGCGTTGGTGATTACCGAGATTGCGTTGCGCACTTCTTGCTTGTGAATTTGTTGAGCTAAAAGCTTATTAGCTTTCTCTCCATGTTCATATTAATGATGTCTGGATTTATAGATTAGTTTTTTCAGCTTCTTTAGTTGTCAAGAGATTTAATTCTGAATGTAGAGCCTGCCTTCTCCTATGTAGAGTCTTGTTTGGTAGTCTGGCGTGTTCTTCATCTATTTTAGTAATTTCGCTTTTTATCTCTGCTACTTTTTTGGCTTCGGATTTATTTCTGTGGGAAAGATATGAGATAATCTGTCCTCTTAAGAAGGCCTTGAGAGTTTCCCAGAGTATTCCTGCAGAGATCTCGGGGGATGTATTTGTCTCTAGAAAGAATTTGATTTGTTTGGATATAAATTCCGTACAATTGTCGTTGGCTAATAGAAGCGGGTTGAGACACAATGTGCGGGGTGAGTGCATGGGGCTTAGTAATTTTAGCTCCAAGATCATAGGTGCATGGTCAGAAATAACAATAGCATCGTATTTGCAAGATTTAATCATAGGCAAGTAGTTATTGTCTATAAAGTAATCAATCCTTGAGTAGTAATGATGTACTGGGGCCTCATGTATAACGCCGTGCGTAGAACTCGCACTATAACATGGCGTAAGCACAAAAGCCGAAATGTGCTTACGCACAGAAAAATCCAGATGCAGGAATCTGTGCGTACTCCAACTTCCACGTTCTTCCGCTCCATAAATCCCGATCAGCGTGAAAACTAACGCTCGTGCACGCGCATTATGTAACGCCCCAAATCCTCCCAGAATTACGCCTATTTGAATATGCAAATCAATATAAATTGCCCTTAAGCGCAGCCTTCTGTGAAAAGACAATGGGAAAAGCACGGGGAAAATATAAGAATTTCAGCGAATACCAAGTGGAGGCAAAGGAAAAACATACTATTTGTTCAAATAAGCCGTGGTATAATCAACAAAATGAAGTTGATCGAGTGACATAGCATGTTGGAGAAACTTGAAAGCTCACATTCACAAAATCGCACAGTGCCGGAAATAAAAAGAAGTCACATATCAAAGTTGCCGTGAAAAGAAGAGTTGTAAGCCCACTGTCTGAGTGTCATATGAAAGTTTATTAGGGTACAGAGAAAAAAGGCACACAGTGGGGAAAAAGCACGAAATGTCAACTTCAATCTCGACATTTCCACTTTAATCACGTAGTTTATTTTGTCATTTAGTAGAACATTATAAACTTCATCTTAAAATCGTTTAATTAACCAGTTTCTCAAATCACATCGTAATTAAAGTAGCACGTTAAATGCTTTGTTTTGTATTTGATCTTCTACTCGTATGTGCTCTATGTGTGTGAATCAATACTTGCTTCTTAAACTGGCTCTCTTCCTCCAACTGGACACAGAATCAATTACATTCGTGATATTACAGCTCTCTGAATAACTAAAATACTGAGATGTATACGTGATGTCATTTTCATGATGATAGGAGCTAAAGCACGTTATTAAACGTGTTTCATGAGCCTCGTGCTCATGACAAGCATTTATCTTTTGTCCAAATTTGTCGCTGCGTTTTTAGCTGTGTTGTTATTTTCTTTCTGTTTTATATTCAATATATATTGGCGTGGCCGCCCCAAGAGTCCTTGCTTTTCTTTCCCCAAGTAACCGATCACCATACAATCAGCTCTGTAATAGACGTTAAGCCATCTGTAAGCTTAGCGCCGATTCTTCAAAACGTTTAAAGAACATTGAAATATCTTCGTAGTACATGTTTAATTATTCTATCCTTCACGACACTCCCAGTGAAGAATATAGATTATTTAAATGAAGTTAAAGTTTTATGTGTATAATTTAACAAACATATTTTGCTGCATTTCACCTTAAAATGATATCGTCATCATATGTAAATACGCGCTTTATAAAGTGACCCAGGTTGTGAGATATTATAACTGTAGTGCAAGTTTACAGTGGGGTGATTGTACTTATAAGTACAAACCGTTCTACAAGGAGCAATTGATTGAGTGCATTTAAAGTTCTTGGGATTAAACTGTTTCTGAACCGCGAGGTCTGTACAGGAAAGGCTTTAAAACGTTTTGCAGTGGCTGAGACAGCGTGTCCTTAAAGCTGTATACCGATAATTCTCTTTCCGATCAGCTGCTGCTGTGATTCACACTCAGATACAGTGATATAAATACTCCGAGTCGTGTAGTGAGAGGAATATGGAAAAAGATCATCCGCTGTGGCAACACCTAACGGGAGGAGCTGAAAGAAGAAGAAGAAGAAGAAGGAGGAGAAGTGAGAGTAACAACGCTAAAGCAGTTATGGTATTTGGAATACTATGGCTGTTCCCTGGACCATTATATTGTTACGAGTTAATTACAATCAGATGCATTACACTAATAAACAATATGCGGTTAGTTTCTGTGTATTTATAAAGCGCGTCATGAAAATAATGAGTAATCACACAAGAACAGTACCATTGCTTTGACGCTGGGTGCCGCCAGTTTGCAAAACCGAGCGGAGAACTTGCGTACGACAAGGCATGAGGTACCGTGGAAAAGTGCGTGGCTTTACGCCAAGTGTAGGTTTTATACATCGCGATTTGAACGTGGAAAAGTTCTTACGCAACATTTCTGTGCGTACGCACTGTTTATACATGAGGCCCCTGGTGAGTAGAAAGAATATGTTCTTGAATTTGGGTTTAAAAACCTCCAGTGGTCTGATAAGTTGTGATCAGTTATAAACTTTGTAATTATCTTTGCGGTGTTAGATGCCATTCCCCCTGTGGAAGAAGTCCTATCTAAAAGTGGATTTAGAACACAATTAAAGTCCCCAGCCATTATAACTTTATGAGTGTTCAGATTGGGAATGGATGCAAATAAATTTTGTATAAATTCCTTATCATCGAGATTAGGTGCATAAACTTTTATCAAGATCATTTTACAGTTAGATAAGTCTCTCATGACCATTACATACTGTATCTCCCTTCAGGATCCAATACTACATCTGATGCTACAAATGGTACTGTTTTATGTATGAGAATTCCCACACCTCTAGTTTTCTTCGTAAAACTAGAATGGAACATTTGGCCAATCCAGTCTTTTTGCAGCCGGAACTGATCCTTGCTTAGTAAGTGGGTCTCCTGTAAAAATACTATTTTAGCATTTAGACCTGTTAGGTGAGAGAGTACTTTCTTTCTCTGTAATTCGTGATTCAGGCCTTTAGCATTCCAGCTTACGAAGTTAACTGTCTCATTATGGAGACACTGATTCTGAGTTTTTGATATCATTTTATAGTCTTAACTGGAAGTGAGATAGCTTTGCCTTAATTTCCTATTTCCCCTAGAGTTGCTGCCATGCAGCTAATTATTACGTTGGTAGTTATAATTATAAAGATTAAGAGGATAGATTAGGTATAGATCAAGCCTGCTCTCTTTCTCTCCCCTTTTGCCATCCCCAAGTAAGGCTAAAGGCCACCACACAGTCCCAGTCCTCTGACATACCCAGAGACAGAGCACGCGCCAAGCAAAACAAGCCCCCATGTAGCGGAGTTTTAGGGTTAAAAGATAGAGATATCATTACCAATATAGTCAAAAAAAAGAAAAAGAAAAAGAATTTTGCACGTATATATAGTCTTCAGCAATTTTAGTGCATTAAGATGATACACCAAGATAATAAACCTGGGGGATGGTGTTAAAAATGTGTCCAGAATAAGCATAATAAGTCTTAATGCAGTAATAGCAATAACAATAAACCAAGGGTATGATATTGAACAGTCTCGTTTAGGGTAGAGATGAAATAATTAGCTAATAAAAAAAAGAGAAGAAAAAAAAAGAAAAAGTAATTACAGTAATCCCTCCTCGATCGTGGGGGTTGCGTTCCAGAACCCCCCGCGATAGACGAAAATCCGCGAAGTAGAAACCATATGTTTGTGTAGTTATTTTTATATATTTTAAGCCCTTATAAACTCTCCCACACTGTTAACATTATTAGAGCCCTCTAGACATGAAATAACACCCTTTAGTCAAAAGTTTAAACTGTCCTCCATGACAAGACAGAGATGACAGTTCTTTCTCACAATTAAAAGAATGCAAATAGATCTTCTTCTCTTCAGGAGCAGAGACTTTCAGAGGGAGAGAGAGAGAGCGCTCGCAAAGAAAAGCAAACAATCAAAAAATCAATACTTGTGCTTTTAAGTTTGCCGCGGCATTTTTTAGAGGAGCGTTAGTATCTTCTAAGCAAACAGCCTCTGTGCAAACAGCCCCTCTGCTCACATCTCCTCCGTCAGGCGCAGTGAACGTCAGAGAGAGAGAGCGAGATTAAAGCAACAATCAAAAAATCAATACGTGTGCTTTTGTGCTTTTAAATATGCTGAGCACTGCAATAAAGCGGCATTTTTTTAGAGGAGCGTCAGTATCTTTTAAGCAAACAGCCTCTGTGCAAACAGCCCCTCCGTCAGGCGCAGAGAATGTCAGAGAGGGTGAGAGAGGCAGAGACAAGCAAACAATCAAGCTCCGCGCGGGATGCATATCTTATAGCATTGAGGAGTTTTAGTTAATATGTAATACATGCTCTGATTGGGTAGCTTCAAAGCCATCCGCCAATAGCGTCCCTTGTATGAAATCAACAGGGCAAACAAACTGAGGAAGCGTGTAGCATAAATTAAAAGACCCACTGTCTGCAGAAATCCATGAACCAGCGAAAATCTGTGATATATATTTAGATGTGCTTACATTTAAAATCCGCGATAGAGTGAAACCGCGAAAGTCGAAGCGCGATATAGCGAGGGATTACTGTAAGCACAATAAAACATAAACAGATAGCGCCCTAGTAATACTAAGTAATAATGAGATTATATGAGAATATATGCTGATAAAAACCCGTATTTTAAACAAATAGATCAGACAGTAGATTATTAATCCTTGCTTTATCATTAACCACCATGACTCACTCTTATGTATCAGAATAGTACCGGGATCAGCTTTCCTTTTCTGCTTCTTTCTTGCTAGCGAAGACATAGAATTGACCCTGCCATTCCACTTTCAGTTTTGTCGGATACAAGAGGCTGTATTTGACGCTGGCTTGCCATAACCGCTGTTTAATGTTGTAGAAGGCTGTGCGTTTATTAGCTGTTGCTGGTGAGAAGTCAGGGAAGATACGAATGTGGTTATTTTCATAAATAATATCTTCCTTGTTTCTGAGGAGTGCCATCACCTCTAGCTTAAATGATAATCTTTCAAAACGAATTATAAAAGATCTGGGTTACATGTAAAACATTTTTAAACCTGTTCCACTGCTCCTTGACTGTCTCCACATTTAAAAGCTTATCCCAGTTTATCCTACTTAGACTTTGTCGCATCTTCTCAAAATTAGCCCTACCAAAGTTCAACTTAACAATTTTAGTCTTTGCATCTGTACTCTTACAAAATACTGAGAATTGTATTACATTATGGTCACTTGACCCTAGTGGTTCAATTACCTCTAAACCCTCAATTCTATCCTAATTATTACAGAACCCTAAATCCAGACAGGCTTCACACCGTGATGGTGCTTTAACATGCTGTGTTAAAAAACATTCGCTGATTACTTCTAAAAACTCCTGCTCTAGTGCTCCTCCATCTGCAAGGTCATCCCAGTTAATATTTGGATAATTAAAGTCCCCCATGACTATAATATCCCCCTGTAAACTTGCCTTTTGATATTACTAAAAGATGTGTGTTGAAATTACTGTCTGAATTGGGTGGTCTATAACACACTCCTAAAATAAGACCTTTTCCCTAATATTTTCCAGGTGAAGCCACATGTCCTCACTAAGATGGGGCTCATCATCCAACTGAAGATGACTTACATTTAAACCCTGTTTGGCATAAACAGCAACCCCACCTCCTTTTCTGTTCTGTCTATCCTTCCTAAAAAATGTGTATCCTCTATGTTACACTCATCCCCATCTTTGTTATTTAGCCAGGTTTCCGTTATTGCTATAATATCATAATTATGCTCTGCTACATACAACTCCAACTCACTTACCTTATTTTTGATACTTCTAGCATTAAGGCAAGCTATTTTTAATGTGTTAATCCTTCTACATTTACGTGTTTGCTTAAAATTTACATTACTATGCATTTTTATTTCTACACCATTGTTTGTTCTTCCATGTATAGATCTAAATCTGGCCTGTCCTAAACTCCCTGCCCCCATTCCCTAGTTTAAACAATCCTTGACTAGCCTACACATACGCCTCCCCAATACATTGGTGCCCCTCCGGTTCAGATGTAACCCGTCACGGTGGAACAGGTCCCATCTGTTCCAAAAGGAGTCCCAATGCCCCATAAACCTATACCCTTCTACCCTGCACCAAGATTTGAGCCACGCTTAAGCCTTCTAATCTCCTCAATCTTACCTGGACTGGTGCGTGGCACAAGCAGAACTTCGGAGAAGACTACCTTGTCAGTTCTGCTCCTCAGCTTGGTACCTAACTCTTTGAATTTGGATCGCAGAACTGACAGACTACCCTTATGTATGTCATTTGTTCCAACGTGGACAATGACAACTGGATCCACCCCCACTCTGGCCAAGGGCCTATCCACCCTTCCAGGGAGGTCTGTGCTCCCAGAAGGCAACACACCGTGCGAGACTCTCTCTCTCTGGAGCACACCTGCGCTTCAATCCCCCTAATGATTGAGTCCCCAACTATCACTACCTCTCTTTTTGGGAACTGGTTTTGAGGTGGCCCGTTGGGGCTCCTCAACCCTGCCTACCACCTCAGAATTATCAGAGTCATCGTCAAGCTCTGCAAGGACATGATAACGGTTAGACACTTCTAATTCTGGGGTTGATGCCCCTGGACAGTGTGCACCCTTTACCTTACGCCTTGTGACCGTGACCCACCTATTCCTACCTGTCTGGTCTGGAATCTCCTCCCGCGCCACCTTAGGGGTGCACACTATCTCTCTAAAGGACACCTGGGCCAAGTCTGCCAATTCTCTATTACAACGCAGGTCAGCCAACTCCTCCTCCAGTTCAGCGACCCTGAGCTCGAGGTGCTGGATCAGCTGGCATCTCTTGCAGATGTAGCCCTCATAGACAACTGGCTCTTCCAAACCATCATCTAAAAAGTCCAACATCCAACAGGACTTGCATTGCACTGGCCTCATTATTAAAATTTGACTTGGGATTACTAAGCTGCCTTAACTTTTTTTTTTCTTCTTAAAATTAAATTTCTTCTTCTTTCAGCTGCTCCTTAACTTAAATGGTAACACTAAGATCTGCTACACCTTTTCCCCTTAAGCTCCTGTACTGTTCTCCCTCTCAGCTGCCTGCTATTTGCCTTTCTATGTCTGGACCACTAAGGACTGTTTAATCTAAAATAAACAAATAAATAAAACTTTACTACCTTATTTGCTCCTACTGCTCCTTGTGCCTGATCGGCGTCTTAACGCAGGCCGCTTACCTGCGCACTACTGAGCTTCTACCTTTTACTTTTTTTAAGTCAGCCGCGGCCTTTTTTTTTTCTTTTCCTTTAAACTAAGGAATCGCTGTTACGACGACGCGGTTATTTATTTACAAATGCCGGTATCAGTTACTGCTGCTTTCTACCCTGCCGCCTAGATGCTAATTCAAATATAGATAACAAGAACAGGTACAAGTACAAATAACTTTTCCAAGCGCACTTCCAAACACCCAGCTACTTTTGCTCTTGTGCGGGCGAAAAAAAAGCAAAAAAAAAACCCTTCTAAAAGGGAAAAAAGCTTTAAAAATTCCCACACAGTTCCTTAGCGGCAACCAAAACCCAAGTTTTTAAGAGCAAAATGTATTTTTTTTATTTAAATCTCACACCACAGAACAAACCAACAACTCTATACAGACTCGAGCGTTTGCAAAGCACCTGTCAGCACAAAGCACCTGTCAGCACAAAGCACACGTGACTCTCAGCTCCTCTCCCATGACTCTCCCGTTGGTGACCCCTTGGCCTGGTCCAGCCACTCAGGTCCCCAACATTGAGGATCTTACAAGCTGGATCTCCTTCGGGGAAACGAGCCACATAACCATAGTGCTGTAACTGACGCTCCCTCAAAATGCAGGTAATGTGCTTCCTTCAGGACTCCATGAGCAACCATTCATTTGACACAAAGTCAAACCAACGGTACCCAAGGATTTTCTGGAGAGACACAGTACCAAAGGAGTCCAGTCTTCCAGGTTACTGGATAGCGTCCATGTCTCACAACCATATAGCAAGACAGGAAGCACCAGGACTCTAAAAACATGGACCTTTGTCCTTTTGCATAGATATTGGGAGCGCCACACACCCCTTTCCAGCGACCTCATGACCCCCTATGCTCTCCCAATCCGTCCACTGACTTCATAGGAAGAGTCACCAGAGACATGAATGTCATAGCCAAGGTAAGTAAACCTCTCCACAAGGTTAACACTCTCTCCACAAACAGACACACTGCTGTTGGCTGTGCCCAAGAGGTCATTAAAGGCCTGGATCTTGGTTTTTACCCAGGAAACTCGCAAGCCCATACAATCAGACTCCTCACTCAGTCTCTCAAGCACCCCAATCAGAGCCTTCATTGATTCCGTGAAGATCACAGCATCGTAAGCAAAGTCAAGATCCATGAATGTTTCTTCACCAACAGATGCCCCACAGCCGCTGGACCCCACGACCTTGCCCAACACCCAGTCCATATAAGCATTGAACAGAGTAGGCGCAAGAACACACCCCTGACGAACCCCAGAATCAACTGGGAAAAACGCAGAGGTCCCGCCTCCATTCTGCATAGCACTCACTGTACCAGTGTACAGGCCGGCCATGATATCCAGCAACCTCGAGGGGATTCCGTGAACCATCAGGATGTCTGACAGGGCAGTTCGATCAAATGAGTTGAACACTTTGCGAAAATTGACAAAGGCTGCAAAGAAACTCTGCTGATATTTGCATTTGCACTCCATGAGAACCCTCAGTGCCAGGATGCAGTTGATGGTAGACTTCTTAGGCATAAAACCAGACTGTTCCGACGCCGACAGGTGAGCAAGTGATCACGGATCCTATTGAGGACGACCCTAGCAAGGACCTTACCCGACACCGAGAGCAGTGTTATCCCCTTGTAGTTGCTGCAATCCAGGCGATCACCCATCCCTTTCCAGATAGGGACAAGTCCCACTTTCCAGTCAGTTGGGATGATGCCAGTCTCCCAAATGGAAGCAAAGATTGCTTGCAATGCCAGGAGGACAGCCTTACCACCAGCCTGGAGACAATTCTCATAGCCAGCCCTGTCAGTGCTAGTGGTTGCATTGAAGTCACCCATGACCAGAGGAGTGTCACCTCGTGAGCACCCATCAACCACCAAACGAAGCGGCGAATAAAATGTCTTCCTTACCGAGACATCACTCACTGCAGTTGGAGTATACACTGAGACAACAGACAAGGCACCCAGGGAGTGCCGCAATCTGAGTCCCATAATACGCTCACTACAGCAACAGCTACTCCCCAAGTATGACAGCTATCAGACCGACCAGACCAATAAAAGGTGTATCCACCTACAGGGATCTGGCCAGTTCCCTGTCTGCGCATCTCAGAGAGTGCCGCCACTGAAATGCAGAGATTACGTAGCTCCTCCGACAGTAGCAGAGTTACTCCCAGACTCCAAGACCAGGCTGTTTCTAATGCGTTTGCACGCAGTATTTGTGAGGAACTTTCAGATTTGGGTATGACTGCCGACTGGGGGTTGATTTGTTTTCGATCTTATGTTTGTAAAAATTGGTTTATTTGTATGGAATGTTGTGTGATTTTAATAAAATCAATAAAATCAAAAAAAAAACACACCATAATTTTAATGCCTCTAGTTACAAGCCCGAACTGCCCCCAGCATTCCCTAAGAAGCATAAATGAAAGTTATGTGTTAAAAACCTGACTTACTGTGAGAAGTACCTGAGTGTCAAATATCAAGTCTGTGTTTTTCATAAAGAGCTAGGAATAATTGTGGTTTATTGATATGAGATTTAAATAAACTAAACAAAATTGCAAAAAATTGCTACCTTCCTTGATATTCCTTTAAAAAAAAGAAAACATTTGGGCAATACCTTAGAATACATGCTTCAAGGGCTTACTATAGCAGTTACCATTGGTAGTTAAAAGATCCAAGCAATACACTTGTTAAGATCTTTTTACATAGCAGTAAACAACTAATACTGCAGTTGCACTAAAATTAACCCTTGTTCTAAAGTGTTACTAACATTAGACACCATTTTTTTTTAAAAAAACAAATTGTTTACACGGTTAATGAGCATAACTGGTGTATGTGGTGGTGCTGAATGTTCTAACATCTTCTAAAGTTTCAGCTTGAAGTTTGTTGCAGGAAGTGCTAAAACATAGCCGAAGCCAGAACATATTAGAACATTCTGGAAGTCACTTCTTTGCTTGAAAGAAATAGGAAATATATCATCAATACCTGAAAGTGATAAGGGAGATGCATACAAGAGAAATCACAAAGAGAAACCTAGGATTAAGACAGTCACAACAGTAAAAACATCGTTATGTTATATAGAAATACAAAGACATCAACCCCAGTTAATCAGCACCTTTTCTGACGTGTTACAAAGGCAATGGCCTAAGAATGTTTCTCAAAAAAGTTTGAAACAAACAGCTCCAGAAGCATACAATTAATTATGTCGAGGAACAAACTGAATATGTACTTATGTTTACTGATTGTTGCTTTTGTACATAGGTAAATTAATCTAGTTCCATTATGCAGAATTGTCCAATTGTCCAACACTATGGATAATTAAGTCGAGTAGATTATGCTACACATTGATCACAGTGTTAAGGCCATAGATCAAACTATTAGGAAAACAGAATTTAAAAAGTAAAGAAATTCAAAGAATTGGTAGATTTGGACATTATAGAACCAGTTAATGGACCAAAATAATAAATCAATAAGTCACAGTGGCTAAATATATATATTTTTCTTTGCCTTTACATCCATCCAGCAAACCATGTTATGGCCAAAAATCTACCCACACCACACTATAATCTCATACAGTGCTAGAATAGATCTTCAACGGTCTACTACCAGGCTGAGTTGACTCTCAAACCTAGCTCTGCCACAGTCTTTGTAGATTAAATGGGTGGACACACAAATTTATGAAAAAAAGAATCTCTTTGAAATTGTAACTAATGTGACAGATAGGGGCCGCTATCGCTCGCTTGAACCCCTGTCCACGACTCCAGACACCAGGTAAAAGTCCAAACAATGACTTTATTAAATTGCCACAGTGCACAAAACACCCTCTCCTCCACTATATTCATATAAATCACAATAACAATTACAAATACAATCCTCCAACTCCCAGACATGTTGCCATCCTTCCACCCAGCTCAGCTCGCCGCCTGGGAGCTCTCATAATCCTTTTATATTCCCTGACCCGGAAGTGTTCCCAATCCCCAGTCCATGTGATCTTGTATCACTTCCGGGTCAGGTAAAAAGTCCTTTTCTTCACCCCGGAAGCACGTCATTCCCCTTTGTCCATGTGACTTGGACGTACTTCTGGGGCATAGGGTAAATAACCGTTGTGCCCCCCTGCAGCATCCCCTAGTGGCCCCCATGGCATCCAGCAGGGCTGCGTATAAAAACTGCAATGTCCATGATGCCCTGCTGGTCTTCGGGGAACCTCCATACTGCAGGGAGGGCTCCACCTGGCAGCTTGGGGGTATTAGCCGGGATAAACGGCCGGCCAAACACCACACTAATGAGAAATGACTGCAAAGTAACATAACAAGTGCTTTGGCTGGAACAGAAACTTGGAAAACCTTGTACATGATGCAACTGTGCATGTTCGAGGGTTTTCAAAAAAAAAATGCTTCATGAATCATGAACTGACCAAAAGATTGGAGACTAGTACCAAACCCTAATAAATGGCAATTTTATATCAGTTTTATTTTATTGGGATCTTGGCAACAAAGAAAGGGGCTAGGCCTAGAAAAAGAGAATTATTGCCATGGTAGAAGCCATAAAACAACTGATTGGATTATATTAGGGATTGGATTGAACTGACAGAGATATATTGATATGCTGACGTCATCCTTGCAAGTGGAAGAGAATCTGCTGAAAGTTTTGTTTTCTGAGGTGTGTTAATTAAATTCCTTAATGGAAAAAAGTTAGGGCATATAACAAATAATAGGACAGAGCACCATATAGCACTCATACAGTCAAGCATTAACACTTGTAGAAAAGCAACGGCATATTGATTCATAAGTAAGAAAGCATTTATTTGAAGCACAGGTAGACAGGCACAGTCAACCTTTTAACTGGGCTTGGGTCTCTGCTGCCATCATAGGCTTCTGCTAGGGTGCTGCACCAAGCCCTACTCCTCCAACTCTCGCTGCCACTCCCTATTCTTAAATGAAAGCCCCTGAGCAATGGATCACACCAGCTTCCTCATGTTGCTCAGTTGATGTTACTTTCTTTATCCTCTTTCAAGTGTCGTCAATTCTCTCCTCTGAAAGGTTCTAAAGCGGGCTGCGTGCCTACCATCTACCGCATGCTGGCATCTCCCAATCCAGCCATCTCCCTCAGCCTTTCCTGGAACCGCCGTCTCTTTTCTTTCATTTCTTTTTTCCTTCCCTTTCTGCCATGCACACTCCCTTTACAGGCCCAATTTTGTGCAGGTGCCGTCCTCCGCCAGCTCTGAGGTGTGAATGATGCACCAGACTGACCCGTTTGCATTTGCATGTAAATGTGTGATCAGCCTCAATCAACCTCAGAGCACTGTTTGCAAATTTACACGTGCACCTGTACTCGCTTCAAACCTCCAAGCCTCTCAGTTATTTAAAATTTGGAATGTCACAGGCCTTTCTCATCACAGAATACCGTGTGTAATTTTGTTCTCCGGGCTACAATAAGGACATAGCAGCACTAGAAAAAGTCCAGAGAAGAGTGACTTGGCAGATTCCAGAGCTACAGGGGATGAACTATGAAGAACAATTAAAAGCTAAAGAAAATTAAGAGGAGACATGATTGAAGTGTTTAAAATTATGAATTAGTACATTGGATCGTGAATGTTATTTTAAAATGAGTTCATCAAGAACATGGAGATACAGCTGGAAAGTTGTTAAGGATAAATTTCACATAAACAGGAAGTCAAGCAAAATAACACGTTTTATTGGCTAATTAAAAAAAGATTACAATATGCAAGCTTTCGAGGCAACTCAGGCCCCTTCTTCAAGCATGATCAAGCCTGAAGAAGGGGCCTGAGTTGCCTTGAAAACTTGAATATTGTAATCTTTTTAGTTAGCCAATAAAACACATAATTTTGCTTGACTTCTCACTACATTCATAATGGCTTACATGGTACAACACCCTAGTACTACAGACATAAACAAGCGTTTCTTTACCCAGAGAAATATAGGCACATAGAATAAGCTACAAAGTAGTGTGGTAGACAGTGCAACTTTAGAGATTTTCAAAGCTAGACATGATGTTATTTTGGAAGAAGTAAGTGTATAGATAAGGCAAGCTTTGTTTGGCTTAATGGCTTGTTCTCATCTAGATTGTTCTAGTGTTACAATGATTACTTCAAAATAGAGAAGGTTTCTTCTCTTGTGAGCTTTAGTATCATGTTATTACATAATTTTCAAAGTTAGAGGTGCTTACATGTATGACAAGAATACAATTCAAGTTTGATGACTAAACCTAATGCCTTTGCATACTTTAACATGGACAATGTAACTCAATGTATTGGCGAGCTCATAATGGCTAGAAGTAACTTTATTACAGAGAAATAAATGTTAGGCAGTTCCTGCCTATTATGCCAACTGTTGCTTATTTGATTATATAAACATATATTTTTCCATTCAGAGAGGTGAAAACCTGTCCTACAAGATGGACAAAGATAAAAGTTGACCATTATGTATAAGGTAAATTGTTTCATTTAGTCATCAGTGGCAACATCTTAAAGAAATATGGACATTCATTTGATGACCTATATAAAAACTGTTGATACTATGTCACAGAAAAAAGGGAAAAAATTACTGAAAAGTAAGCCACCTTTGCTTTTTAACACACACTTGAAACTGTACTTTCAAGATGTTTAACTGACAGGTATGTCTAAAATATATAAAGGTTGTTAGAGATGAGCTGAATACAGCAATGCCCTCAGAGATCATCTTCTAGTAAGTCAGGTGAAGGTAGATAACCTCACTATACACTACTCATTCAACACCACACAAAACAATGAGAAAATCAAAAAATGTACCAGAGTTACTCACAGGGATGTAGCAGAGTTACTCACAGGGATGCAGCACACTTAAAAACAAAATATTTGTGAAGTAATATTGTATATCATTAAATGACCTACAGATAATCTCAAGCAGCAGTTGAAGAAAACCACTCAAAGTTCAACAAGAAAGTGATTGTGTTTGAATAACTAACAATGTTAGTAACAAAAAGGGTAAAATAATTTGTTATTTACTGTTAGTATCTGAGGTAAAAGTGTGTGTCATGTACAAATATAATATGTATGGAATGTCATTATTATAAGATGTGGGCTTTGGGGAAAGAGCACAAGTAGAAGAAAGCCAAAGTTCAGAATACAGTGTGTTACATGGGTTTAAGATCTGATATGTGATCATTTATTTTAGACTCCATAATTAACATGGTCAATTAATCGATACTAATAAAAGGCAAAGCCCTGACTGACTGACTCACTCACTCACTCACTCACCACTAATTCTCCAACTTCCCGTGTAGGTAGAAGGCTGAAATTTGGCAGGCTTATTCCTTACAGCTTACTTACAAAAGTTAAGCAGGTTTAATTTCGAAATTCTACACGTAACGGTCATAACGGTCGATAACGGTCGACAACATCCGCCATGTTGAACTTATTATCTTATTTACGGCCCCATCGTCACGAAATTTGGTAGGCGGCTTCCCTGCACTAACCGAAACTGATGTACGTACTTATTTTGATGGTATGACACCACTGTCGGCCGTCATATTGAACTTTCCAACGTCACTAATTCTCCAACTTCCCGTGTAGGTAGAAGGCTGACCTCATCTTCACGAAATTTGGTAGGCGGCTTCCCTGCGCTAACCGAAACCGATGTACGTACTGTGGAGCCAACCCGGACACAGACAGGCGGACATGTTGTTCATCAAACCACCACACGTTTATTTACAAAACTATTTACAAGTATGGTCACTCAGACCCTGTCCATTAGTGCACAAAACCCCAAACACTCTCAGTCCTGGCCACAAATGCCTTTCTTCGGGCCGCCTCCACACCTCTCCTGTGCTTCGTCCTCCAGCCTTAAATGAAGGGAGACGGTCCCTTTTATACTCTCCCGGATGAGCTCCAGGTGGTTCCTGGCATTCCCCTCTTGGCCACGTCCCAGCGTGGCGGAAGTACCGGCTGTCCTCCCGGCAGCTCTCCGGGTAACCTTCTAAGTCTTCCACCCAGCACTTCCTGGTGTGGCGGAAGTGCTGAGGCAACAGGACCCCAAGGCATTGGGGCGCCTCCTGGCGGTGACCACAGGCCCCTACAGGGTAGGGCTTCCATGCCCTCAACCCGTGGCCCCCAGAGCAACCAGGAAGGCGGCCCCCACATGATCCAGTGTGGGCCTTGACCCTCTTCCGGTCCCTCACGGCGTCCCGGCTGGGTCGTTGCCCCTGGCATCCCTGACAGTGCCCCACAGCCAGTGAAGATCACTCAGGAAGAGCGACCCGTCCCACGAGGGCAGCATAGCCCCGAAGTGGGTCCTACTCCAGGACAGCCGAGGTCCGGTCCTGCGCTCCAGGCAGGAATAGGGGCGGAGACGCGACCTGAGCACCACCACTTGGTGCTCCCCTGTGCCTCGCACAGGTTGCGCTCCCCCCTCTTACCGGCACCCACTCCGAGGCCTCCGCACCCCTTTGGTCGGAGTCACTCCCTTGCAGCCTCCTCCAGCCGTGGTGGCACCCGCACACCAGCAGAGAGATCCCTCAACAGACGGTCCGACATCTGAGGGCAGGTCCCCAACGAAGGGAGTCCTACTGCTAGCCTGGGGTCCGTCCCTGCAATAGAGAAACAGAACAGGGCAGAACCGCTGCCTAGGCACCCTTCCTGTGCCACGCACTAGCAGCGTTCCCCCCTCCATTCGGTACCCCGGCACTTGCCTGTTCGGCACCCTCTCCGCGGCTTCCGTGTCCCTCTTGATGATGGAACCGCCGGCACCGCCTGCGCTCTCTCTGCCGGCCTCAGAGATTCCCTCTGCCCCCGCAGAGGGCGGCCAGCACCCGGACGCGTGCACCCAGCACCGCGTCCCAACATATTGGAGGAACTGGCACTCAGCCTGCCATTCCTCCTGTCACTCTAGGACGCCCTGACGGTTTGAGACTCCTTATTACAAAGAAAGAGCCTCCTTCCCATCTGCGTCCCTACAGTGCGGCGCAGAGCGCTAGGACCCAGGGCACTCAGCAGCCCGTGTCCAGGCAGCATCCTCACGGACTCCCCCCTCGTCGCACCTACTGTTGGAGGTCTGCTTACTTGAAACTGATCTTTTGAATCACAGCCATGTTCAGCAGACCCTCCCTCATGCTGTACGGGGACGGTGAAACCTACCTTCCCCGCCGTGCACCCCCGGCTGGAGAATCCAGCGCCGCGCCGTCGGATCACCAATCTCAGCTCTTCTATTGACGCGACTGCCTTCCTCTCCAGTACCTGCATCTTTGCCCGGAGGGCACGTAGCACCTGGAAAAAATGCTGCTCCGCGGGCTGCAGGCACGCCTCCAGCTCCGCCAGAGCAGCCGGCAAAGACAGGAAGTTAACCGACGTGGAGCCTACCTGTCTGTCAGCCTCCGACGCCGGCCACTTCCTGTGGGTCTCCCCCCTGCCCGTGATGGACATTCCTTGGTCCCGCCTCTCTGCAGTCATCGGCGGGCACACAAGACACACCGTTCAATCGCGTGCCAGTCAGGGGGAGGGACTTTTGGTCCGCAGCCATCTTGCCTCCCCTTCTGCGGCGGCGACGTGCTTGCCGGCAGCCTTGCTGTTGCCAGCGCCTCTCGAGCAGCGTCTCCTCCTCTGCAGCCCTCGCGGCTGCCGCTGTGCTGTCAGAGCCCTGCAGACCGGTGCATCATTGCCCCTGGCATCCCTGGCAGTATTTATTTCGGTGGTATGATCCCACTGTCGGCCGCCATATTGAACTTTCCAACGTCACTAATTCTCCAACTTCCCGTGTAGGTAGAATGCTGAAATTTGGCATGCTCATTCCTTTCAGCTTACTTACAAAAGTTAAGTAAGTTTCATTTCTAAATTCTACGCGTAACGGTCATAACGGTCAACAATGTCCGCCATGTTGAACTTTCTTATTTATGGCCCCATCTTCATGAAATTTGGTAGGCGGCTTCCCTGTGCTAACCGAAACGTAATTATTTCGGTGGTATGATACCACTGTCGGCTGCCATATTGAACTTTTCAATGGCCTTTGTTACTTATGGGCCCGTCTTCAAGAAATTTGGTACACGGGTTCCCAACGCTAACTCAATCCTACTTACGTACATATATACGCCCATAGCCTGCAGCTCGGTCACCGTGTGAGGCGGCGTTGGGTCCTACATCCCAATGCCTCCCACGTTGTTGGCTGCCTGCCTATATAAGGCCGTCCGTCGCTCCGGTCTCTACATTCCCTACCTTGCTTCGCCACGGGATTCACGTCTTCCTGCTGATAACTACAGCCTTTTTATTTAATCCACGGCTTCTCCGCTGTTTTATTGTTCGTTTATTATGATTATAGTTATTGTTTAGGTATTTTAGACTTACTTTACATTGTTCAGGTACCCATTTCCTTTATCATTTTAACCGTACCCCCATTAACATGTCTATTGAAGTGATCACCATCAATCAAAGAACTGTCACTTACCAAGTGGTTTCCATGCCCGGAGATGGCACCTACCTTTTCCATTCTTTGTGTTACATATTGCACGGCCATATCAGGCTCACTCTTGAGATCCGGAGGAACATTGTGTCTTATGTATTGAATGACTGGGACAGGTTCAAGGTGTGGACTGATGATGGTACAGGAGATAATTATACTACACAGGAGCACTATAAGGGTGAAATGCTTAAGCCCTTCACCTATGGTTCTGCATGTGAGTTGATGGCTGCCACTGAATTGTTCGGTGTTCACTTTCAAGTGTACCGAAATGGCCAAATATTTTACACCTTTTGAAAACTGCCAGTGCCTCTTAAACATCTTAGACTCACAGGTGACGATTTCAGTAGTGGACACTTTGATGTTTATGAATGTTTAAACTCTCAAAAGCTGGAAGTTATCAATGAAACAAGTTGTATGCTTACAACGCTTTACAGATGCCGAATGTCACTTTAACACAAGTCCTGCAAATACTGTCGTAATTGAAACAAACCATGAAACTCAAACCGATTATGACAGCAGCAATCCAAGCTGTAAGATTTGAAACAAGATTACTGTTCACATGGTCAACTCTATGTTACATGCTCAAGAGCAAGCTCAGCGCACAGCTTGGTCAACATTACAACCGGAGGACTGAACTCAAAATGTGGTATACAAAGAGATCCTTAACAAATAATTATTGGTATATTTTCCCTCAGTTTAAAAAGGTTTAATTTTCTTCTTAATAACAATTTTAAGGCAGTACTTCGCCGCTGCGAATCACGGGTATTTTGCTAGTATATAATAACCCTAATGTGTAAAGAGCAGTGAAGTCAGATGAACATATAACCTTTAATAGAAACCAACGGTGGTTTTTGCATAATTCATTTACAAGTCATAAAGATGCGTAGAGGAAAATCATTGTTTTTGCTTGATGTGTCCTCCTTAAGACAGAGTTGATTCAGTGGCTAACCTACCGTATTCCAAGATGCTAAGTCATTCTTTATCCATCTAAATAATAATAATAATAATAATTCTTTACATATATACAGTGCTTTTCTCACTACTCAAAGTGCTCTCCAGGCAGGGAGGACTCGGGGTTCAAACCCATAATCTCCTTACTTCAAGGACCTCAGTTTCATTTAGAAAAGTATCTTGAAGATTACTTTACATTAACTGGTATGATATTCTTTTGTAATAAGATAGCTTTCTAAATAAGAATTTTATGTTTTACACTTTTCTAATTGCTGTAGTAAATACATGAACATTAAACAATTAAACATTCAGTATTGCTATCACAGTAGTAAAAATATTATACTAATCGAAAAATGGTTCTTTCATCTTTCATTTTAATCTTCACATTCCTCCACAAGTGAATACTCATAAAAAATAAGTTTTGTGACCCAAGATATGATAATCACTCTTTACATTAACATAGTTTATATTTTAAATGCAATTGTTTGCTCTATATTCTTGACACATATCCACACATGAATTAATATTTTAACTGCAAAACCGAAGAACTACCCTCAAACTGACATTTTTACAGCTCTGTTGATCTGTACTAATATGATTTCCCCTTAACATAATTTTTAAAATGTTAAATCTTTTCACCTTTCTTGCAGTTTTTATTGTGTCACTTTTTCCTCACAATTTATGGAATCTCTTTGAATTGTATATCCCATCCAACCATTATCCAACCCGCTATATCCTAACTACAGGGTCACGGGGGTCTGCCGGAACCAATCCCAGCCAACACATGGTGCAAGGCAGGAAACAAACCCCGGGCAAAGCGACAGCCCACCATAAGGCATTGAATTGTATATTCTTTATGAAATGCTATTAGCTACAGTGTGATTCTGCTTGGTACTATAAACCTCTAATGTGTTTGTCCTGGAAACGTTAACCACGAATTAAAAAAAAAAAAACAATGTTCTCTTCTTCATTTTAATAATGCTAATTAAAGCAGCATCACTCTGTAGTATTGCAGTGCTTGAAGGAAATAAGATATGGAAATATACGGTGACATGCTGGCCATTTGGCAAAGTGCTGTGGAAATTTAGGCCACTAAACAAGACAGCAATATAGAATAAGGAAGTTCAGCAATATTCAGAATATTCAGTAAACATTCCATGGGCATAGAAAAGGCATCAAAAGTACAAATAATTCCAAAGCATCAATGTGCAAGTACATCCTTTGAAATGGAATTGACATTTGTGGGCAGATGTATTAATAATAACACCAGAATTCAGAATATGTTTCCATATTTACTTTCCTCCAATAACTAAAATATTGCAGAGTGATGCTGCTTTAATTACAGCTGTTTCAAATGCTCTCTTCTTCGTTTCAACAGCTGTACTTAAAGCAGCATCACTCTGCAATATTTTAGTTATTAGAAAAAGTAAATATGGAAACATATTCTGAACAAACTGACCACACTTTGCATTTTTGGTGATTGAGCCTCAACTGCAAAACACGGCTTGGTTAAGAAGGACTTCTTCTACAAAGTCTCAATTTCTTAAGTGTGCATTGTTGAAAACACAGACTCAGATGACCTGAAATGTAGCATATAGTTTCTGTGAACAGAAAAATTGCCTTTTATTAATGCAGCCTGCTGTTACTTGTGCATGCTCTGAGCAAAACTGACAAGTTGATCTTCTTTAACGTTATGCCAGTGTTGAATATTTGGGTCAGATCTTGGTGTAGGATAGAGGGGAGTAGGTTTATTGGACTTTGGTGCTCCTTCTGGAACTGATGGGATCGGTTCTACCATGACAGAATAACAGGATAGTTTGAAGCTGAGCAGCACCAGTATATCAGGGAGGCAGATTAGTCAAGGATTGTTAAAACAAAGTAATTGGGGGTGGCATTAGGCAGGGTGTTTAGGCCAGGATTATATTTCACATAAAGAGGCATACTATAGTATACATTTAAATATACAAGATAACTCATAAATTTCAAACACATATCTTAAAATCCCAAGTAGAATGAGTAATGCATTACAAATTGCTTGTTAATGCTAGGAGTATCAAGAGTTATATGTATCTGCACATGTGAAATCACAGCAATAACAGAAATCTGGCTACATAACAAAGAATGGAGTAAGTATAACACAGATGGTGACACATTTTAAGGAAAAACAGAAACAATGGGAAGGGGGAAAATATGCTACTTATGTAAAACAGAATTTTAATAAATTACTTCTTCAATAGATGATGAACCACATCTTGATGAGGATGTTTAGATTCGACTAGACAAAAATAGGGATTGTGTTATTGACCACCACCCATGCAAGTTAATAATAAAAAAAAAAAAATCATGCTTTGAGGGAGATATTATACTTTATGGGATTGTAATTAAAATGTAAAGATGTCAGTTTTGGTAAATTCAAGTCCATTGAGTATCTTGCCGTTATTATTCAAGGAGATTCGCACTTTCTAGTATTATCTGTGTATAGACCTCCTAAATTTAACACGTCTCTCTTTGAGGAATTTTGACTTAACTAATGACTTAATGTCAATTTTAATTACGAACTATGACACACTCTTAATAGTCGGCGACTTTAACTTTCATATCGATAATCAGTGACCAAAAACTAAAAGAATTCATGAACTTCCTGGACTCTTTTGATTTGAGTCAGCTTGTTAATCAGCCTACACATAAAGCAGGTCATACGTTAGACTTAGTAATTACCAAAGGACTTAAAGTTAATGTAAAGCAGTTCATTGATATTGGTCTATCAGACTGTTTTCTTTTACTATTTAATATAGAAATAATGTTAGAAAACATTCATGAGAAGCATATTGTTAAAAAATGCTTCTTTGATTCATCAGCAGCTTTAAAACTTACAAACATTCTAAGCAATCAGTCTGTTTATAGTGCTAACTATAATAGCGAGGATAATGTAAATAGTAAGGTGGAAAAATTTAATACTAAGGTAAGAGCTGCTGTTGACATAGTTGCACCTGAAAAGACAGTGAAAAAAACTTCTAGCATTGTTATACCATGGAAGACCAAAAGTGTGTCTGATTTAAAGAGAACATGCCGGAGAGCTGAGCATAAATGGAGGAAAACTGAACTAACTATCCGCTATGAAATATTGAAGGTTAAAATAACAGAATACAATAACACAGTCCGTCTTGAGAGGTGCTGCTATTTCTCTAAGATTATAAATAACAATGCTAGTAATCCCAGAGTCTTATTCTCTATGATTGATCATCTGCTAAACCCAGGTAACACAAAGGAATGCCTCCAAAATACTTCCAGTGAAACCTCTAAGGGCATTGCTGTATTTTTCAATCAAAAAATGAATAATATTAGAAATAATATAGTATATCTCCCCAACACTGTAGATCCTCCTAAGCCCCAGTACTCTGTTATAAACAAATTAAATTCTTTCACCAGGATAGATTTACCTGATTTACATAAAATAATTTCTCAACTGAGACCCTCTAGTTGTGTCCTTGACCCAATACCAACAAGTTTTTTCAAAGAAGTATTAGGTGTGCTAATTGATAATATTCTTGACATAGTAAACTCGTCATTAGATACGGGGGTCTTTCCCAGACTGTCTTAAGACTGCTGTAGTTAAACCCCTACTCAAGAAAAAAAATCTTGACCCCTCTGCTTTTGAAAATTTTAGACACATTTCTAACCTGCCTTTCTTTAGTAAAATTTTAGAGAAGGTAGTCATTATGCAGTTAAATGACCACCTCAATAAACATGCTATTCTTGAAAAATTTCAGTCAGGTTTTAGAACAAATCACAGCACAGAAACTGCACTCGTTAAAGTAGTAAATGACTTGCAGGTAAATGCAGACAGAGGCCATTTATCTGTTCTCATCCTCTTAGATCTGAGTGCCGCATTTGACGCCATTGATCACAACATTCTTAGAAATCACCTTAGTCAATGGGTGGGCCTCTCTGGCAGTGTCTTAAATTGGTTTGAATCCTACCTGGCAGGTAGAAAATTCTTTGTTAGTTGTGGTAATTATAACTCAAAGACACATGATATTCTATATGGTGTTCCACAATGCTCTATCCTGGGTAAGCTGCTCTTCTCAATCTACATGCTTCCATTAGGTCAGATTATCTCGGGGCACAACGTGAGCTATCACAGCTATGCTGATGACACACAGCTGTATTTATCAATTGCACCCGATGACCCAGGCACTGTTATTTCACTAACACAATGTCTTACTTGTGTTTCTAATTGGATGAATAGTAATTTTCTCAAGCTAAATAAAGAGAAAACAGAAATTTTAGTGATTGGCAATAATGGAGACAATGAGGTTATTAGAAATAAACTTGATGTATTAGGATTAAAAGTCAAGACGGAGGTAAAGAACTTAGGGGTAACTGTTGACTGTAACCTGAATTTTAAATTATATATTAATCAGACCACTAGGACAGCATTTTTTCACTTAAGAAACATAAAAAATGTTAGACCTCTTATATCATTGAAAGATGCTGAGAAATTAGTTCATGCTTTTGTTTTCAGTCGTCTAGATTACTGTAACACACTGCCTCTCAGGACTACCCAAAAAAGACATAAATAGTTTGCAACTAGTGCAGAATGCAGCTGCTAGAATCCTAACTAGGAAAAGAAAATCTGAGCACATTTCTCCAGTTTTGATGTCACTACACTGGTTACCTGTGTCATTCAGAATTGACTTTAAAATACTGCTTATGGTTTACAAAGCCTTAAATAATCTCGCTCCATCTTATATATCAGAATGTCTGACACCCTATATTCCAAACCATAACCTTAGATCCTCAAATGAGTGTCTGCTTAGAATTTGAAGAGCAAAACCTGAAAGAAATGGTAAGGCAGCTTTCTGCTGTTATGCACCTAAAATCTGGAATAGCCTGCCAATAGGAATTCACCAGGCTAATACAGTGGAGCACTTTAAAACACTGCTAAAAACACATTACTTTAACATGGCCTTTCTGATAGCTTCACCTTCATTTAATCCTGATACTCTGTATATTCAATTCATTATAATAACTATTCATGGTGGCTCTAAAATCCGTACTAATCCCTACTGTCTCTTCTGTTTCTTTTCCTGGTTTTCTGTGGTGGCGATCTGCGCCACCACACCTAATCAAAGCACCGTGATGTTCCTGCATTGACGGATTAAAAGCAAGAAGTCTACATGACCATCATCATCAAGTCCTTCCATGAGAACCCTAAATACAAAGAGGACTGTGTCATTTATGTTAGGTAGAATGCCCAGAGGGGGCTGGGCGGTCTTGTGGCCTGGAACCCCTGCAGATTTTATTTTTCTCTCCAGCCGTCTGGAGTTTTTTTTTTGTTTTTTCTGTCCTCCCTGGCCATCGGACCTTACTCTTATTCTATGTTAATTAGTGTTGTCTTATTCTAATTCTTACTTTGTCTTTTATTCTCTTTTCTACATCATGTAAAGCACTTTGAGCTACATTATTTGTATGAAAATGTGCTATATAAATAAATGTTGTTGTTGTTGTAATTGCTCAAATTATTAACATGACTAGCCTTATAACTATCATTGCACAAGCACAGATGTTTTCATATGTACTCAGTGACTGCTGAAGTGCATACAATGTGGATCAATTTCATCAGGAAATTTAAAAACAGTACAAATTTAAAGAAACTCTGGGGTGAATAAATAAATAAATAAATAAATAAATAAATAAATAAAAAAGGTAAAAAAGTGCAAAGGAAAAAAGTTGGAAAGGCAAAGGCAAATAATTCTAGCACTAATCATAGTGCTTTTGAGAGCTGTAGGAAAATGGTTATAAAGGATATTAGGAAAGCTAAAAGGTAGTGAATAATAATTCTTTACATTTATCTAGAGTTTTTTCAGTACTGAAAGCGCTCTCCACACAGGGAGGACCCAGGAAATGAACACACAATCTCCTTACTGCAAAGCAGCAGTGCTACCACTGCACCACATGTACCGAGAACACATTAAAAGGTGACCCAACCAGATCTTTAAATATTTAGTTGTAAAAGAAACATCAAGGAGTGAAATGAAGTGCATTAACAAAAACCTAAAGCGGACTAAACTAAAATATATAAAAATCGTGAATGTTCTAACATTACATTTTTCTAAATTTAAACATGTGAAGAAATCAAGAAGCTATCAACAGTAAAGTATTATTGTAAAGAGAGAGAAATGTTGTTTACATTAAAAATGGTTGAAATCTAATAAAGTGATGTGACAAGATAACACTAATTTAAAGTGATTAGGAAAATTCTTAAGGTTCTGGGGACTCATGTATAAACGGTGCGTATGCACAGAAATGTTGCGTAAGAACTTTTCCACGTTCAAATCGTGATGTATAAAACCTACACTTGGCGTAAATCCACGCACTTTTCCACGGTACCTCATGCCTTGTCGTACGCAAGTTCTCTGCTCGGTTTTGCAGACTGGCGGCACCCAGCGTCAAAGCAGTGCTACTGTTCCTGTGTGGTTACACCTTACTTTCCTGACGCAGCTTTATAAATACACCGAAACTAACCGCATATTGTTTACTAGTGTAATGCATCTGATTGTAATTAACTTGTCACTATATAATGGTAGAGGGAACAGCCATAGTATTCCAAATACCATAACTGCTTTAGCGTTGTTACTCTCACTTCTTCTTCTTCTTCTTCTTCTTTCAGCTCCTCTTGTTAGGAGTTGCCACAGCGGATCATCTTTTTCAATATTTCTCTCACTGCACCACAGTATTTATATCACTGCATTTGAGTGTGAATCACAGCAGCAGCTGATCAGAAAGGGAATTATCGGTATACAGCTTCAAGGACACGCTGTCTCAGCCACTGCAAAATGTTTTAAAGCCTTTCCTGTACGGACCTTGCTGTTCAGAAACAGAAACGATATCATTTATAAGGTGAAATTCAGCAAAATATGTTTATTAAATTATACAGATAAAACTTTAACTTCATTTAAATAATCTATATTCTTCACTGGGAGTGTCGTTATGGATAGAATAATTAAACATGTACTACGAAGACATTTCAATGTTCTTTAAACGTTTTGAAGAATCGGCGCTAAGCTTACAGATGGCTTAACGTCTATTACAGAGCTGATTGTATGGCGATCAGTTACTTGGGTAAAGAAAAGCACTGACTGCAGTAACGGCTACGCCAATATATACTGAATATAAAACAGAAAGAGAAAATAACAACACAGCTAAAAACACAGCGACAAATTTCGGCAAAAGTTAAATGCTTGTGTCATGAGCACGAGGTGGCTATGCAGCCATCTACTGTGCATAAGCTACCTTACTGACGGGCGGGCGAAGGAGCCACCGATTCTTTCTCTGCCCAGTGCCACGACAAGCCTAGAGCCGCCCCTGATTGTACTGCTGCAATAAATTATTTCATCGAAGTGAAACACATGTTTAATAACGTGCTTTAACTCCTATCATCATGAAAATGACAACACGTATACATCTCAGTATTTTAGTTATTCAGAGAGCTGTAATATCACGAATGTAATTGATTCTGTGTCCAGTTGGAGGAAGAGAGCCGGTTTAAGAAGCAAGTAGTGATTCACACACACAGAGCACATACGAGTAGAAGATCAAATACAAAACAAAGCATTTAACGTGCTACTTTAATTACGATGTGATTTGAGAAACTGGTTAATTAAACGATTTTAAGATGAAGTTTATGATGTTCTACTAAATGACAAAATAAACTACGTGATTAAAGTGGAAATGTCGAGATTGAAGTTGACATTTCGTGCTTTTTCCCCACTGTGTGCCTTTTTCTCTGTACCCTAATAAGCTTTCATATGACACTCAGACAGTGGGCTTACAACTCGGCTTTTCACGGCGACTTTGATATGTGACTTCTTTTTTATTTCCGGCACTGTGCGATTTGTGAATGTGAGCTTTCAAGTTTCTCCAACACGCTATGTCACTTGATCAACTTCCTTTTGTTGATTATACCACGGTTTATTTGAACAAATAGTATGTTTTTCCTTTGCCTCCACTTGGTATTCGCTGAAATTCTTATATTTTCCCCGTGCTTTTCCCATTGTCTTTTCACAGAAGGCTGCGCTTAAGGGCGATTTATACTGATTTGCATATTCAAATAGGCGTAATTCTGGGAGGATTTGGGGCGTTACATAATGCGCGTGCACGAGCGTTAGTTTTCACGCTGGTCGGGATTTATGTAGCGGAAGAACGTGGAAGTTGGAGTACGCACAGATTCCTGCATCTGGATTTTTCTGTGTGTAAGCACATTTCAGCATTTGTGCTTACGCCATGTTATAGTGCGAGTTCTACGCACGGCGTTATACATGAGGGCCCTGGAGTGTAGCAAATACTATCCAGTTATATAAAAATGGTGATCAGACTAATCCAAGTAATTATACATTAGTAAGTTTAACGTGTATCACCAATAAATTAATGGAAGCAAATATTAAGAAAAACATTCAACATACACGCACAATTGTATTAGTAAACAGTCAGGATGGGTTTACATGGGGAAAATCAATCGTGCATCACCGATATAGTGGAATTTGTTGAGGAAGCAACAGAAAAATATTATCAGAGTGGAAAACATATTTATTATATTATGTGTGAAAAAGTGTCTTGAAAACCAGAAGGAAAAAAAAAGTGCCGGTGCTGCTTCTCTTTTTAATATATGTAAATGATCAGGATAAGAATGTAAGTAACAAGCTAATTAATTTTGCAGATCACAACAAACTAGGCGGAATGGCTGATAATCAGGAAGCAGCTAAACCATTACAGAGTAACCTAGACATAATACAGATTTTGGTGGATTTGTGGCATAATAAATTTATTTTAAATTACACACAAGTAAAAATGATTTATTTGAATACACAATGGAAGGTTTAAAGCCTGAAAGTGCATCTTACGAGAAGGACCTATAAATTGTAGTAGAATCACTATCTACATCCTGGCAGGGTACAGAAGCCAGTAAGAAAGCAAATATGATGTTAAGTTTATATAGTGTTGGAGATGCCTGGGGTGGCAACGCGGCCGGAACACCCAGAAGGACCGGAAGAGGGTTTACGCACACCTCAGACCACATGGGGGCGACCACCCTGGTTCCTTTGGTGGCCCCTGTGCCTAGACAGCCCTGGACCTCAGCACTTCTGCCACACCCAGAAGTGCTGGTTTGGGGGGATGGGGTGGGAGAGAATCGGGGACACCCGGAGTGCTTCCGGGTACACAGCCTGTGCTTCCGCCACACAGGGGCATGTCGGTGGAAGGTCACTGGAGAACACCTGGAGCACATCCGGGTGCATATAAAAGGGGCCGCCTCCCTTCAGACAATGGCTGGAGTCGGGAAGAGAAAGACAAGGTCTTGGAGGAAAGGCAAGGAGGCGGCCTGAAGAGACAGAGGCACTGTGTTGTGGCCAGGACTTTTGGGAGTTGTTGCATGCACCTTGTAAATATGGCACTTATGAATAAACGTGTGTTGGGTGACATTAACGTGTCTGCCTGTCTGTGTCCGGGCACGCGTCCACAATAGAATATATAACATGAAATACATGCAGAGTACAAATGAAGAGAGGTGAAACTGTGGCTACTGTATATAGGGCATTAGTGACAACTAACATGGAGTACTGTGTACAGTAATAGTCTCATTATTACAAAAAATAAATATAAAAACATAGCACCATTAGGAAAAGTCTACAAAGTGTGACTAGACTATGTAGAAAGATTGAAGTAGCTGAACCTTTGTAGCTTAAGCAGAAGTTAAGAGGTGACATGATTGAAGGGTATAAATTAATGAAGTGCATTATTACTATAAAATGAACTTTCCAGCAAGACAGGGAGACACAGATGGAAAGCTATTTAAGGGAAAATCTAACACAAATAGAGAGTTGTTCTTCACACAGAGAACCATTGACATCCGGAATCAATAACCATGTAGTGTGGTAGAGCTTGGTACTTTATGGACCTCCCAAAACTCAACTAAAATTTGAAGAACAGGATTGGTGAGCTTGTTGGGCTCAATTTAAATTATTCTGATGTTCCAATTAATTAATTATCTACAGGAAAAAGTGTTTTTAAATTTATTTTTTGTAAGTTTTTAAAAATACAGTGTAAATTTAAAATGTGTTGTTGCAGTTTAAAATGACAGCAGCCATTCAAAAATGAAAACAAAATGTCTTAATTACCAATTACATCCACTATGAAGTGGCAAATGTTTTAATTTCAGAAAACATGGCTTAGGCGTATCTGTAGTTATGTTTAAATTATCAAAAGGAAATTGTAAGTAATATATTATATCATAGAATCTTGGTATTTTTTTCTGTTCACTTATCTGTTAATAGCACCCTTTGTGGGTATAGTTTTCATTTAAATATGGAACTAAAGAAGTTTTCTATTTCATTTAACCATCCATCCATTTTCCAACCCGCTGAATCCGAACACAGGGTCACGGGGGTCTGCTGTAGCCAATCCCAGCCAACACAGGGCACAAGGCAGGAACCAACCCACCGCAGGACACACACAAACACACCCACACACCAAGAACACACTAGGACCAATTTAAAATCGCCAATCCACCTACCCTGCATTTCTTTGGACCTTGGGAGGAAACCGGAGTGCCCGGAGGAAACCCACGCAGACATGGGGAGAACATGCAAACTCCACGCAGGGAGGACCCGGGAAGTGAACCTGGGTCTCCTAACTACGAGGCAGCAGCGCTACCACTGCGCCACCGTGCCGCCCTTCATTTAACCACATTATAGTAATGTGATAGCAAAATAACTAAATCATGATTAAAAAAATGGAGAATGATGTGTGATAAAGTGCACAACTGCCCTTTTGCTAAAATGACTGAAAAGCACAACAATGTTTGGGTTTCTGCTTTTTCTGCTTCTTAAAATGGCATGGATATTCTGTATTTCAACATGTCTGCAATCAAGACATGGATTAGTACTCTAACATTTTTTGCTTGAAAAATAGACCTATTTGGTAGGTTTTGAAACCTTTTTTCCCCCACAACGGGATGCTGATACCCATAAGTTCTATTAAAAAAGTGGACTAGTTATTTTTTACTATTATAAAATGTGCTTCAATTTAGAATACAATTGCATGTGACAAATTAATATTAATATTAATGTTTTAATAACTGTTTAAACACAGCAAATGAACCTCATTGGCATGAAATTATCAATCTAATTAGAATTTCACATTTCTTTTCATTTCCAGTGAGGAAAATAAGGGTTTTGAAAGAGTGTTATTGTTTAGGGTATTTTCCAGAATGTTTAAGCAGTTTTTAGTTATTTTTCTTGCCAGTTAAGAGAACACATTATTTCATATCTTTCCTACAAAAATAAAAAGTAGCTCCTCTACTATTAGCAATGTGGAGCTTATAGAAGCTAGAGACAACAAAATTGTACCTGAAACTTTTTGCAAAGCTTTAATTACTGTGTTTCCAAAGAAAAATAAGGACTTATTACAATGTACACCCTACAGACCAATTTCACTTTGAAAAAGGATAAGACATTCTCCAAAGTTGTAGCTAGAAGGACTGAGAAAGTGCTTCCCTTTGTAATATCAAGAGACCAAACTGGATTTGGTAAAGGCTGATGCTTATCTTCTAATATTCAATGTTTCTTTAATATATTCACTCATAAAATCTAACACACCACAGATCCCATTATCTTTGGACAAAGAAAAAGCATTTGACATGGTTGAATGCGACTACCTATTCACCACATTGCATAAATTTGGGATTGGCTTAAATATTTGTGCATTGATCAAACTACTCTGTACTAGTCCAGAAGCCTTTTGTTGCATTAATATTATTTCAAACTACTTTAAAGTCGAACATGGTACTCGACAAGGATGCCCCCTATCACCATTGCTCTTTGCAATCACCATTGAGCCAGCCATTGGTATTCACTTTCAAAATGTATCAGAGTTAAAAGAGATTATCATAGAAGGACATGAGCAGAAAATGTCACTCTATGCAGATGATATGGTACTGTATATATCAGACCCACAAACCTCCAAACCATCAGCCCTCAATGCACTAGCAGAAATTCAAACATCTTGACTCAAATTTAAATTGTATAAATGTGTACTTTTTCCAGTGAAATCTCTTGCACACAATATTAGACAGGACATCTTCTCATTGATTTTAACAGATCAGACTAAATACCTAGGGGTAAAAATCACAAGTAAATATAAAGACCTTTTCAACAAAATTTTGCTATCTGCACAGAAGAAATTAAACAACCTGTGAGCAGATGGTCTACTGTCCGTCTCACATTAGCAGGTAGAATCAATACTGTCAAAATGAACATCCTTCCCAAGCTTCTTTTTTATTTCAGAATATCCCTATATACACTAACAAATTGTTCTTTAAGAAATTAGACTCAATTATGACCTCATTTATTTGGAATTCTAAACATCCACCATTCACAGGGCAACTCTAAAATGACCTAAAGCAGAAGGGGACATGGTACTACCCAACTTTCAGTTTAATTACTGGGCAGCTAATATACCATCTATAAGGACCTGGAAATCAACACCAACTGATGAACATAAACAAGCCTGGTCTGCAATAGAAATAAAATCTTGTACTTCTTTATATATACCACTTCTTGCCCAAGTAAATACAAATTAACATCAATATACTGTACTTATAATCTAATTTTCCATCACTCACTCAGGATATGGAACCAATGCAGGAAGCACTTTAAGAAAGAGAAGCTCTTACCTGTTGCACCACTGAACAGTGTCATCTCCAGGCAGAGGAGTAGCTTCAGTGACAGACTTTTGTCACTGTCCTGCTCCACTGACAGACTGAGGAGATTGTTCCTCCCCCACACTATGCGACTCTTCAATTCCACCCGGGGGAGTAAATGCTAACATTAATTTTATTTTTATTTTTTTCATTTTTTCATTTTTATTACTATTTAATTTAATATTGTTTCTTGTATCAGTATACTGCTGCTGGATTATGTGAATTTCCCCTTGGGATTAATAAAGTATCTATCTATCTATCTACTTGATAATCACCTTTTTCTACCCTCTCAAACTTAAAAAGTATTTAATGTTTGAAAAATGTCAGAGATTAAAACACTTAAGAGTTTTTTAATATAGATAATGTATTTGCATCTTATGAACCATTAGAATACAAAAATGTAACTTTCCTATCAACACAATTTTTCCACTACTTTCAAATCAGAAACTTTGCTAAAAGAAACCAATAAAACTTTGCTCACCTCCCTTCCATTTCTATTGAGATACTGATCAGTTTTGAAAACTCAGCATTTCAACAATATATAAAAACATCTTCAGGTCTGTTCCTATCAAAGATCCCAGGGTATGACGGGGAAAGGATCTTTCAATTAAAATCTCTGAAAAGGAATGAAAAGCAGCCATGCACAGAATACATCCCAGCTCCATATGTGCAAAGCATTCAATCATCCATTTTGAAATCTTTGATCAAGCACATTAATCTCGTCTAAAATTGTCCAAAATGTATTCAGAGCAAGCTTCAGCATTTGAAAGTTGTAATTTATCTCCAGCCTCACAGGGCCACATGTTTTGGGCATGCATCAAATTAACATCATTCTGGACAAAAACCTTTGAATGCCTATCAGACAGCCCTGCTGTCACAATCACTCCTAACCCATTAACAGCCGTGTTTGGTGTACTTCCAGATGGGCTTAAATTGGAGAAGGATGCATTGATAGTAATTGGCTATTGCACTACTTACACATAGACTTACAGTATCTTGCTCTACCTGGAAGAATCCCAACCTACCTTTTATAAGATGGCAGGTAACTGATGTTCTGTTCTATTTGAACTTGGAAAAAATTTAATTCTTACTTAGAGGATTTGTTGAAAACTTTTTTTTTTAATATGGAAAAACCTAATAAATCAAATTTAGAGTAGGCATTTATATCGGGGGGAAAGGATATTCTCTCTTTTTTTTTTGCAGATTTCCTCTTGTTGTTGGCTCTCCCTCTCTCTCTCTCTCTCTCTCTCTCTCTCTGGGGCGGGAAATGATTATGATTTGTTAAGTTTGACATGATTATATGGAATGTTGTTTTCTTCAAATAATACAAATAAAATTTAAAACAAAAAAGAAAATTGTTCATTTCTATTATGTGATGACCCTTTTTGTAAAGATAACTCAAAGCATTTTGAAGATCTTGATCAATTTATATAGTGTCAACTAGAGTTTAAGACTATACGTGATGGAATTTTTGTCTAAATTCTTTTTCTGATTTGTACGCTTCTGAAAGTGATTTTGGGATGGCTTGTCTTCAGTAGTCTGATAAATCTACTGCACACCTGGCACTCCAAGGCCATGCTTTTCTTCTCCATGTGATGATGGGAGGCTTTGGAATACATGAAATTGTACCATACGTGTACATAACTGGTTTGGCAGTATATTGAGTAATGATGTAACTGAGCAGTTAGTTGTCAATCAGATGATTCACTAACTTAATTAATATGTGGAAATACATTTCTGAGTTTACTAAATGAATAGGAAGTTATCATGAACTGTTAGAATATGCAACCAAAATATTTGAATTTTTTGTATAGTTAACAATTAGTAATTTGGGTTAACAAACATTTTTAGCAGTTTTTAATTAAAACAATTTTAGTCATTTGAGCATATGTTTATGTTCTAAATGACTTTACATGAATTAGTTTCACCTGGGGATGACTTTTCATCATGAGAAAGTTTAACTTTGTATATAACTGTTGTCTCATCATCTAAATCAGTTATTTTCACTAAAGCCTCATCACAAATAATTTTAAATCAATTCTAATAAACTCGGAATATTGAATTCAAAATATTATGCTTTATAATCAAGAAATTTTAGTAGATGTGTGATCAAGCATGACAATTTCATTATAGAATATAAACAAATTTCTAGAATTTATTTCTAATGCAAAAACAAAGGTTAAAAAGAAAACAAAAATCAATTTACCCAGTACAAGCTCACAGGACACCAAATCCACTGCAAGAAATATTTGTGAACACATCCAAACTATTAAATATCACATTTGTTTGTGATAGGGATGTGGGAAACAGAAAACACTAAATGGAATACCAAATCCAACACAGAGAGAACTTCAAAACTCCTCATAGAGCACATAAAAGGTGCAAATCATTTTTGCAAAGCACACTGAGATGCATTCAATGTTTAGAATGTACTAGATAAATAAAATTACCATAATTATTACTGAACTAATGCCCAAATGCTATTGAACAGAAACTAACCGCTGCACCAAAATGTAGCTCCACACTTAGAACATGCAGAACTCCAAGTTGAAGTTAAAATTAAGTTTTGTGAGATACTAATTAACAAATTAATGAAGTATGCAAGACTTACAGTTATTGTTTCCTTTTTTTCAATTTTCTCAAGAATTCTAGACAGCATCTTCGCTCGCTCCTGCAAAACCTTGGCTCTCTCTCTAATAAAGTACCTTGGAGTTGGGATCTCAAGGTCACCCTGTAGAATTCCAGTAAACAATCTACTCAGTAAACTCAAAAATGAAGCATCTATGTATTTCAGAAACAATGAATACTTTTAATAATGGCTATTGGAATGTGCTACATTTATATAGATCACAAATTAAAAACATGTTAATCAAATTCAATGTAAATTTAAATTTTCCTTTTACTGAACTCCAAAGAACAATCCTGACAATAGCAAACACAGGGCAGGAACCACTTACAAATGCATTGCCAGATGATCACTATACACCACAACTTCAATACAAATTACCCAAGAATTTTCTTTCAAGTTCAATCCACCTCATGCTTTACACTTTGGCAGAGTGTTGGAAAGGGAAATTAAATCTGTCACATCCACCTGTAGATGTTAAGGTTCACTGTTGCCCCTTAAACCCAACAGACAGACACGCAGGACACAGGGTAAGAGCACCGAGAAGTATTTTTATTTCTTTTAATTCTTGTACTGTTCCCACCAAGCACTACAGCCACAATAAACAGGCAACTAATACACTACCAACACAATATTCTTTGTTCTATTTCTCCTCTGCACCTCCCAGCAAGCTTCATCCACCTCCACCCGACTCTGGCTCGCCTGCTGGATTCACAACAGTCCTTTTTATAGTGTCCAACCAGGAAGTTCTTCTGCTCTTCCGTTCACGTGACTCACTAGTACTTCCAGGGTATGAGGGCAGTATGACTCCCCATGTCCTTCCACAGCACACCCTGGCAGCACCCACGGCACCCAACAGGGCTAAGATGTCAAACTCCAAGTCCCAGGATGCCCTGTGAGAATGCAGGGCACTGCTACCCTCCAGGGAAGCTGCCATCTAGCGTCTTGGGGGAGTCAGTGATCTAAAAAAGCTGCCTTCCCCCATCCTTACATAGCAGGGGTGTCCCGGCCGGGTTGAGCTGCCGGTTGTCTCTTACATGCCCTACAAGTTGTTCAAGGACCATGTCATATCAGAGAAGGTTCTGATGACTATGCTGATTGAAGCTGAGGGTATTCTCAACTCAAAGTCGCCGAGGTATGCGTTTTCAGACATAGCAGACTTGGACTCTATCACACCTAACTTACTGCTAACGGGGTAGTGGGATACCTCTCTCCCTCAAGCTGTGTATAAATCCAGTGAAATTCTGATACGTCAACATTATAGATAGGGACAACAAATTTTAAATCACTTTGTAGTCCATTCCTTCATTCTTATTGGCCAATTCCAGGATCTTAAGGTTGGACAAGTAGTCCCAATAGTAGATCCACAACTGACCAGAGCTCAATAGCCTGTCGAATGGGTCATCAAGGTCTTACCAAATGATGATGGCAGTCTTAAAAGTGTAGTATGCACTTTATTTGTAAACCTTCACTATAATATACATGAGCAAAAGAGCTTGTTTAGTGTTACAATTGACTTATAATATTTAATACATGCAGATGTTTAACTTACCGGTGTCAGTTTAAGGTCCTGGATAATATCATCCATGTAATGGTACTCAGAAAACTCCTTTTCAACCATATCGTTTTTTAATTCAACCAAGCGCCCCATTACACCATCCAGTATCAGTTGCAACACACGTCTCTTCTGTGGATGCACCATCTGATCATATGCGGTTTCAAGTCTCCGAAAGATCTGTATGTAACGCACATAAAGCGTAGCCAGTTGTTGGAAGAAAACCATTCTGTCTTTTTCTGGAGAATGTGGTTTTTCAGAAGTCTCTTGAATAAGGATGTTTTCCAACTCCAAATGGGCATCATTCCACATCATATTGTAAGTGCTAGAAAAGAAAAAGAAATAAAATGATAACATTGGAATCTAAAATTAGTCACTTATAGTGAATTTATATTTTCTATTTTACCAAAGTAAAAAAAAGCACTTGAAAACAAAAAAAAATGAATAACAAAATAAAAATGTTTATTGTTCAAAAGATAAAAATATGTTACTTAATTATTGCATTATATGTGAAACACAACTCCTTCTGACTTAAAATGGCCTTTGAAAACTAATATGTTGTTAACTTTTATTATGACTTCTATAAAATTGTCTGGTGGAGTACAGTTATAAGACTTATAAGGAGCAGATAAATTCTCAATTTTCTTGGCTTGAAAAACTGACATATTTGGTAAGTTTTTAGGCTTTGATTTTCCAGTGGTGCCTTCTACCCCATTGCCTCCGTTATAAAGGCAAAATACTTTTTTTAATTTATAGAAAACGCTTAACTTTATAAAACTATTTTGCATAATAATTGCATATACAGTATATCATGTTTATGAATAAATAAGTTTTTTTAATTAAATTTTATTGATTTTCTTGAAATCACATAACATTCCATACAAACAGATCAACTTTACAAGAATAAGATTGAAAGCAAATCAACCCCCACCCGCAGGTTGGATCTTGCCCTGGAAACATTTTGGACAATTTTAAGCGAGACGGATGTGCTTGATATATAATGTTGAGTTGAATAATTGTATGTTTTACACATATGGAGCTCAAGTGAATTCTCTGCATTGCTACCTTCCACTCCTTTTCGGATATGTTGAGTGAGAGATTCTTTTCCCATTGTCCTCTTGGATCTTTGAAAGGAAGGGACTGTAAAATGGTTTTATATATTGCAGAGATGCTGTCTAAGTCCTTGAAACTGATCAATATTTTTTCCAGCATAGAGGGAGGTGGGAAGTGAGGAAAATTGGGCAGGTTCTGTTTAACAAAGTTTCTAATTTGAAGATAGTGAAAGAAAAGTGTTGCTGGAAAGTTACATTTAGAATATAATTGTTCGTAGGATGCAAAGATGTTGTCTATGTACAGATCTCTAAGTGATTTAATCCCAAATGTTTTCCAGACATTAAAAACGGCATACGTTTGCGAGGGTTGAAAAAGGTGGATCTCGTGCAGAGGTGCCACCAATAAAAGATTCTCTATCTTAAAATGCTTCCTACACTGGTTCCATATTCTGAGTGAGTGAAGCACAACTGGGTTATTAGTATGTTGGCGATAATTTGCATTTATTGGGGCGCAAAGCAAGGAATATAAAGAGGAACTGCAGGATTTTATTTCTATTGCAGACCAAGCCTGTATATGTTCATCTATTTGCGTCAATGTCCAGGTTTTTATATGTTGTATGTAGGGCCATGCCACCTTCTGCCTTTTGCCTTTGTAGTGTCGCTCTTTGGATACGTGGATGCTTTGAGTTCCAAATAAATGTGGTTATGGTTGAATCTAAATTCTTAAAGAATGATTTATTGATGTACATCGGAATATTTTGAAATGAAAAAAGAAGCTTAGGGAGGATATTCATCTTAAAAATGTTAATTCTTCCAGCCAAAGTGAGATGAAGGGTTGACCATATATGCGAGGTTTGCTTGATTTTTTCCATACAGACAGTGAAATTTTGTTGATAAAGAGCTTTATGTTTACTTGTGATGTTTACCCCTAGATATTTAAACTGATCTGCAATGATAAAAGGGAAGGTGTCCTATCTAATATTGTGTGCTTGAGAATTCACTGGAAAGAGCACACTTTTAGTCAAATTAATTCTGAGGCCAGAAATCTTTTGAAATTCTGTTAGTGTTTTTAGGATATTTTGTGGGTCTGATATATACAATACCATATCATCTGCATATAGAGAAATTTTTTGTTCTAGTTGTTCTCTGATAATCCCCTTTATCTCATAAGCGTTTCGACAATGAACAGTCAGTGGCTCAATGGTGATTGCAAAAAGTAATGGTGACAAGGGGCATCCTTGTCTGGTACCACGTTCTAGTTTAAAGTAGTCTGAATTAATGTTGTTAATATACTGTAAACTGAAGCTTCTGGATTGGTATACAGTAGTTTGATCAATACCCAAATGTTCGGGCCAAACCCAGATTTCTCCAATGTGGTGAAAAGGTAGTTCTATTCAATCATATCAAATGCTTTTTCTGCATCCAAGGATAATAAAATCTCTGGGATATTTGACTTTGCGGGCGAGTATATTACATTAAACAGGCGTTGAAGATTGGACGCTAAATGTCGGCCTTTAATAAATCCAGGTTGATCTTGTGATATTACTGAAGGCAGTACTTTCTCCATCCTTCTAGCTAGGACTTGAGAGTATCTTAACATCATTATACAGAAGTGAAATTGGTCTGTAAGATGCACATTGTAATATGTCCTTATTTTGTTTCGGAAAGACGGTGATTAATGCTTGACGAAAAGTTTGAGGTAGAATTTTATTGTCTCTAGCTTCTGTGAATGTTGCTAATAGGAGGGGAGCTAGCTGAGCGGAGAATTTCTTATAACATTCGGCAGAGTAGCCATCGGGGCCTGCTGCTTTCCCACTCTGAAGTAACTTTATAGCATCTAATAATTCTGTGTCAACGGTTTATCCAATTCCTCTGCACTAAGAGTATCTATTTGTGTTATCTCTAATGCATCCAGAAATGCATTAGATTGTGTTTTGTCTTCTTTAAACTATTCTTTAAACAATAGCGTCGTACTTGCAGGATTTAATCGTAGGCAAGAAATGGTTATCTACAAAAAAATAATCAATTCTTGAGTAGCAATGATGCACTGGTGAGTAGAAGGAATATGTTCTTGAATTTGGGTTTAGAAATCTCCAGGGGTCCAATAGGTTGAGGTCAGTTACAAATTGTGTAATTGTCTTCGCAGTGTTAGATGTCATTGCCCCTGTGACAGGAGACCTATCTAGGTCTGGATTTAAAACACAATTAAAATCCCCAGCCATTATAATTTTATGAGTGTTCATATTGGGAATGGATGCAAATACATTTTGGATGAATTCCCTACCATCCACATTGGGTGCATAAACATTTATCAAAATCACTTTACAATTAAATAAATTACTCATAACAATCATGTATTTCCCTTCAGGATCAGATACAACATCTGATACTACAAATGAGACTGTTCTATATATACGAATTCCCATAGCTCTATTTTTTTTTTTTTTTGTAAAGATGGAATGGAACATTTGGCCAGTCCAGTCTTTTTGCAGCCGGAACTGATCTTTGCTTAATAAGTGGGTTTCATGTAAAAATACTAATTTAACATTTAGACTTGTTAGGTGAGAGAGGGCTTTTTCTTTTTAATTTGTGATTCAGGCCTTTAACATTCCAGCTCACAAAATTAACTGTCCCATCTTGGAGACATTGATTCTGAATTTTTGATGTCATTTTGTAGTCTTAACCAAACGTGAGACAGCTTTGACCTTAGTTTCCAACTTTGCCAGGGGTTATTGCCATGCAGTCCATTGTTATGTTGGTAATTATAATTCTAAGGATTAAAAGGATAGATTAGAGATAGCTTGCTCTCTTTCTCCCCCCAGTCCCCCACTTTGTCTCCCCACATGAGGCTGAACCCCACTTCACAAAGTCCCAGTCCTCTGACATATGTAGAGATAGAGCACATCTAAAACAAAACAAACCCCCAGCAGCGGTGTATGTGAATTAAAATTGAAATATCTATTGCCAATACAGTCTAAATACTATAAGCATAACAAAAAAAAAAAAAGAAAAAAGAAAAGAAAATCTTCAACATTCTTGAAATTTTAAGATAGTAAACCCAGGGAATGGTGTTAAATAATGGTCCTGGATAAGCATAGTAAACCCTAGTGCAATAATAACAACAACAATAAACCAAGGATATGATGTTTAACAGTCTCATTTAGAATAATAAAAAAAGGGTTACTAATTTAATTTCTTTCACACATACATACATAAACATGTAAAACTGTAATTAAAACAAAAACAGATAGTGACCGAGAAGGGAAAAGGATATATAATTACGGTACCAGCTGTCATTGCAAGCGGATCAGACAGCCTGTGATATCTTCTTTAAGATGCCATGACAGGGTGCGACTCACGGTCGCATTTCAGGAAATTGTTGGGATCAGCTTTCTTAACTCTTTATCTGTTTCCTCCCTGTTTTGATATATATGTAATGTTTGCCTTGAATCTCCACTTTCAGTTTGGCAGGATACAAGAGGCTGTATCTGATATCGGCTTTTCGTAAGCGCTGTTTAATATTATAAAAAGAGGCACGCTTAGCAGCTGTTGATGGTGAGAAATCAGGGAAAATACGAATAAGGTTATTTTGAAATATAATCTCTTGTTTCTGTTTGAGAAGTGACATTACATTTAATTTAAGCCATCCCTGTTAAGGGGTAACATCAGAGATATGCAGGAGGATAAATCTATGGTGTCCTGGATAATGGACTAATTATCAGTCAGACTGCCATTTGAGACTCAAGAACTGTGTTTCTGTTACAGATGTGAGCAACACTGGAGCATCACAAGGTTCGTACTGGAGACAGACACCAACTGGAGACATAAGTGGCATGCTGCTGTCATTCTTATAAAGAGGAAGAGGAGTGTTTGTATTACTGTGGTGGCAGAGTGTCATAGGTGGTCTATGGCACTGGGAGAGTTTTAAATAAATTGGGTGTGGGCATACACATGCAGAGGTAGGGTGCCTCAAATGTGCCTGAGTGGTAGTGGTTTGTTGTGCCTGCACCCATTTACATAGGAGAATTTAAAAGGAGCCTGCACTAAAAAAGTGGAGAGAAGAAAATAGACTGTCCAGCAAGAGAGAGAGAGAGAGAGACAGAGAAAAAAAAAAGACAGAGATAGATTTTAACCTTATTTCTTTAATTGAATTATTTAATTTGCCTGTTTTTAATCTTCACAGTTTTAATGAATTATTTAGTTAATATTTTGCACTGCACGATTTACACTTTGTTTATGAATGGCTTTTAATAAAAGCACTGTTATACCTACCCTTAGCTATGTGAGAGTCCTCATTTGCCATGCTCATCCTTGGTTACATTATCAATGGTGGTGGCTTCAATAGGCTCCAAAGCAACATTGAGTGTGGAGCCTACCCATACGACCATCAAGAGTTAAAATGCACATTTTGCTCCTGAAAACATTTTGGTTGATGTCAAGGAACCGTGCTGGAATTTTAAAGCATTTTTTCCTTTAAGAAGGTTTTTTTTTTGCTTTTTTTTGCCCCCACAGGAGCAAAATTAGGCAAGTGTTTGTACATTTACTTGTACTTGCTCTGTTACCGGTTTTCAAAAAACAGGAGGCAAGGAGAGGCAAAATGAACAGAAGCAATAGCTGAAACTGGCAAATAAGTTACTAGTATCATAGTGACAAATTGTTAAAAGGTAACAGTGATTCCGTATTGGGGAGAAGTTGAGAAATATAAACAATAATTGGGTAAAGCACCATATTCCACTTGTATGGTCAAGTGTTAATGTTAGTAGAAAATGAGGGCATATGTGTCCAGAAGTAAAAAAGTATTTAAGTACAGGTAGACAGCTGACTTATAAATAGTAAGAAGGGGACACCTCAGTACATAGATACGTGTCTAGCTGTGAAACACTGATCAGGTTAAAGCATCTGTAGAAACAGAATAAGTATAACAGCCAATATACAAAAAACCTTCTTAGTAAGAAGGAGTAGTGTAGAGCAAATAAGAGGTTGACAGTATAAGGATTCATTAATAAAGAAGAGTTCAAACAGTCTAAGCAGAGAGCTCCAAAGGTAATTAAGTAAGTAAGTAATAAGAGAAGCCCAAAGTACTAAAACAGACCAGGAAAATTAAAGGTAACTTCAAAAAAATAGCAACAGGCAGTCGAGGGGAAAGTATTACATAAGGTGCCAGAATGAGTAAAATAATTAAGTTCTTTAATCCGTCATTTTTTTTACTTTTATAATTTAAATCATTTAAATTAAAACGGACTGAACAGTTTTAATGATCAAAAAATTCTAATTTTGATAAAACCAGTGCAATGCAAGTCCTGTTGTTTGTTGAACTTTTTGGAGGATGACTTGGAAAGGCCAGTCTTCCTTGAAGGCTACATCTGCAGGAGGTGCCAACTGATGCAGTACCTCAAACTCAGGATCACTGAATGGAAGGAGCAGTTGGTGGGACTGCGTTGTAGTAGACAATAGGAAAACCTTGCCGAGATGGCCTTTAGAGAGGCAGTGTGGACCTCTAAGGTGGCACGGGAGGAGACTGACCGGTAAAAATAGGTGGGTCATGGTCACAAGGCAGAACAGAAAAGGAGAAGGGGTTGCCATTTATGTCAAACAGAATTTAAATGCATCTCATCTTCACTTAGATGACAGACCCCATCTTAGGGCTGTAGGGTAGCGTTTCTCAGCTTTTACATATTTGCGAACCGAGTTTTCATAACAGTTTTAAATCGCACCCCCTAACGTCTTTTTTTAAAGTAGCCCACTAAAACCAATATGTTCTTTTTTAATTAATGATACAGTAATCCCTCCTCGATCGCGGGGGTTGCGTTCCAGAACCCCCCCGTGATAGATTAAAATCAATGAAGTAGAAACCATATGTTTGTATGGTTATTTTTATATATTTTAAGCCCTTATAAACTCTCCCACACTGTTAACATTATTAGAGCCCTCTAGACATGAAATAACACCCTTTAATCAAAAGTTTAAACTGTGCTCCATGACAAGACAGAGATGACAGTTCTTTCTCACAATTAAAAGAATGCAAATATATCGTCTCTTCAAAGGAGTGTGCCCGTCAGGAACACAGAGAGAGAGAGAGAGAGAGAGAGAGAGAGAGAGAGAGAGCGCTCGCTAAGAAAAGCAAACAATCAAAAAAATCAATACGTGCTTTTGTGCTTTTAAGTATGCCGAAGCACCGCGATAAAGCGGCATTTTTTAGAGGAGCGTCTGTATCCTCTAAGCAAACAGCCTCTGTGCAAACAGCCCCTCTGCTCACACCCCCTCCGTCAGGCAGAGAGAGTGAGAGAGACATAGAAAAGCAAACAATCAAGCACCGCACGGGAAGCATATCGTATATCATTGAGGAGTTTTAGTTAATACGTAATACATGCTCCGGTTGGGTAGCTTCTAAGCCATCCGCCAATAGCGTCCCTTGTATGAAATCAACTGTGCAAACAAACTGAGGAAGCATGTACCATAAATTAAAAGACCCATTGTCCACAGAAATCCGCAAACCAGCGAAAAATCCGTGATATATACTTAGATATGCTTACATTTAAAATCCGCGATGGAGTGAAGCCGTGAAAGTCGAAGCACGATATAGAGAGGGATCACTGTATACCATAGATGCATATTTTAACTACTTAACTTTTATCGACATTTATCTAACTCTATATTTATTTTTCTAGTATCAGAATGTAGTTTAAGTTATTTTGTTTTGGGTTCAATAGATGTATTTTTCATATTTTCGATTCTTGTTTTCTTTTTTTCACATCTTCATGCCCCCTTTTTGTTACTTCGTGCCCCCAAGGGGCCATCCCCACAGTTTGAGAACCACTTTTGTAGGGGATTATTTGTAAAACACTCTGTGGCACTTCAAGCTAAATTAGATTTTCTGCGAAGATGTGAAAAAAAGAAAACAAGAATCGAAAATACGAAAAATATATCTATTGAACCCAAAACAAAATAACTTAAACTACACTCTGATACTAGAAAAATAAATATAGTGTTAGATAAATGTCGATAAAAAATTAAGTAGTTATAATAAAATATGCATCTATGGTATATCATTAATTAAAAAAAAAAGATATATTGGTTTTAGTGGGCTACTTTCAAAAAAAACATTAGGGGGCGCGATTACAACTGTTATGAAAACGCGGTTTGCAAATACGTAAAGGTTGAGAAACGCTACCCTACAGCCTAAATCTACAAAGAGAAAGGGCCAGTCCCGGTGGTGAGATGGATCCAAAGCTGACATATTGGTTGAATTCAGAGCAGAGCTTTTAAAAGTGAGTAGTCTGGATTTTTGCACCATATGATTAAGTTACTACTTACTACGGTCACAGAAACATTCAAAACGTAGGTATAACAGTTAAAAACCTAAAGAGAATAATGAGTGGAGTGTACGCAAAATGTTCTGATCCACCAAAAAAATAAGGTTTACTGAACAATGCACAAGACGGAAAAAAAAAAGAGAAAGTGAATTCCTGATCCTCAATAGACCCTGACTAGTACAATGTTAATATATTGGATACTCTGTGCCTGGTCCAGTAGCTTAAAACACACCCCAGTAACACGCACTCAACCTTCTGCTGAAGAAGCCTCATTGCACCATTAAAAAATTACCGCTAAAAAACCCTTTTAAATCAGAAAGGAGGGTTTCTCGGAGTCCTATTAAGCTCAGCCATTCCTTTTTATTACTAGTTTAATAGGTTCGAGAGTACAAATATGAATACACACACAAGATATCCCCAGTCCCTCGAACCCAAAAGATTCCAAGGTGGTGTGGTGTTATGGGTCCACAGCTTAGTAAAGGCCATTTAAATAAATGATCACCACGCTCGCGGTGAGCGAGTCCTGAAAGACTCCTTAGGCCAGCTGAAAATACATATATTTGATTATTTAAAATGGGAGTTCTTGGACAGAACAGGGATTGTTTTAGATAAACTTTTTATACAAATTATAAATTATACATACAAATTATACAGCATAAGATAGATATTTTTTTAGACGCCTCAAACGTGATTTAAAAGGGAACTGCTGCATATTATTTAACTGTCTGTGATTTTTAAAATCCCTTAACTTGAAAGGTGAAGTACAATCCATAGACCGAGGATCTGCGCGTGAGCGAGCGAGCGATTGAGCTAGCTGCGCGCTCCCATTCTGGGGCGCAACTTACACACAGCTGTTGACAATAATGCACGTGTAGGGACTCCCCCAGCGGGGGATGGGTGCTCGATGCACACAACTGCGTGAAGGCGATCGCGCTTCACGAAGTCAGCAGGGGCTGGCTCAGCCTGTATCTGCACTCTGAGAGAGAAAGAGAGCAGGCATACTGAGACATGCTCACAGGGGATGCTAAAACCGGGGCTTCTTGTCTTTCTGTGAGATGGGAAGCTTGATTCACCGCTGCTGCTGCTTTTACTGCAGAATCTGTCTGTGAGATGGAAGATTCAGCTGTTGAATGCTTAGACCTTTCTGTGAAAGGATTTTCAGGGAGATGGGGAAGGCGGCTTGACTTAGATAAAATAAAAGCGGTTTACAAGTGATAAAGGAAAGGTTAGATAGATATTTTAAAAATAATAGTTACATAGATGCACAGGTCTTACCCAAAGCAGTATAGGCAGGAGCGGCTATAAGGTAGCTCAGCCCGGATGGAACATGTTCTGGACTTGTCTTCGGGAGAAGTGAGCCAGGAAGTGGAGGGGCCAACCAACATGTGCTGCCTGACCGGGGGGCCGAGGCAGAGGCTTTCATGCCACATCGCTTGGTCCAGCTGCAACATGCCTGGATTTGTCTTCGTGAAATGGGGCAGAGGGGGGTGTTGGAGCGCCACCAACAGGTGTGGCTGGCAGGGCATGGATAGGAACATGCTTGGACTTATGGAGGGTCCGGCAGCAACATGACTGGACTTGCCCTCAGGAAATGGGGCCAGGAAGTGGGGGGCCACCCCCACAAAACAGGTGTTGACAGACAGGTGGCCAAGCAGGTGGTTGGGGGGTGGGACTGACATCCATCAAAATGCCCTTGACAGAAAGGAGGGGCAAACAGGTGGGTGGGGTAAGGAGGGGGGCAGACATCCATCAAAATGCCCTTGACAGTTTGCTTAACCAATCAGGTGGAGCGCATCATTCAAATCCACCAATCAGGTGGAAGGGTGGAGCGTATCACTCAAATCCACCAATCAGAGAGAAGGGGTGGGGCTTAAGGTCATCAATCAAATTTGATCGACAAGAAACCATAATAGAATGCAATTCACGGTATTTGTGACATTGTCCCGTGAGCAGTGTCGGATTTAGACTTGATGAGGCCCTAATCAGGGGTGGGCAGATTCAGTCCTGGAGGGCCATCGTGGCTGCAGGATTTTGCTCCAACCCAATTGCTTAATAAGAAGCACTTATTGCTCAAGTAACAATTCTGCTTCACTTTAGTTGTCTTGTTCATTAAGATTTTGAACCCTTATTGCTTATTTTAGTCTTAAACAGCTATATTCTTGGTTTTTAATGGCTCCTTATTAGCAATAAGATGCAAATGACAAAAGAAACCAGCATTTCTCCATTTAGCTTGTTTCCATTTACACCTGTGTGTATTTATCAGGCACTTTTGGGTTTAAATAAATACTTGGAAGGAAAGTGAAGAGAAAAAAAATTGAAGCACTGAGAATTGCTCGTCTGTTTTAGACTTCAAATCATTTGGATGAGATCCTTAGAAAGGGGAAGGAAATCTAGGATATGAGAATTACCTGACATTGCAGAGTTAAAGCACTAACAAGCCATGAAATTAAATTATTTGCAAGAATTGCTTTCTAATTAAGCAACTGGGTTTGAACAAAAACCTGCAAGACTGAATCTGCCCACTGGTGCTCTAAGTTATATAAAGCTTGGAAGCCCCTTGTTAACAAGTTACACCAAGGGACATACCAAAACAGGACCTTGGGGGCTTCACCAAGTCACTGCAAGAAAACTGAAACTTTTTTTTTTAGCAAGATATTTAAAATTAAAAGTAGAAATTATTTTCAATTTACTGATTGCATTTTTAAAATTACTTTACTACGGAGCATCATTTGTGCAAAAATGAAATAAAATGGCAATTATGAAATAATCACATGCTAAAGTACTTGTGTATATATAAATATATATAAAAATATAAATGAGTCAATAAATTGTGAAAATGTATAACAAAAAGTATTAATAAAATGTCAATTTTATTGTGAAATAATACCTGTAATAAAAGGTCCTTATTTTTAAAGACCGTTTTTAATACACAATGAAACTTGTGTGCTGTTTTGTAAATTCATATTTAGTTTCCCTGCTTTTTATATGACAAACTGACCGTTGCCAATTCATGGGTGCATAGTGACTAAACTGAAAAATCACAATTTCTTTAAAATGTCCATGGTGGATTGGTAGTCTTTAAAACCAAGTGTGAAAAGTAGAATAGCTGACACACACAAAGATAAATAATGCTTAATGACCACTTTCATAAAAATCATCTGTAGCATAGCTAAGCCTAGACATTTAAGAAGAAAAAAAAAACAAAAAACTTTGTGGTATCACTTTCTCTGTGACACCACAAATTACCCATTACATTCTAACATGGTCTTTTAAAAACGTTCTATGGCAGTGGTTTATGGTAATCCAAAAGAAAATATGTTCACTGAAAAACTAGCAATAGTTATAGTCATTCTCAAACCCACTTACTCCAATTCAGAGGGACAAATCAAGAAGGCATCGCAGTACCACTGGGCACAATGTAGGAAAAAGGCCTGAAGAAAATACCATTCCATTGCAAGGTCTACTCATGTAAACACTCAGATTGGGACCAATTAAACAAACCTATAAAGGCGTCGAGAATATGAAAGGAAAACTGGATTACCCCAAAATAATATTGGGAAGTCATGCAAATTCCACAGAGACAAATATATGCTGGATTTGAACCTAGTCCATTGGATATGGAAAGTGTCAGTGCTAATCAGACTACACTACTGTGCTAATTAAGAATATATTAACTATATTTTAATTAACTATCACAAATTTCTTATTCACACTTTTAGCCTAATGTTGACTGGGCACCTGCCTTAAAGCTACAAAAATTATACTCTCACAAGGAAAACAGAAAAAGGATGAACAAAAAATATGTTTTTAGCTACTTTGAGTAGAAACACTGCATGTAAAATTAAATAGTTGTTTAAAGTTAAAATAGTATAAATAAATATTTGAAAGACTGGCTGATTACAAATGTTTCTAAAATTTAGAATAAATAGTTAACATTAGAAAGAATAAGTTGGGACATTAATTCACACTTTTACTGTAATGCATCCTAACTGTACGACTCTAGAAATACATTAGTTTCAGTTAGTTCAAAAAATGCAGCAACAAGAGTCTTAACCAGAAAGGGAAAATTTAAGCACATCTCACCAGTTTTAGTATCAAAATACTGGGTACCTGTACCCTGTAGAATGGTCTTTAAATACTACTAATGGTAAAGAAAACTTTCAAAAAATATTGCTCCTACTATATTTTGGAGTGCCCGTCTCCCTACATTCCAAGCCATAACCTTAGATCTTCTAGTACTGATCTGCGACCAGACGTCCTCTAGTGTGCCCTGTGCTCACTGCCCAGCACTGTGGAGCTTGTATGGCATTTGGCATAGAATACCAGAATTGGCAGGTCCACCAATGGTGCCCTGTGCTTTTCACAGATGGGAGCAGGTTCACCCTGAGCACGCGACAGACATGAAACGGTCTAGAGAAGCAGTGGAGAACATTATTGTGCCTGTAACATCATTCAGCACGACTGGTTTGGTGGCGAGTCAGTGATGGTCTGAGGAGGCATATCCATGGAGACACACACAGGTTAGAAAATGGCACCTTGACTGCCATTAGGTATCAGGATGAAGTCCTTGGACCCATGGTCAGATTCTATGCCAGTGAAGTGGGTGCTGCGTTCCTCCTGGTGCAGGACAATGCCCGACCTCATGTGGTAAGAGTATGCAGGCAGTTCCTGGAGGATGAAGGAATTGATCCCATTGACTGGCCCCAACACTTGCATGTCCTAAATCCAATAGAACACTTCTGGGACATTATGTTTCAGTCCATCTGACAGCACGAAGTTGCACCACAACTGTCCAGGAGCTCAGTGATCCCCTGGTCCAGATCTGGGAGGAGATCCCCCAGGTTCCCATCCGTCATCTCATTAGAAGCATGCCCTGCCAAGGCAGGCATACAAGCACGTGGGGGCCATACAAACTACCAAGCACGATTTTGAGCTGCTGCAATGCAACTTCGGCAAAATGGACTAGCCTACTGCAACATTTTTTCACTTTGATTTTTGGGGTGTCTTTGAATTCAGCCCGCTGTAGGTTTATCATTTTTATTTCCATCAAACAATGTGGCATACTTTCATTCCTAACACATTACCCAGTCCATTCAGTATAAATATCCAGGATGATTTTTTTTCCCCCCATTGAGATTTGATGCGTTTTCAAAAAGTGTTCCTTTATTTTTTGAGTTTATATGAATAACTACCTTTATGTTCCTCAAAGTGAGAAAAGACTCAAGTCTGGAGATGTCAGAAGCTGTTTGTTTCATTTCAAGTCAAATGCATGCACCTAAACCTTAAATCTGAGCTCAGAATCAAGAATAAAACAATTTCTTAACAGTCAAGTTGGATATAATACTTCTAAAGACTTGAATTCAATTACTAACTTCACCAAAACTAATGAAAACAAAAGTGAGCAGATTAAACATCTCCCTGCCAATCAGGCTTTGGTCTACATAAAGTAGTCAGTAAAGGACTCATTTCTACATGATTCAACTAAATACTGTAGGCTAGAAAACATATTTAACATATCCAGGCAAAAAACAAAGACACCTTTGAGCAAAACAACAACAAAAAAAACATTACATTGTTAGTACATTTTGCTTCTAGTTGCTAAATTTGACTCGACAAAAAACTTTCAGACAGGCCGTTTGAAGCGTGTGGCCTATGTCGTTAGAGCTCTACCAATGTAAAAAAATCTACTAACATCAGTTTGCCTAGGAAGCATTCTAAACTTAAGATGGTTTCAAGGGAGAAAAAAATACAAGTTTTACTTCTCATGAAAAACAGATCCAGTGTCCAGAGTTTGAATTTCATGCATGGCCATTGCATGTGTAGACTTTGCACATTCTAACAATGTTCAATTCGGTTTCCTCCATCATCACTAAAGAAAAGCATAATTATGGTAATTGTCAGTTCTACACTGGCCCATAGTTTTTTGCACGAGTTAGCCATCCTGCGCAGGGCTGGTTCCTGACATGCTCGCTTTGTTGTCAGAATGGCCTCTGCCACCAGTTACCCTGAATTAGACTGAAATGTTGTATTAAATGCAAACTAGCTTGCTGGTTGTTTATCATTCTAATATTACATTTGTTATGTTGATGGCAGGTAGTTTCATTCATGTTTGAAGGTTATTCCTAAAATAGGTAACTTATCACCTTCTTTTAAAACAAAGTGTAAAGTAAAGTAAATCACAAGCAGATTCTACAGAAATGCAGTTGACTGGAGTTTGTTCTTCTTTCCTCTAGTCTAGTCTGGGCATATCTAAATTATTTTAATGTACTTAGTTAAAGACTCAGGTTATATTCTTTAATGGACTTATGTTAAGAACTGCTCTGTTCTACTATGTGTTTAACCTACTCTGTATTCATGAATGTAGCAGTTTAGTTTTTAAAGCGTTGGAGCTGGAAACGTGCAAGCACTACACGCCTGTATTCAGTGAAGAGTTGCACAATTTGACAACTATAAATTTTAATTGAATACTATACCTTATACATTTTTAGATATTTGAGTAAATTTAAAAAAGCAGTGTTTTCTGGTTTTACTTAAATTCTAAACTCATCTGTAATATCTTGCTTCTAACAGAGCTCCTTACATTACTTTCTGCTTTAAGTTTTAGGAAGTTAGAATAAAAATTCTAAAGTCCACAAACTTCTTTGCTAAAAAAAAAAAAAAAATTCACAGCTAAGAGAAAAAAGCCTATTAATTCTCTTATTTAAAATTCAATGTGTCAGTATCCCCTCTTCTTAACTATGGAGAATTTTTCTGCTAACAACTGGTACAAATTGTTGGATAGCAGATCATTCAGTACCAGTTTTTCTACATGCAAATCATTAAAAAGTAGGAACAAGTTGACATTTTATTCCAAAGTTTATAAACTATAGCAACCTCTCAAAAAATAGAACACCTCACAACACCACCTTGATTAAATACATGAATTTTCATTGGATTTACAGATTGTTAAAACTGGCCATAATAGGAGTCTCCCATGACCAAAATGGACAATCTCATTCATTACTTAAATAGTTTATTCCACAAGACAAATAAAGGAGCTAATCACTCCAGAAATCTCTAAACACACCAGCGGAGGTTGCCATATCTCATGAAGATGTCAGCTAAGTAGCTTCTGCAGAAGGTGCATCAGGTGTAGTTCATGGAGTAGAGAACCAGAACACATAGTAAGAATTACACACTGCATTGCTGGATTATGAATATCAGGGAAAACTTACAATGTTATTTAGGAAAGGTGATGTTCAGCTTGTTCCCACTACTACCATTGCCAATTGATGTAGAAAATGTTGATTTTTTAAATTAAAAAAACTCTACTTAAAGAAATTTGAATTCCAAAAGATTTATGCATTTTACTGTGTACAGATTAAAAAGTGTTCATAATTCCAATTTACAGGATGAAAAATTGTAAACATTATAGTGTCATTACAAATACAATGCAATTTCAGAAGACTCTTCCAAGTTACTTTAATGTATCATGAAATATTTAGTTCCAGAACATCAAGACCAGTTATTCTTAGCGCTGGTCAGTTTAAAGACTTTCTTCAGAATTCAATAACTGCACATTTGTCTTGTTAAATATTCCTCACATTGTCAGTTCACGAATATCCAGCAGTATTTAACAGCCTTCTACTGAATTTTAAAACTTTGAAAAAGTCTTAAAAGTATAAAAGAGGAATAAGTTATAATGGCCATCATGCACTCTTAGTTTAAACTACTAAAGCATCTTCTAAGGTTTTGTTAAAATTATCCAACACGTCTCAATGCTTCTCTAACTGAACCTGGATTACAAAGTAATTCCCAAAAAAAAAAAAAAAAAAATTCCATTACTTTGCACACTTACCTATTTCCTTCCACCTTTGACATCTCAGAGTCCAAAACGGCAACAATTTCCAATTCCCATTCCATTTAGGTATTACAATACCTAAATTGTAGTGCATAGTACTAACAATTTCTCCTAAAACCTGCACTATTTCACTCCACTCTGCATATTTAAGGTGCCTTTAAAAAAAGTTAAAGGGGCCAAGATTTGAAAATTCGCTTAAAATATGTACACATAAATTTCATCATTGTAGTTTGTGAAGGTAGACATTCTAAACATTTACATTCTAAAAGGGAGATTTTCTACAAACATGTCACATTAGTCACATGGACAATCTAATCTAAACCTTGACCGGCAACATCTGCAAATTTACCTGCTAATGTAATTAAGTCCATCCATCATCCAACCCGCTATATCCGAAGTGCAGGGTCACGGGGGTGTGCTGGAGCCAATCCTAGCCAACACAAGGTGCAAGGCAGGAAACAAACCCCGGGTATGGCGCCACACGGGACAACATAGGATCGCCAATGCATCTAACCTGCAGGTCTTTGGTCTGTGGGATGTAACCAGAGTACCCGGAGGAAACCCACGCAAACATGGGTAGAACATGCAGACTCCACGCAGGGAGGACCCGGGAAGCGAACCCAGGTTTCTGAACTGTGAGGCAGCAGCGCTAACCTCTGCTCCACCCATGTAGTTAAATGTTAATTTAAACTCATAACAAATTACAGGCAACACTAGATTGCAATACCTTTGGCTGTTCTCAAATTATCGTTAGCTGGTCATACCCACTACCCAGTTAAACCGTATACCAAATCGGGAGAAGTCACGTCTACATAAAAAGTAAACGATTATTAAAACAACTTTGATCATATTACGAACCTCCGAGCCATCCTTACTGTTGACCGATTAAAGCCGAGAGATGAAAAAAAAATCTTTTCACGAAGCACGTTGAATCACTTCAGGAGGGGAAAAAAAAACAAGCTGCAGGAGATGCACGCTGGTGTCTTTGTTTACTATCTCCATAACAACCGATCGCACACTTCTTTCCAGTCTGGTGGGGGGCGGAGACGTTAGTGTCGTTCCACTTTCCGCTCTCCAAGAGGAATCAAGCTCTTACAGACAACACTAATATTTGAACGGTGCGACCGTCCTTAAAACCGCCCCCAACGGAAAGGGCTGATTAGCGGAAAGGTTTTAAATTAGGGGGTTAAGTTTCAACGAGTTAGTAAAACACCGTAACTTCTATGCGAGCATTAAAAAAAATAATACAGCGGGAGGCGATGCAGTGTAAATTTTATTTAAACATTGCAAATTACTCCAGAAAACAGTGTAATAAAAGTCCCTTTTCATAAGAGTTGAAAGTTTACATTTTCATAATGTAAAATTTCATTATGTCACGGTTTATTTGGAGCTGGTGTACTTTGTAACGGCTTTGGTTCCCTCGGACACTGCGTGCTTAGCAAGCTCCCCAGGAAGGAGTAGGCGGACGGCCGTTTGCACTTCACGGCTGGTAATCGTGGAGCGCTTATTGTACTGTGCCAACCGAGAAGCCTCTGTAGCAATTCGTTCAAAGACATCGTTAACGAACGAATTCATGATGCTCATTGCTTTGCTGGAGATTCCAGTGTCCGGATGTACCTAGGAGTGCAAGAATAAACAGATAATCAATTTTCATTTTGCAGATGTAAAAGGACAAGCCACGTGCAGGTTTCAAATGTTTGCGATTTTTTGACATTCCAAATTGCCCCTCGCTTGCAGGCAGTGGTAATGAAACATGAGCGTGGGTAAGTTATTGTTCATACACTAGCCCAAATTGGAACTCAAAAACGTAATTAAAATTATAGTATCGCTCAAAAATACCTGTTTGAGAACTTTATATATGTATACAGCATATGTCTCCCTTCGTTTCGCCTTCCTTTTCGATGTTTTCTTGTCAGATTGAGGCTTGGCTTTCTTTTTTGCTACCTCGTTACTCATTATTTTAATTTTTTTATTATTAATTATTTATTTATTTATTTGCTAGCACAGCTTCGCGAAACAACGCCCATCCAAAAGATAAGACGTGTGACACACTGTACACATGCTTTTGCTTATCTTTTATATCAAGTGTAAGTGGCGCTGATTAGATCAAATCATTTGCCAAGTGTGCTTTATTAAGTATTTTAAATTGACCGTCAGCAAATAGAGGACTGTAGCTAATCCAGTAAATTGCAAACAATTAAATAATGCTTAGCGCCAGCTTGTGGTGATTATGGAAATTGTGTGGGTGTGAGTGAGAGAAAGGGCGGGGGGAGCAAAAAAAAAAAAAAAACTCCTGTACCGCTCAGAGGGCGATAGTGGGAATCAACACAGTATTTAAGTTAAAAATGCGGAGGAACGGGTTTCTGTATGTTTTACAAGATTTGATCGTTTTAGAGAGCCAAAAAGCTGTTATATCCCGTACGGACGACTTATATAAACACATTCACACACTGGCCCAATGTTAGTTAGTTTAGTTTATTGATTGATTGATTTAAAATCGGCAAAAATCAAAAACTGATATTGGGCCAATGTAGACCCAGTGTGGTCAAACATAACCCAATGTGGGTAGTCAACAATAACTTAATTGGGATTTGCACATTAGGGCAACATTGGTCCCAAAACGCTGGCCTCGTATGGGCAAACAGACAGGAAAAAAAAAGTCCACCCGTTACAAATCTGTCTATTCATTTTCTATGCCTCCTTACTGGACCATTCCTAAAAAAAACTGTTTTTAGTGTTTGTTTTTTATCAATTAAATTATGTCTAATTATTAAGATTTTCTATTTATAAGGAAAGGAATAACACATTATTAATATGGGTTCAAACTAGTTATTCTTAGAAAATACAAAATGACTACACTTATTGGTACTAGTCCATGTTTTTTTTGATGTGTTACAACCCGGAACATGAAATATTATCAATAATATATTAAACAAATTGTGCAATTTTAGCCAATATAAAAGAGATACTTTGTAAAGTCGTTCAAATTGTTATTTACACTTCTACAATCAAAATCTAAAACCCACAGAAAATACTATTTCACTGCATTGCTTACTCTGCAACAACATTAAAAAGCGGAAAACTATGTGGTAGTGATTACGTAGGCCAGCATTACCAAACCACCATTGGGCTAATGAAGGACTTCGTGAACTTGTACTTCCAGGAATGAACATTTTTGGGCACTAGGGGAACTTTACTAAAGAACACCTTGTAATAGCACCAGCATTGGGCCAGTGCAGTATTTAACTGGGTTTTTCCAATCCCACACTGCATATAAGTTTGCTGGTATACATGCAGACTCCTCGCAGGGAGGACCCAGAACGAGAATCCTCAGTCTTCTTACTACAAAGCAGCAGTGCTACCACTGTGCCACCATATATAACAAATGGTGTGTGATCATAAAGAGAGATTTCTCAGTGTAGTAGCAAAATGGGATGGTATTACATACAGTAAGATGCTCAGATTTTTGACATCTATTTCCTGAAATCAAATTTGTTTATTTATAAATAATTTATAATTTATGAGGAAAATTATATTGTTGAGGTCTTGTGGATGAGTGTGCTTATCCTTTACACTGATATCTCATGATACCAGTGTAAAACCCAACAGCATCACCAGAGCTGTAGTATAACATAAGTCATGCAAAAATAAAGAAGCCACCTTGAACAAGCTTTTGAATTTATTTTTTGAATTTATTTTGGAATTCTCTCTGCAGCTTGGATTGTATATAATTCAGTTAAGAGCCAGCACCATCATTGTTAAATGTGCAGTCATTTTCAGCTTTGAGACTGACTTGGACAACCCACCCCTTCTGTCAGCAATATTACTGGACCATGGAAGAGAAGAGGGGTAGTGTAGTGAGGTGAGGTGCTGTGTGTGCATGTGCTTTTAAATCTGTTTTGTTTGTTTTTTTATTATTACTTTACCCTATTTCCTCATCTATGGTGCTTTACTGTGTTAACCACAAATATGGAGACCCAGCACAATAAAATGCACAAAAAGGTGTATTTAGCCCACATATGCATAATCAAGGACATCTTAGAAGTTCACAGTACATTTGCATAGCAGTTTCCCTCAGCTCTATTCTCTTTACTCCCTGGGTCGGATATCTTAACATTCAGAGTTAATAATAATTTGTAGTAAACTTCATTATTAAAAATGACACCTGTTGATATATCTGTATTATTAAACATCGGTATCAATAAATGTTGTACAACTATTATTCAGTTTTAGCTATATGTTACTATAAAGGTTAATATCATTTTTACTACATAAATTAAGCATGTAGTGGAAACATTATTTTCAGTATATCTGGTGCTTTTTAAATCAGTCCACAATTATTTAAAGTAAAAGTCTATATTGCCTAAACCATAGAAAGAGCAGGTTAGTATTAGTCTGTTACTTTGATCACCTTTTCAGGGCAGCAAGTGTTGCTTACAACACATTACAATTGAGATGAGGTTTAGTACAGTACTGTAGATTAAGATCGGTGGCAAGTTTGCTGTAATTGAGCTTTAAATAGAGTAGAAGTTTAGTCTGTGGGTGTGGATTGAACTTTTATTAGAATGCTACTTTCATTTGGTTCCAATTGACCCTTTAGATCTCAAGATTGTTGCTTATTCTTGGCCTGTTTTTATTGTTAAAAACATCTATTACTAAGATGGTTTCTTTTAGAGGCTTCTAGTTTGGTCAAGGCTGGTGCCCTGTCCAGGGTTTGTTTCCTGCCTTGCGCCCTGTGTTGGCTGGGATTGGCTCCAGAAAACCCCCGTGACCCTGTGGTTGGGATATAGCAGGTTGGATAATCGATGGATGGATGGATAGTTTGGTCAACTCCCACAACATAAAACCTTTTTCAAATACGTTTTTCAGACATGTGTCTTAGACATAAAGGTAAAATATTTGTCTGGATTCTTTTGTCCGATTTGATGAGTTTTCATTTAGCACTTGTTGATCAATTTCCCCATTAACAATTTCAGTGTAGCATCATTGTTTTCCCTCCCTTTCCTCCTTCTCTTACGTGAAGTATTTCAGCATTAAATATATAGCACACCTATTGCATTTTACATTACTATAATTAACTCAGAAAAATGTGCTGAATCATGAATTTACAATGTTAAAATGAACACTGAAGTAAAATATGATTATTTACTGAAACAAAAATTCACTAATAAAGTTACATCATACTGGTAGAGTGTAAAATATTGAGACATTTCAGTAACAATTACTCAATATAAGAACCATGTGTCATATGTGTCAGTACCTGTAGTAACCATCTGTGTAATGTAATGGCTGATTTGTTACTTTGCAATAGACCAGTATATGCAAAATAAACACGAAGAGTTGCTATTACATGATTTGAGGTGTCCTAAGACTAACAGGAACATTAGTAGTCGGCCATGATCAGATTGCAACTTTGATTGTTTAAAATTTAAAACTATTAAAACAGTCATACAGTGCCATTTCCTAATATATTACATGCCTTAAACATTTATTATTTATATCAAATCTTTTAAAATAAATCTTCTTTGTTGCCATGACTGCAAAAGCCACATTGATGAGCACAAAACAGCTTATGTTTATTTGGTAAAAAAAACATTAAATACATGCTAAATGGTTGATCACAATACAGTACTTGCATTTGAATAAGAAATAGTAAACACGCATCAATAAACTATTTTAGTGTTAACTACACTCTACAAAAGACCATGATGCAATATCAGAAAGAAAAAGAAGAACATGTCCTCTTTCATTTCTTTGAACTACAAAGTCAGTGTAACTCTTCAGTGCTATTACTGCATCTTACTTTAGCATGTGCAGAAGAAGTGCTTTTTGCATTTCATTTTGATAATGGCTTTTATTCTTCATGTAAAAAGTCTAATTAAATGCAAGAACTGGTAAGGCCGATCAGGGACACAAAGTAGGGGTATGCAGATTATGCATTGCATTGGAGCTGCAACCACTAGGGGGCACAAAGAACATCTTCATTCATCTATGGGTGATAAGTGGCTCCCAAATCCTGGTGCAATGCTAAAGAATAGTTGTGATGGTAAAAATTAGTTGAAAGTCTATACTGACTGTGTTTCACTGTGTGTTCCCACAGTCTGTTAAGCCTACATTTTTGATTCCTGATTTTTAATTTGCATATTTTCTTAATGCATTACCTTTTTAGAAATTCTGGAACCTGTGAAACATTTTCATTGCATGACTGTTTTTTCATGTTTTGACATGTTATCATTCTGAACAATGGAATCTGTACTATAAATTAAGATAACTATTAATTTTGGGATCAACAGACAAGCTGCTTAGTGATGAATGCCAGTTCTGGTACCAAACTTAATAGCAGTAGTTTAATTTCTGAGGACGTGAACCTTTCTTATTGTAATCCACATACTTTGCAGTAAAACTGATGATGATAATATCCCTGATTGCTGAGATGGCTGAAAGGCAATGGTTATTAGATCAGAATTGTCAGAATAATCAAAACAAACTGAGTCCAAGTATCAGTTTTTATTAAAACTATTAGCACTTACCTTTTCCCAGCATGAGGAGAGGTTAGGAGCATGCACTGATACAGTGCATTGCCGCACCCACCACAAACCAACTCCGGATCCAGTTTAGGACCCAAGTGCAGCCATGCAATGGGTGATACCTCAGCACCACACTAGTTCAGATGGAGTGGAATAGTGTGAGGTTTTTAATGGTGGCTGGAGTGCCAATTCTGCCACCAACCCCCAAGTTTTACTCTGCAGGTTGGAGGGCCTACATGCAGGGCTGGATGCAGATTAGCATCATACCCAGGACGGAGCAATTGCAGGTTAAGGGCCTTGCTCAAGGGCCCAACAGAGCAGAGTCCCTTTTGGCATTTACGGGATTTGAACTGGCAACCTTCTGATTGCCAGTGCAAAATCCCTAACTCAGAGCCATCACTCCGCCCTATCCCCCTATTCCCAGCATGAGATCATATTAAATACTTCTTGCATGTAAAACTGTAATATTCAAGGAGAAGCAAAGCTGAATATTACATATGATTTACACAGCACACACAAGCCCGGCAAAAGCATGGCAAAAATGGACTGAAATTTACTTTTAATCAGAAATACCTGTATATATCATGCATTGTAAGAGTTTTGTCTTGGTAGAGTTCTATATAACTGTCTTTCCCCTTTTGTATTCTTTAACTCTTTGAGGGCTGAATATTTTTTCCAAAACACTCAGTTTTCTGAAAAGCACACAAAGCAATGGTTTTACACGTAAGTCAACATAAAATGTCTGTTGCTGTGTGCTGTGGCTGCTGTTGGCGCTTGTTCATCATCTTTGGCGGCAGTGGCTGCGTGGGGGCACCTCGGTGGTCAGCAGGAATGCATGGTGGGCCAGCTGCCTGGCTGTCTTCACACAGGAGGTGGGTGGCGATGGCGGTCGCAGTGTGACACAGTATGGTTTGGACCTCTTGTCATCATAAGTGGTGGTCCTCCCAGGAAAAGGCTGCTGTAGGCGCATCACCTACACGAAAGTGTTCACCACCACAATCAGCTAGGGACCGATCAGATGATGCTGGTACCTCATGTTCGTTTTCGATATCCATCTCCAGATCACTTGCATGAAACTCGAAGTCCAACGAGTCAGAGTCCTACGAAATTAGGTAAAACATCCATGGAGTATTTTGCTTTGCACATTGGCTTTGGTCTCTCGCCAGATGTTGGTGCCATTTTAGAGGTTGTTTCCTTTTCACTACTAGAATCAACAAAGCTCTGTAACTTTCCTTCTAGCAAAGAGAGTCAAACTAAAACGTAATGGTGAATTTTGTTGCAGTTTACAGCTGATTACCGTCCTCTACTCCTGAATTTTGACAAAAGGCGACATCAGTCCTGAAAGAGTTAATGTGTAGCCTTTGTCAGAATGTCTCAAATCCCATAGACTTACCACTTTTATAAGGTATTGTACTTTAGAACTTCTTACCACCTTCCCTTCTACATCTATAACCTCAGGTAATTACACAAAGTAAAAGCCAAGCAGGAATTAAGTCACAACTTTAGATAATGTCTTCTTCTTCTTCTTTCGGCTGCTCCCGTTAGGGGTTGCCACAGCGGATCATCTTCTTCTACATCTTTCTGTCCTCTGCATCTTGTTCTGTTACACCCATCACCTGCATGTCCTCTCTCACTACATCCAGAAACCTTCGCTTAGGCCTTCCTCTTTTCCTCTTCCCTGGCAGCTCTATCCTTAGTATCCTTCTCCCAATATACCCAGCATCTCTCCTCTGCACATGTCCAAACCAATGCAATCTCGCCTTTCTGACTTTGTCTCCCAACCGTCCAACTTGAGCTGACCCTGTAATGTACTCATTTCTAATCCTATCCATCCTCATCACACCTAGTGCAAATCATGGCATCTTTAACTCTGCTACCTCCAGCAATGTCTTCTGCTTTCTGGTCAGTGCCACCATCTCCAACCTATATAACATAGCTGGTCTCATTACCATTCTGTAGACCTTCCCTTTCACTCTTGCTGAAACCCATCTGTCACAAATTACTCCTGACACTCTTCTCCACCCATTCCACCTGCACTCTCTTTTTCACCTCTCTTCCACAATCCCCATTACTCTGTACTGTTGATCCCAAGTATTTAAACTCATCCACCTTCGCCAACTATACTCCCTGCATCCTCACCATTCCACTGACCTCCCTCTCATTTACACACATGTATTCTGTCTTGTTCCTACTGACCTTCATTCCTCTCCTCTCTAGAGCATATCTCCACTTCTCCAGGGCCTCCTTAACCTGCTCCCTACTATCACTACAGATCATAATGTCATCAGCAAACATTGGGGGCTCCTGTCTCATCCTGTCTATCAACCTGTCCATTACCATTGCAAACAAGAAAGGGCTCAGAGCTGATCCCTGATGTAATCCCACATCCACATTGAATGCATCCATCACTCCTACCGCAAACCTCACCACTGTCACACTTCCCTCGTACATATCCTGTACAACTCTTACATACTTCTCTGCCACTCCCGACTTCCTCATACAATACCACAGCTCCTCTCGAGGCACTCTGTCATATGCTTTCTCCAGGTCCACAAAGACACAATGCAACTCCTTCTGGTCTTCTCTAAACTTCTCCATCAACATCCTCAGGGCAAACATTGCATCTGCGGTGCTCTTTCTTGGCATGAAACCATACCACTGTTCACTAATCATCACCTCACTTCTTAACCTAGCTTCCACTACTCTTTCCTATAACTTTGGGCTGTGGCTCATCAATTTTATTCCCCTGTAGTTACTGCAGTCCTGCACATCCCACTTATTCTTAAATAGCCACAGGGGATGCACAAACCAGTGTGGATCTTTGTGCCGGTCCCAAGCCCAGATAAATGGGGAGGGTTACGTCAGGAAGGGCATCCAGTGTAAAATTTTGCCAAATCAATATGCGAACAATACAACTTTAGATAACGTATTATTGATAATATTCATAAAATAATATTAATAAGAAAAGTACATTTAAATAATAGCAACCATACAACCTAACAAATAGTGATGTGTAATTTCAGGAGGCATATAGACTGGTTAGTTACTTAAAATGTTTCTAGTTAAGTCATCATTTTTAGTCAGGTTTCTTCAGAACAGGCATCATGCCCGTCTCAATATGGCTGCCGAGTTGTGCTTCTCAACATGGTCTTCTTTTCAGTCCATGGTCTGTGAGAAGCTCCTTTATCATGATGGTGAGAGAGAGAGGGGGATAAAGCAACCAAATTTATATGTTCTTTGCCTAAATCCTTACACCAATATAGCATTGTGCTACACAATCGCCTCTGATTCAAACCAATCCCAAACAGCCATATTTCAGACCAATGGGTGCACATAATACCTTTCACACCTGCCCCCAGAACCATTTGTTGAGCTGATGCTTGCCAGCTAGGTAGTCTGGCTTTCCTGTGGGGTTTGATTGAGAGCATCCTGCAGAGAATCACTTGCCAAACTGGTTTTAGGCACTTCCTCTGACCCAGTCATAAAGTTCATCACTAACGTGACTCAGTCCTAAAGGGGTTAGGTAAACATCATACCATTGCTGTTCTTATCAATGATATAACACTAATATTACATTGCTTTGTCTTAGTTACTAAACTAAGATTTACAAAATATTTATCAACTTGTATACAAAATTTCACACCACAACAGTAAGTTATGGGCAATACAGGAATAAGGCTTTAAAACTGCAAGCCTTTAAGAAAGGTGGGCTGCTAGAAGACAAAAATGCAGTCCACCAAAAACAGACTTCTAGTTCAAGTCACATAAAAGTCACTGTAAATTTTTGGCACTTAGAACATGCATGTCTTGGTCAAAAAACTGCATGGTGCATCTGCAAAACACTCCCACATTTGACAGGTGCACTCTGTAACAACACCACACTGATTGATTTCCCAGCTGATTAATTTCAGATTCTAGGGTATAACAGGATGAAGATTTTGTTTCTAATTTGAGTTTTGTCGATTATATAATGCATTAATAAAAAAAAAACATACTGTGAAAGGGTCGATTTAGTTTGTGACCATTAATCACTAAAGACAATTGCAATTCCTAGGAATTTCAGATTAGTAATCTGATGCTAGACTAGACACATCGGAAAGAACAGTGTGTGTGGTATCTGCTTTTTGTCATCTTTTTCAAATATTTACAATAATTATTCCAAAATATAATTAAGTTGCCCTAATCTCCCCTTCTTCCCTCTGTAACGAGGAATTTATGAGAGTTTTTGGTTATGTAAAATATGGTGTGCTTTACTTTCAGCACTGTACTGTTGTATTTGTGTCTAGGTGCTTACACTTGAGAAGGACCTCGTCTTCAATGCTTAAATTATTATTACATATTCAACAACAAGCTAAAATAAGTTTGTTTATAGAAATGCAAGCTAAATACAGTACAATAAAAGTCGAAATGTTTAAATTATAGACAAAATATGTATGCATAAACAAAATTCTAAATCCCAGTGTTGTTTTAGATTATATTTATTGCTCACTTCAAAAATGATGAATTTGTAAAACTAAGACCAGCTAGCAGCAAACCAGAGAAAAAAATCCCAGTTCTCATAGATTCTGTTTGACTTACAACAAATAGTTATCCAGTGCCTCTCATTGAACATTTCAAAATGCTACAGGCAGCAAGTGGCTCCTATCAGTTTATTTTATGTTTGGAATTTTAAGTAGATCACCATCTTCTTATCTCAGTGTACACTACTGAGTCCTGAATAAGATTTGATAAGTAAAGAAGGACAATGCTATTTAAAGCTTTAAGTACTATGAGGAGAAATTGAAATTCTTTCCAAAACTTTTATTTGGAAACTAATGCCTTGAGATTGAAATGTATGTGGCCTTATTAGATGTTTCTAGTAATGTTCCTTCTGGCATCATTTTTAATTACCTGCAAAATGAGAGCATTGCAGTTGTTGTTTCTAATTGATTTTTTTGCATTGGATAACATTTCTCAATCCTTTAATCTGTGAAATTGTGCCAATTAGTCTCTATGTCACATAAACTCCAAGAAGGAATGTAAAAGGCATGTATGAAAGTAGAAGTAGTTTGTTAATGTGCATGGCAATATGTAACAACCAAGCAAATATCTTAAATGTACAAAAAGTAGTCTTTTGTTTTATATGAGGTCCTAGTACTGTACCAGGTTAACTCAAGGCCATAAAGCACTGCAGTGACTGGTGAAGGCTGCATAGAATATTATTGGCACCCATCTGTCTTCTGTTAAGGACCTATATAACACACGCCACCTTAGGAAAGCAATCTGTATTATTAAATATTTTTTGTGTGTAACACTTGTTTTATTATTGTAAATGTCATGACGGGACATGCAAGTAAGAACTTCATTGTACTTTGCACACAAGGCAATAAATTAAACTTGTGGAGTCCCTTTTTCCTACTCAGAATCATACTTGAAACCATATATGAGCAGGGATCCAAAAAATCCTTGAATTGCTAAAAATAGAAACGTTTATAATACAACTTAAAGCAATTCCATTTTAGTCAAAATGCACCAATTGAGTTGCGTTTAATGCACCTTAATGGATATTGACATTTTTACTTTGAATGGAGAGGCTTATTTAAGTCCATGGCTTGTTAATGTTCTTTTGCTCCCTTCGTGGAGAGAGATATAAGTAGTGAGAAAAGTGTATAAATGTAAAGAACTATTATTATTATTCTGCCACACCGGTCATTTACAAAACCTTGCCTTTTCCTGAGAGCATCATCAAAGTGTTTTTCTGGCCAGAGCAGATCAATATAGATGGATAAAAATGGAATCAAGGTTGCTGATCATTTTCTGATTTGTTTACAAATGCCTGCTACTCCTTCTGGGCATAAGTCACCATCAAGAGTCATCCATCTCTGTCCTTCAAATAATGTGAATTTGTTTTAGTTTTGGTGAAAGCATACATTAAAAATAATTTGACTAGTTTTAATTATAATTTTTCTTTTATTAAAAAAAATCATTGTTGTGTCTTGATTTTCAATATACATATCAAAGAATAAGCTGATTCTTGGCACTATATTTGATTTTTTAGTTTAAGTTCAAATTATGCGGTGTAGCAGCTCGTCTCCATTGTAATTGGTATTAGATTAATTACCAATACATAATCTGAAAAAATAAGTGCCATGCCAGCATAAATCCCAGAGCTACCAGAATGTAACAGACAGGTACAAATTAAAATATGGTTAATTAATCAGTAGTACAGTAAACTAAATAAGTAACCCAAAGCCTACAATATATCATGATTCTTCCATGCCAACATAGTTTACCATTTGAAAAAGTAAATCAGACATGCAAAATATAGAGCCAGCAGCCACTGTGTGAGCATAATCTTTGCTTTGGTAGAAACTTAATTAGACGAAGAAACCTATAAATTCAAGGAAATTTGGCTAATGACACATTCTGTGCTTATTAACATTCAAATCATTTGAATTGGTTCTGTATGTGTTTGGGTGCCTTGTGAAGGACTGATCTATAGTACAAATTTTTTTTTGTTGTTGCCCATCTACACCACAGTTCCCAGCTGTCAATGTTACAGCTGCATATTTGCGCTTTTGTCTATATGTGTATCTTCAAAAGGGCCTCCTCTTTTAATTGAAACAATATTTTACATATAACAGCAGGTCATTAAAATCATCAATCTTGAATTATCTTATGTCAACAGTTGATTCTAAACAGTTTTCCATGTCTACCTTACTGTCTGCATTATCTACTACCAATTAATCTGTCATTGACCCCCTTGATCTTGTGTGTGCTTTTTGCCATTTTGTTCAAATTTCTCCACTTTCCCACTATTGTCCTCTAATAAGACTCTAGAGAGAAGCAATGCCTCTATTAATACCTCTATTAGGTATTACAATGGATCCTACCTCAACTCTTGCCTTCCACATGCTGACTGTATCAGACCATTTCAATATTTAATTTTTACTGTGTTGTGGCTTTAAAGCCTCAGTCAAGTGATATCTAATGTAAAGAAAGAAAAAAAACTGCAATCATAGTGTACTGACATTTAATTTTTTATGCCACCAAAAAAATATTGTATTATCATGTTATTACTAGTTGTGTTTTTGACTTTTTTAAAATTCATGTCTTTAGGAATGTTTTTAATTTTTATTTGCTGCTGTACTTTTATGATTTTTGACCTATTCTTTGTTCCAGAGTTTAAGGTTTTTTTTTGTTTTTTTTACTTTCACAATATTAAACAATGTATGCTTTGTTAATTCCCTGGCTAATGAAAACTGTCATGGTAATTCCGTCTCTGCAAACACCCATATACTCCGTCTACCTCTGTTCATAATGTAGTCCCTGATGTCCATGCTGCTTTATGCTACGTAAGTGATCACAGGCCTGTTTTTTAAGGGTGCCAAAATATGCACTTATCATACATTAGAGACACAGCTTCCTTAAGTTAATCTTTCACTGTTTGTCAGAAAATGATTTTACATGATTTTTTTAATAATTTAACATCATTCATAGGATTGTCAATTTTGAAAATCTGAAATAAGTTTTTTTTTTTTCTCTGTACTTTAAGTGGTTCTGTTCCCTTAGCCCCAGTTGTTTTCAACGTCTGGGTTGTGGCCCTCCAGTGAGCTACCATGGTGCTGTAGGGAGGCTGTGAAATGACTATTGTAATTGTAAAATCATAAAAATATTAATAATTACAAAAATACATTTATGAAATCATTATATAAATAGCATATACAGTATTGTATACTGCTCAAAAGAATTAAAGGAACACTTTTTAATCAGAGTATAGCATAAAGTCAATGAAACTTATGGGATATTAATCTGGTCAGTTAAGTAGCAGAGGGGGTTGTTAATCAGTTTCAGCTGCTGTGGTGTTAATGAAATTAACAACAGATGCACTAGAGGGGCAACAATGAGATGACCCCCAAAACAGGAATGGTTTAACAGGTGGAGGCCACTGACATTTTTCCCTCCTCATCTTTTCTGACTGTTTCTTCACTAGTTTTGCATTTGGCTACAGTCAGTGTCACTACTGGTAGCATGAGGCGATACCTGGACCCTACAGAGGTTGCACAGGTTGTCCAACTTCTCCAGGATGGCACATCAATATGTGTCATTGCCAGAAGGTTTGCTGTGTCTCCCTGCACAGTCTCAAGGGCATGGAGGAGATTCTAGGAGACAAGCAGTTACTCTAGGAGAGCTGGAGAGGGCCATAGAAGGTCCATAACCCATCAGCAGGACCAGTATCTGCTCCTTTGGGCAAGGAGGAACAGGATGAGCACTGCCAGAGCCCTACAAAATGACCTCCAGCAGGCCACTGGTGTGAATGTCTCTGACCAAACAACCAGAAAGACTTCATGAGGGTGACCCAAGGGCCCCATGTCCTCTAATGGGCCCTGAGCTCACTGCCCAGCAGCATGTAGCTCGATTGGCATTCGCCATAGAATACCAGAATTGGCAGATTCACCACTGGTGCCCTGTGCTTTTTACAGATGAGAGCAGGTTCACCCTGAGCACGTGACAGAAGTGAAAGGGTCTGGAGAAGCCATGGAGAACATTATGCTGCCTGTAACATCATTCAGCATGAGCAGTTTGGTGGTGGGTTAATGATTGTCTGGGGAGGCATATCCATGGAGGGTCACACAGACCGCTACAGGCTTGACAAAGGCACCTTGGCTGCCATTAGGTATCAGGATGAAATCCTTGGACCCATTGTCAGACACTATGCTGGTACAGTGGCTCCTGGTGCACGACAATTCCTGGCCTCATGTGGTGAGAGTATGCAGGCAGTTCCTGGAGGATGAAGGAATTGATATCATTGACTGGCCACCACACTTTCCTGACCTAAATCCAATAGAACACCTCTGGGACATTATGTTTTGGTCCATCCAATGCCACCAGGTTGCACCTCAGACTGTCCAGGAGCTCAGTGATGCCCTGGTCCAGATCTGGGAGGAGATCCCCACAACACCATCTGTCATCTCATTAGAAGCATGCACCGATGTTGTCAGGCATGTATACAAGAACACAGGGGCCATACAAAGTGCTGCGTACAATTTTGAGTTGCTGCAATTAAATTTTGGCAAAATGGACTAGCCTGCCACATCATTTTTTCACTCTGATTTTTGGGGCGTCTTTGAATTCAGGGCTTCATAGGTTGATCATTTTCATTTCCATCAAACGATGTTGCATCCTTTCGTTCCTAACACATTACCCTGTCTATATCAGTATAGATATCCAGGAGGATTTCTTTTTCCCATTGAGATCTGATGTGTTTTCAAAGTGTTCCTTTAATTTTTTTGAGCAGTTTATATAATGGTGATTTCTTTTTTAGATTAATTGATAAATATGATCAATTCTACTGGCTAATAAAACATAGCAATATAGTACGTTATTGGCTGTAGCATACAGCATGATCAATGTAACCACCTTTTAGCACCATTTATCAAAAAAATGTAATGCAGACTATGCGTGATGTACAGTAGTATACCTGCCAGTTTACCCTGTGCCTCTTATATAAGTGACTAGCATTAGGTTCTCTTGCAAGAAAAGTTACATAATTAGGCCCATCTACAAACAAAGTGATTTAGTGTCTCATATTGATAACCCAAATCAAAAAAGAGAAAAAATAGCAGTGAGTATCTGACTCTGGGCTTTATAAATGTCGGAACCAAGAATAAGCCATGGACACTGTGTGTTGTGTGTTCTGAAGTGCTTTCAAATGAAGCTTTAAAGTCCAACAATTTCATCCATGCCTGGGGACAAAGCATATTTAGTATGCATCCAAACATATTGAATTATTTAAAACAGTCTTAGGGATTTCAAGAGCAAGGGAAAAATTCTTAAATCTCACCAAATTATTTGGTTTAACACTGGCAATACAAATTGCAATCCACATATTGCTGATATCCAAGAAACTGTTGCGATTAACTGGACAACACCCACCAAGGAGCTGAGGAGAGTGTTGTATGTGGTGCAAGTAGTGGAAATCAACGCATTGAACAATGGTGGCTTACATTCTGAAAACAAAATGCATAGTGTTGTACAATTTTGCTTTCTGCATATAATCCAGGTGAAAAATTATGTTTGTTAATATATTCTTCAGATTTGAGTTGTCTTTTTCTCAGAAGACAATTTACATTTGAAAAAGTTATATGATCGTAAGAATACTGCTAAAGATGCGGAAGGATAAGGAGTTTTATAATTTATTCTCGCTTAAAAGGAAAAATGTAACTTGTGTGAACCCTTTACTCAGTATGCATTGATTGATTCCATATTTTTTATAGGTAATAAGAATAGCATAAAAAAACAAATGTATAAGAAAAATCTAACATAAATATGAATGCCCTAAAACAAAAATATTTTTGTATATTTTTTCATCATAGATGATAAATCCATGTAAAGTTATTAAGGAGGGCAGAAATTCTCTGGGAATAAAAAGTTCAGCCCTATAATGTTCCTTTATGCCATTGTAGATACCACACAGCCTGGACGGGCACAGACCTGGAACGAAGGACCGGAAATGGTGGACGGACAGCCTATTAAAAAGAGAAGATGTGGATGGAGGTTTTTTATTCCCCCAACACACTAGATGTCAGCAGCCCCGGAGATCAGTGCACAATAAGGAACCAGCGGGGCATGCCGGGATATGTAGTCCGGCAGTCCTGCCTGGGTCACTGGGTTCCACGAGAGGGTACTGTAGGGAGTCAAGCTAAGTATTATAGACTTCCGTGCAATCCTGAAGTACTTTCATTGGGTAGTCACCCTGGCTCCAGAAGTACTCCAGGGTCAGTAATAAAAGGAACCGCACTCTCTTATTCAGGCGAGTCAGAGCTGGGAGGTAGAGAGGCAACACTTGACTGGAGGAGGGCAGTGCGGTTGTGAGAGAGTTATTGGGAGGAGAGGAAAACTTGTGAATTGTGCTTTTTGTACCGTATTTGAGTTATTTTTTTGTTAACAAACAACCTTTTTTGAACCTGGGACTGTTATTCTGTGTTTGTGTCAGGGTTTGGGCTTGCTGATGCTCAGGTTTCCATCACACCATCTAACTGCATAATCTAATTATTTATGGGGTGTATACAAGCAATATTAAAATATGATTTCACAAGTGAATCTAGGGCTCTAACCTGATAAAACAAACTACATGTTTATTAGTAAGAAGTAAATGTGATTACTGTCCACAGAAGACAATGAATAAAAGGAATACACTTTTTACATCCTCAAGAACTGCAGATACTGCAGGCGAAAGCAGAGGCTGCAATAGTATTTATATACTTTGAATTTAAATGAAAACAAACAAACAAATATTTTTTCCAGCTTTTCTTACTTAATGCAATCTATAACATCCAATTGAAAGATATCACAGCTACAGTTCAAAAGAATTAAAAAAAAAACAAACAACAAATACTGAGATTAATAAAGGATCACCCCCTCCTAAACAATATTTGTAAACTCTATCAGGTGTAAGTAACCACCATTTCCATTGCAGACCATGGTTCCTGGCTTCCACCAGTTGATCAGTTGTAATCAGTGTGATTAGTGAAGCATAAAAACAGCTGTTCCTGGAGCATTCCCTTGCTTGGTAGTGCAACTGACAGCAAACAACTGACTATGGGTGGCAAGGCACTTTCAAAAGGTCTTAGGGATATAGTTGTGGACAGACATAAGGAAAGAGATGGATACAAAAAAACTCAAAGGCTTTATCAATCCCAAGGAGCACAGTAAAGTCCATAATAAAGAAGTGGAAAGTGTTTGGTATTACTAGGACCCTCACTGGATCTGGCTGTCCCTCCAAACTGGATGGAAGGGCAAGGAGGAAACTGGTAAGGGAGGCCACCAAGAGGCCAATGTCCACTTTGAAGGAGTTACAGAATTTTATGACAAATAGTGGTCATTGTGTGCATGTGACAATAATTTCACAAGCGCTCCACAATTGTGGCTTGTTCGGGAAGGTCGCAAGGAAAAAGCCACTTCTCAAGAAAGGCCACATTAAGGCTTGTTTGAGCTTTGCCAGAATGCACCTTGGAGATTCTGATGCCAAGTGGAAAAAGGTCTTATGGTCAAATGAGACCAAAATCAAACTACAGTATTTGACCTCAATACCAAACGGTGCACCTGACAGAAATCCAATGCAGCTCACCATCCACAACACACCATACCTACAGTAAAGCATGGAGATAGCAGCATCCTGTTGTGGGGGTGTTTCTCTGCTGAAGGGTCTGGGGCTCTCGTTAGGGTAGAAGGAAAAATGGATGGGGCAAAATACCATCAAATTCTTGAGGAAAACCTGCTACCCTCTGCCAAAAAATGTTTAAGATGGTCAGAATGTTCACCTTTCAACATGACAACAACCCGAAGCACACAGCAAAATTGACCACACAGTGGCTGAAGGAGAAAAAAGTGAATGTCCTTGTGTGGCCCAGTCAGAGCCCAGACCTAAATTCCATAGGAAAATCTGTGGAAAGATTTGAAGATAGCAGTCCACCAATACTCACCATCCAATCTGACCGAACTTGAACAGTTCTGTAAAGAATAGTGGGCAAATATTGCTCAATCTAGATGTGCACAGCTGATAGAGAAGTATCCCAACAGACTCAAGGCTGTCATTAAAGCAAAATGTGGTTCAACAAAATATTGACATTAGGGGGTGATTCTTTATTAATCTCAGTATGTCTTGTTTTTTTGATTTTTTATAATTTTTCTGAACTGTAGCTGTGATAGCTTTCACTTGGATGTTATAGGTTGCATTGAGTAAGTAAAGCTGGGAAGAAATATTTTTTGTGTGCGTTTTCATTTAAGGCTGTAAAGCAAAATAAATGGGAATATTTCGAAGGGGGTGATTTTTTTCTATACCCACTGTATACTCCACTGCTGCCTTATCTACAGTATATGCATGATACAATCATCACTTTAGTTAATGTAATTTGAACCATTTTTTAAATATTATTACACACTAAAAACACAGTCAGCTTTAAACCTTAATAAAACACCAACAGGAAATATATACATAATGTATGTACTGTATATATTGTGAAAGAACTGGGCTGTCAGCGAGCCCCAAACACCAATGCAAATCATCACAAGTCAAATGTGTACCAAAAGAAATTTCTCATTCCAAAAGTGTTTGTTTTAAGTTTGATTTAGTGAAAATTCAAAGCAAACAGTTTACACAAGAACAGAGAAAGTTTGTTACACACACAGTATAAATGGCAGAAAAAAAGGTTTCTTCTTTAAATTGTTTCTTGTTGAACTTCAACTGTTTTCTATACTTAAAGATGAGTTACTTCTCTGTGCTTTACTCAATACATTAATTATATTCTAAACATGCAGCTCTGCACGTTACATTACATAAAACGGCACGGTTTGAAGCTACTCTCCATGCCTTACCTATGGCAAGGCAGATCACTGATCCTAATCTGTAGTCACTGGGACAACAAATAGTTAGAATATCCCATTTCAATTCAGCTTGTGGGGGTTATAAGACCTCCCATATACTATGCAGTAATATATAGGTAAACATTTAATGTAACTAAGAAAATACTTCTATCATCTTAACATAACCTAAATAACTAGCAAATGGCTCTTACAACATTGGTTACCTGTGTCCTTTAAAATAGATTTTAAAATACTGCTAGTGGTATATAAAGGTCTGAGTAATCTTGCTCCCTCATATATTTTAGTGCCTTTTCCCTTACATCCCTAGTCGTAACCTCTGATCATCTAACACTGGTTTGCTTTACGTACCAAGAGCTAAGCATTAAAGTACTGATGAGGCAGACTTTTTCTGTTAAGCACAAGAAATTTGGAATACTTTATCAATAGAGAGATGCCAGGGTAATACTATCGATCAGTTTAAAAAACTATTAAAAAACCACCCTATCAATTTGGCCTTTTATTAATTCACTTGAGTTCTACTTTAAATAGATTATACTGTATATGCATTGCATTGCATAATGTACTTCTTGGAAGTAGTAACATTATTAATCCCTACTTTTCTTTGTTTTGTTTTCTGGTTTCTCTGTATGACGCGTTACCGCACCCAGCACATGACAAAACAGTCTGGTGTTATGTGGATGTTGCCTTGGCCTGGTCCAGCCACTCAAGTCCTCAACAATGAGGATCCTGTGAGCCTGGTCACCTTCAGGGAATCATGCCACATGGCTGTAGAGCCGTAACTCCCTCACAATGCAAGTAATGTGCATCATCTGGGATTCCATGAGCAACCACTTGTTCAACATTTTTTTTTCTCCAGCATCTTGCACCTGGAGTTTTGTATTTTCTGTCCTCCCTGGCCATCTGACATAAGATCGGACTTGTGTTAATGGACTAAAAAAAAACCCAAAAACTTCAAAATACGATTCTATACTGCTGTATAAACGTGTTATGTAGGTGCATGTTAATGTGTCTTTGTAAATTTTTTCTATACAATTTATTTAGCTATATAATTATTTCTAATTTGCTGTTTTTTCTCTTGTAACTCCTCTTTAATATTGTGACAAGTACTTTGAGCTACATTCCTTGCATGAAAATGTGCTCTAGAAACAAAAAAGTTGTTATTGTTACAAACTCTACAGGCAGGCTTTGGACCTCTCCTGTTCCCAAATTGGGGAATATGCTTTAAATGTTCAGATGTCTCAAAATATATCAGATAAGCCTGGGAATAAACACTGGCTGAAACATAACAATCTTAGTGCTGTCAATTTGGTATAAAAAATTGGCCAGTTCCAGTTGTAGCATCCTAAAGACTGGAAGTAGCCTTTCCTCTGTGTGTAATTCATTCTCTTCCACTTCTCTCCATACTTGCATTCACCCTCAATATTTGACATCTCCAAATAATTTTTTCAATAGCTGATTTGAAAGAGCTGGATGGTTAAGGCAATTGTCTTGTGCACTAGAAATAGCAAATGTAGAAGGTCTTGGGGTGTTCCTTACAACAATGATGTTTTTAACTAGAGGCCATGATACTCCTGGTGAGGGATGTTCTTTTTTTTTTAATCCAATGTTAAAATTTGATTTTAAATTGCCTCATTTAATTTTTAAATATATGCTCTGTAATTCTTACATGAAAATAGTCTTGTATCCGTGTAGTTATAGACTAGTGTAGTATAGACTAGAGATTTCTCACCCAGTGCAGTATGTAAGAAAAATCTACAAAAAGGAGTAGTGGGCCTTAACATAGACCATTACTTATATGGAGACCGAACATGAGCCTCCATACTAGGCAACATTTCAGTTCCACTGCTCTGCTTCATAATGCTCTTACAGCAAGTCTATGCTTCTTTCTAGCTGGCCTGAGTTTATTCTCGTATTCTGCATTCACCATCCATACCAATTTGTACCCATGAGGTCTGAAATAATAGTTCTGTTTCATTTCCAACCTCTTTGAGCTGATGCTTGTGAGAATGGGACATGTCAGGATTGACAAATTTTGTGGAAAAGTGCATGGCCTAAAGGTGAGTGTGGTCTTCATCAACTTGACACAAACAGCCTGCAAAGCATCTCTCTCTCTTTCATTTTGGTAAAATTGTTTGCTATATCATCGTTTTCAGATGTTTTACAAATTTGCAGACTAATGCAGAAGAATATACATTGAGAAAGAAGATTAATTTTAGCAATTATTAATAATAAAATGATTGTATCAAACATTTTATTTTAGTGTTATTAATATAAATCAACAGCAACAAGGTTTTGTTTTAGACGGCATTGGCAGTCTTAGGTAACTTTTTTCCTTCCTTAAAAAATGACAAACGGGAACAGGCTGAACCTAGAAGCAAAACGGGGCAACTGTGAAGCAGCCACAGCCTTTACATTGACTTGGAACCATTTGTGAGGTATTTTTCTCTTTTTTTATCATAAGTTGTATGAAAGTTGTGTCTTTTCTCAAGCTTTTTATCTGGATTAATATGTAACTGTTGTGGTCCCCGGCCGGGACGCCCAGGAGGACCAGAGGAGGGCTTGTGCCTCCTCCAGACCGCGAGGGGGCGATCGCCCTGGTTGTATTGGGGGCCATGAGTAGACGGCTTGGAAGCCCAACCCTGTAGGGGCCCGTGGCCACCGCCAGGCGGCGTCCAGGTGCCTGAGGAACCCTGGAGTCCAGCACTTCCGCCACACCAGGAAGTACTGGGGGATAAGACGACAGGGGACACCCGGACGGCTTCCGGGTGGCACAGCCGGCACTTCCACCACACTGGGGTGTGGCTAGGACTGATTGCCGGGAAGCAGCTGGAGCCCATCCGGGTTCCCATTTAAGGGTCCGCCTCCCTCCAGTCAGAGGCGAGAGTCAGGTGGAAGAGGATGGAGCTGAGAGAGAGGACGGGAGGCGGCCAGGAGAAACGCATTGGACTTGTGAGGCCTGGACAGTTGGGGGAATCGGTGCAAGAGGCACTGGGGTTTGTGCACGTGAGCACTAGTTGTGTAAATATTGTAAATAAACAAGTGTGTGGTGGAACCAACGATGTCTGTCTGCCTGTGTCCGGGTTCAAGTTCACACTGTATATTATTTGTAAAAGTAAAGTATTGAAAAGCTTCTTAATTTATTTCAAATCATACTACTGTTTTTACATTAAAATAACGATTTAAAAAAGCATTTGGTAAACACATGGACAACTGAAGAAATATCACCTTTAGTTGTGCCTAGTAAGAGTTCAATACTTAAATTAAGATTAAAAAAATGGTGATGCCTAAAAACAATTCAATTCCTGGAGAAGACATGCCAAAAAAATGGTTAAGTAGCCCAGCCTAGATCCATCCCATCATATCTGATCACATATTCATTAATAGGCTACTATACTTAAGCATTGGCTTTGAATAATAGTTCTTCTCTTATTCACAATCATGCTGTGGGACTGCTGTTAGCAGAAACCAAGATTAAAGGTTATGGCAGCTTTGCAGTAGTGGTTTTATATTAGTGGGCTGGGCCTTACCTTTAAAAAGTTTCTGAACTACTGTTTTACAATATATTTTGTGTTGCGATTTGACTCTGGTGGTGATCATTGTATGGTGAAAGGACCACATTTTTTGATCATTTTTACAAAAACGTCCCACTTTCACTGTCTCTAAGAGAAAGTAGAAAAAGAAAAAGTAGTTCAAATAACTGAAGATCCTGAGGATATTCTCATTTTAGTGCATCGTCGTCGACAGAAGGAACACACTGGTTACAAAGGAAATGTTAGGGTACCAACTGGATCACTCACTTTTAATCTTTTGCCATGTCTAAACAACTTAAACAGGAGCTTGATGTCATGTATAATAATGATATGTAAAATGATAAAGTAAAGCAATCAGCCAAGTTCAAGTATCTGTAGTCCATACTCGGGCAGGCCAGTCCAGAATGAGATGACCCATGGTGGGAGCGGCTCAACATTATTATGGAGAGACAAGAAGGAGCAGGGTCAGTTGCCCTGGGAGAAAATAAAAGATGACACTATCAGCAATAGTGACCCCATATTTCATAGAGTGGGAGAGCTTACCTCCAATGAGCTCGGTAGGTGAAACTCAGAGGCGCAATATATTTAGTAAAAGATTAGAAAGACAAAGGCCCTCTGGGTCTTTGCTGTATTTTATGGCTGATTTTAAATAATTTCTGGACAGAAATGGGGAATGTTTAAATAATAATGTTGGATTTCTTAAATCTAATTTCTTAAATGTTGGGGAAAGGGATATGGAGGGATGTGTACAGAGATATTGTGTCTTGTCTTGATTTAGCCATCATATCTAGTAGGCACAAGCTGCTTGGTGTGACTGAGAGTCAGATGATTATTTAGTAATGGAGGGCAATCATTTTCATGTATTATAATTAAGATTAATAAAGTGTTTAAATTACATAATCTAGATAATCTGTTAAATTTTAATAAAGGTAACTGTAATATGTTTAGAATTGTGAGTAATGATTCAGTTGCACAGATGGCAGTACTTGATAATATTGATGATTTTAATTACATTTTAATTTATCTACTTAATGCACAGCTGCTAAATGTATATCAGTTAAGTCAAATAAACAGATGAGGACACAAATTCTATTGGTGGGTGGCAAAAGGTGATGAGGGAATTCATGACATGAACAGAGCATACAGAAAAGGAGAAGATTTTTTTCTGTCTACTACTTTACTATACTGGAAACAGTTATTAACAAAAACTAAGAAGATTAATAAATCTGTTAAGAAAGCATACTGAAAAAATCTTCTCCAAAAAAATGCTCCAGTTATATCAGCATGGGATAAAATAAAAAAACTGAATAGTATATTTGGGAGAAAAATAGGGCAATGTTTGAAAAATGATACTGGATATGTAGAAGGTAATGTGAATAAATCAAATGTACCTGCAAGAACCTTAGAAAATGTTGCTAACAACACAACTATAATGAAGGAATTAGCAAAGCTAAATATAAGCAATATTGGCACTAGTGAGCAATTCTTTTTAACAGACTAAAAGGAAACAATCAATAAGGGGAAAAAATACTTTCCTGGATTAGTCAACATATATACTGTGCATCTTAAAAATGTAAGTATTAAGGTAGTAAATTACTTTTAGACTTGTTTCATTTGTTTTAAATTAAAGGTCAGTTATTGAATTCATGGAAACATAAATAATTCCAGTGATTTCCTCAATGCTAACCTTTATACCATTGACCTGGTGATGTCATGTGCTGCAAACTAAAGGTTGACTTTGCCTAGCAACTGCTTGGCAACCAGACTACACAGAATGCACAAAATGGTGGAACCCATATCAGAATCAAAATCCTAACCCTAATTATGCCACTGCAAGAGGTATATTTATTTTTAAATGTTATTAAGAAACTAAAGATTAATCTATTGTGTTTTGTGGCCTCTCAAACCCCAGAATAATCCCTTGCTAATTTTTAAAGGCTAAAGAATGACTGCAAGAAATTATAAATGCAACTTGGATCATGACAGTGTGTTGTGGAAGCGTGGATGTTGATTAAAATTTGTAAATTAGTATTGACAAGAAGGTTTTATTGGTGAATTAGAGACTTTTTATCTCATAAGCCTTATAAAATAGAATTTAGCAATCCTTATGAAATGTCATTATAATTGGAATATACCATACCACAGTGTTATTAATGCAGTGTTATTTTATGTAATAATAAATGATTTGACTTGTGTTTTTTGAAATGCAGCAGTATATTTATTTGTTGGATGATGGGCTATATGGAAAAGAGAAGAAACTTTTGTGGGAACACAGTCTTGAATATCACAATATGGGATAATTAATGGGGGCCTTCAATTAACTATATGACAAAATGAGCTGTTTGTTTCATCTTAAAATAAAAAAGAATTAGCAGTAATGCAGATGCAGTAATTTGGCGTGTTCATAAAAAATGTAATGATTTACTTCTTGAGTTAGAAGTAAATAAAATACAAGAAAAGTAGCATCAGATGTTTGAAATATTAAAATGCAATCATCAGTTTAAATGTTTAGAGTCTAAATATTCTTGATTATATTAGAAATATGTAATTTTTTCACCTTATGACGGAGGTGCATAGAGGGCTAGGTCTGTAGCAAAGGATCCAAAAATGTCATGTTCCTTAGAGATGTCCTTAAGATAGTTCAAAATGGTACAAAACGTGCTAATTTTTGACATTTGTCATTTATAACCAGCTGGGAGTGGCTCTTAGAGGGCTAGGACCACCAGCAAAATATCAAATAGCAAAATATTATCATACTCAAAATAGCATAAAATGACACTACATGCATATATTACCAATCCCCATGTTTTCAAAGTTTTGTGAAAGGGAATAACTTGACCCATTGTAGACCATTAGGGGGTCCTAGTATTAATTCATGTAGTATGCACAACTTAATTTCTTTCTAAACATGTTTACTGAGGACACCTTTTGGTTTACTCTTTATCATAAAGATGCAATTTCCTGCGCAAAATATTCTCGAAACATAGCCTGAAAATGAGGGTATGTGGTTTGGTGGGAAAGCTTGAAGTCTTGATTATCAAGATGATTCGAACTGTATGCTGTATAACAGGTGGGGGTTTCCTCATACCAGTGAGTCAGAAAGTGCCAGACCAAAAAAAAAAAAGCTGTGATTTCAAAGCGCTAATAATTAATTCCTATGAACACAAAAAACGCTCAGATAAGTAAGTCCTGTTTTTTTGTATAACATACTAATTGAATGAAGAAATTACTTTATATTTCAGGGCATTATTTTGATTTTACATTAACGTGGATCTTCTTACATAATACGTTGCCGTGGCTGTTTGTTTGTCTGTCCATGATTTAAAATTACCTGTAGCTCTCAAACCGTTTCACCTATTGACTTGAAATTTGGTACACACATACTACGTGACATCTACTATCCGCTTTCGGGTGATGATTTTTATTACTCATTTTATTTTCATTTTATTTTATTTTATTGTAGACTCAACTCTCAGCAGCGCACGGCAGGGCGGCTGTGCGACGCATGTGTATGGGCACCGTTCTCATTCCCTACCACCTGCGCTAATCATTCTTGAGGCAGATTGAAAACTTAAGTGCCAGCTTAAGTGAAAAATTTTGGAAAACGTACTAAGTAATTGCAACACAAATCTAACTTAATCAGTTTTAACGCGAAAAGATGCCGACGAAAGAAGAGAAGCAGCGGGCCGCTAGGGTGGAGAATAGAAGAGCTGCTTAGGAACCAGTAAGCGCATCAACCTCTGAGCAAACAAATACTAAACAGAGACAGAGAAAGAGTATGAAAACTAGGAATGCTCAAGTCAAGTGTACTCACTGCACGTTATCGTGCAGTACGCCGTTACTGGTATTATATAATGTGAAAGATCATATGGGAGTGTACTGTCAATTTAGAATATGTGTTGGTTCTTTTCTTATTTCTTCTCCAAGAAATGCAATGATGGTGAAGTGGGTGAATTTGCCCTGTGTCTTAGGGGGAATATATTGCAGCTAAATTACTGGACTTATATAAAACTGAATTGGATTCATCCAACAGCAGTAATTTTAGAGGAATGCCAAAATTATTAGTGTGTTCATGTGGTAGAAATCAACGTCTTAATTAAAGAAAGAAACGTATCCTTAACCGGGACAGGTTTGATAAAACTTTTGAGTCAGTAATCAGGCATGTGAAAAGGTTGTCTATCTGCATTATTTATTACTGTTCAGCTAATACTTGAACAGGGAGCATTCTTCTACAGAATGATCAGAGAAACAAAGAATACAGGTTAATTTTATAAGCTATTGAATTTACATTGTAGACCACCAGAGGTGTACCGCTCCCCAAACCCAGACACAGATAGGCTGTGACACAAGGCTCGCCAGACAATACATCTTATTTTTAGGGGGGAAGCATTTTTCTTTTGCTTCCCACCACACAACATGGTACAAAGCACGAAGTAACACAAAGTCCTTACTTTTTTCTCTCTCTTTCTCTGTGACCTCCATTCCTCCTCGCAAGCTTTGTCCTCCACTCTGGCTCGCTAACTGATGGTGAAGCGGCTCCTTTTATAGTGCACCCGGAAGTGCCCCAGGTGTTTCAACTGTACCCCAAAGGGTTCAACTGTAGCTGCAGCACCCCTTGGCGGCACCCTCAGAGCCCAATGGGACTGCTCCAGACTACAACTCCCGGCATACCATGAGGGGATCTGTGGCGCAGTAGCAACCCAGGGGGACTGCCCTCTAGTGTCTCGGGAAGGACTGTCCCGAAGAGATTCTCTCCCTCAGTCCTTCCACCCAGCTGGCCGGGTAATGGTCCTGGCCATTCGTCACAACATATAGTGTCAATCAATGCATACATTTTACTCTGGTTCATTCATTGGTTTACACCAAATGACTTATATAAAATGAAAGTCTATTTTACTATATTCTTATTATTCTTCAAATATGTGGGTTAAGCAACCACCCATAAAATTTCTATTATGTAACAACTGTCCATTCTGGTTGTTCACAAGACATCTGCTGATTTCTTAGTCATTTCTAAGTCATCTTTTAGTAAACTTGGTTTGGTTTCCTGATATGCCTGAACAGATTCGACCCTTTTTGCTATTTCTTTAAGATGAATTGCTATATTTTAATATGGAAAACATATCCTAAATTACTATGTACCCCAAGTCTATTTTTTCTTCCACAATCATAAACTAATAACATTAGTAAACGTCAGTAAACCTTTATTGGCAAACTAAAAAGATTACAATATGGAAGAATATTACAATATGCAAACTTTCATGGCTCTTTCTTCAGGCAAGACGTGAAGAAGGGACCTAAGTTGCCTCAAAAGCTTGCATATTATAATCGTTTTAGTTAGCCAATAAAAGGTGGCATTTTACTTGAACTTTCATTTCATCCATAATGGCAACACAGTACAATACCCTACTTCCTGCAGCTTTAATGCTTTTCTCCAAATACACTTGACATTTCTGTATTCCTCATTATGTGAAAGTACTCTCTTTGTCCTGGGTAGTCTTCTGTGCTCTGGGGTGAATCACGGCTTATCATTGCTAAACTTTACATTGTTTTTGTTGGAATGCAAACATCTTCACAAAATGAAATTTATTAAGTTAAAGCATCAGTGAATTTATGTATGTTGCAGGTGACTGTTTTGAAGGTACTCCAGTCTGTACAGGCAAAGCAGTCCTAAAGCTCCTCTATTGCCTCATTGGTCACTTTTTTTTTCTTCTTTTGACTGGCTTTACAGTTTTTAGCTTTTGCTTGCAAGCAGGAATAAGGTGAATCATAGAATGATCAGAATTACCAAGGGGGCATGGGAGAAGACATGATAATAATAATAGCTCCATAATAATGTTGAGGTGCTCCTAGCATGGGTCGTCTCATTCTGGACTTCAGAACGGACCTCCTGCCTGAGTATGGACCAGACTACAGAGCCTTGAACTTGGCTGATTGTTTTACTTTATCATTTTACATATTATTATTATACGTGACATTAGCATAATAATAGCTGCATAGCAGTAATCTAGATATTTCCATCTCTGGTAGAGAATATTATTTGCTGTTGATATTCAGGAAGGACCTGGTTAAAACTGACATGGTTAAAATCACCAAAAATAATGATTTGTGAGTCCAGGTTGTCTTTTTCAATCTCAGTGATTACATCAGCTAATCACCACTGCACTTTGTGAACATTAGCACAAGGGCAAATGTGAACAGCAGCTAGAATCACTGAGGAAAACTCACATGTTATTTAAAACGACTTACAGTTAATAATAAATTGTTCTAAGTCAGGACTGCATGATTTAAAAGAAACTGTCACATCGATACACCAATCTTGACGAATGTAGAAACACACTCCTCCGCTGTCTGTTTTGCTGCAAAGTTTGGTTTCATGGTCTATTCGGTACATCATGAAATTGGGTAAGTCCAATTCAGAGCCAGAAACAGAGTTATTCATCCAGGTTTCAATAAAGCACAGAGCAGATAAAAAAGAAAAGTCAGTTTTAGTACTTATTAACAGCTGCAGTTCGTTGACTTTGGCAGTGATCACTTGTTAGACATATTCCAGGCAGTGGTTGCCATAGTCTTCGCTTCCTGAATTGAACCAGGATGCCAGTTCTTCTGCCTCTGGTCCTTCACAATCGGACTACCTGTTTAGCTGCATGAGCACCTACAGCCAATGGATCCAAGGATGATGTTATAAAATCTGGAGTCACATCAGGTAGCACGCTGCTACCAATATTCAGAAGCTCTTCCCATGTATACGTTACATGACTTTGCATGGTGACAATGAATTCAACACAAACATTTAACATAAAAAGACAGGCAAAGACAGAGCACCAGACTACCATGGCTGCCATCCTAGGCACTATAATGCAAGTGGAAGAGACAAAATGGCAATGATAACAGGATACCTTGGACCATTTGATGACAGAGTGCTGCAGTGGGGTGCTTAAATGGAGCAATTTGTGTTTATTTGATAGCAAATGCCACTGACAATGACCTGAAAGTGTCGACATTTCTTAGTGTTTTTGGGGCAAAGATATTTGGAGTATGGTACAGACAGAAAAAGTGACAAGTAATTTACTAATATTGTAAGAATTCTGGATTCACGTTTCTCATCTAAACCACCATAAATAACCAAATGATTTAGGTTTCCAGAACCAGTAAGACGGTGATGACCTATTGCTTAATATGTAGCATCACGCTTGGGTTACAAAGTTGCACAGGAGGACTCAGGAGGTTTTCCCAGAGACAGAAACATTATTCCAGTTCAGGCGGAACAAACACAACTCTCTTTCAGGAACGATCTGACCGCACAAGGTATAGCTGACAAACCAACGGCCTCCTCGGGTGCAACTCCTGGTCAAAAGAACACAAAGTCTTCCTCTTCAAAGGGACAGGGTGGCCTGGGAACAATGACCAGAGCTGAGGGAGTCTGGGGGAAGAGAGAAAAGGCAGTGAGACACAAGGACAGCTGCGGTGCGGCCTTATAAATGTTCAAAGTATGTTAAGCGGCATGGCAGCAGGCTAGCAGCTGAACCTGCAAAGGATTCCATTGTAACACTGTTTGAGAGGGGGTTTCGGAGGAGCGGCCATGTCCCCTAGGGGCTGTGCTCACAGTAGCTGTGCTCAAGAAACTTACAGAACATTGCAAATTTGATGCTAGTTTGCTTAATGCCTTATGTGACAGGGTAGTGTATAGATTAAAAATTATAGTAAGCTATTGAGATAGAAGTGCCTGTGGAACTAGCTGCTAAAGAAGCTCAACAGATTGGGCCAGCTTCTAGAGTACACACTGCAAGCCTACCCAAGCAAACAAGAGAGGGCAGTAAGCAATGTTATAGCTTTGTGGACCAATATATCACCATCCAGTGGAATGCCGGGGAAAATAGCTTGTATGCCATAGCTATAAAAAATAAGGACAAATAGAGTGTGCATTGTCACACACATGCAATTGGGAGGTACCTAAAGGGCCTGAATAATGGTAGTTCCACACCAGACCAAGGGATGCCAAGGTGCACTGACTTTTTCTCTCAATCCTCTGCAGACCTGGGAACTCCCGCATGGTTCTGGCACCAATGATGATGTCACTTATGTTTCCGGCGCCAATGATGACGTCACTTCAGGTCCAGATGACATCGCTTCCAGTTCAGGCACACATGATGACGTCACTTCTAGCCCAGATGATGTCACTTCCTGCCTTTAAAGCTGCCATCTTTACAGCCTTAAATCAGCTTTGTTTTGGACTCTGACTGCTGATCAACTAAAAACAAATTACCCATTTGCAGCCAGGGCATAATATATGGGTGGCTGCCCCAAACCTTTTTTGATGTCTCTGGTTCATTCTTATGACAGCATGTAAAGCTAAGAAAACAAAAAGCACAGGTAAGAGCATGAAACAGAGAAAGAAAAAATGTCATCCTGACATTGTAAAAGAGAAAGCTTTGCATGTAGTTCAGGAAGAAAATGCAACTGACAATGAAACTGATTCAGAGGCTGACCTACCAATTAAAATACTAAATAAAAAGGATGCTCTGCAGCATACACTATTACTGCCACTTTGGAAGGGCACTCTTGTGGAAAGGGAGATGGATACTGGAGCAGCTGTTTCACTAATATCAGAGAAACTGTTCAGGGAAAAATGAAACCACCTAAGATCATAATAAATACCTACACTGGGGAGAGCTGGGTAATACAAAGGTCCAGGCTGAACTAAATGGACAAAAGCTAACTTGTCCATATATATATAGTAAAATGTGATTATCCATCTCTGATAAAGTACATGTGGACTGAACTAAGGTGAATATTGTCTATTGAAAGATCTGAGTTGGCTGTGAACCTAAAAAAGTATGAGACTGTCTTCAGAGAGGAACTGGAGAGTATGAAGTGGATTTTAGACGATTAAACCACTAGGATGTAGTAACCATAATACTGTATATTATAATTCTCAGTATTTTGGAAGAGTGCAAATGCAAATACCAAAACTGTTAAGTTTAACTTTGGTAAGGTACGTTTTGAGTCTAAGGGGGATGGACTGGGATAAGCTTTTAAGTGAGGAGACAGACAGAGAGCAGCGGAACATGTTTAAAAACAATTTTGCAGTAGGTTAATTAGTTTTTTTTTTAAAACAAGCTGCAAATGAAAATAAACAGCTGTATAAGGCATATATTGTAAGACTAATAACTCCAGTGTGAATCGTAGGGGGTAGGTGAACAAGAAGGAAACCATCAAAAAGGATATTAGAGACACTAAAAGGCAGTTAGCGAGGAACACAGCAGATAAGGCGAAAGAACACCTTTCAGTATTTTAATAGTAAAAAAAAAACATTAAGGAGAAGGTGAAGTGTACCAGGAATTTTAAAGGGGAATTAAAATATATAGAAGGTGAAATAGCAGGTGCTCTAAGCAAGAATATTTCTGAGGTCTTCACATGAGAGGAAGTGGATAATCTCCCAGTAGTAACAGGAACTGCTAAGGAACTATTGATTAAAATATAGGAAACAGAGAAAAACCTATCAGAATTGAGTAAAGTTAAGAATAGTGTCCCTCAGAGTTTGTTGCTGGAACCACTACTATTTTTTATATATACAGTATATAAATGATTTGGAAAGAAATATGAATAACAAGCTGTTTAAGTTTGCAGATGATACCAAGCAATGAGGATTGGCAGATAATTTAGACTCTGTTGAACCATTGCAGAAGGATTTGGACAGCATACAGACTTAGGCAAATTTGTGGAAGATGAAATTTAATGTAAATGTAACATATTACATGTAGGAAGTAAAAATAATTAGGTTTGAATACACAATGGCAAGTCTGAAAATTTAAAATGCACCTTATGAAAATGATGTTGGAGTCATAGTGGACTCATTGCTGTCAAACTCCAGACAGTGTACAGATGCCATCTAAGAAGCCTAACTGAATGTTAGGTTATATAGCACAATTTGTGGAGTATAATTCAAAGGAGGTTATGCTCAAGATTTATAATGCAGTGGTTATACCTAGTCCAGAGTACTGTGAATAGTTTTAGTCGCCAGGCTACAAAGAAAACATGGCAGTGCTAGAAAAAGTCCATAGATAAGCAACTAGGCTGATTTCAGGACTGCATGGGATGAGTTATAAAGAAAGATTAAATGAACTAAGCTTTTTCAGTTTAGGCAAAAGGAGATTAAGAAGTGAATGATTGAATTATTTAAAAGGGAATTAGTGCAGTAGACTGAGAATGTTACTTTAAAATATGCTTATCAAGAACACGGGAACACAGTTGGAAACTTGTTAAGGATAAATTTTGGACAAACATTATGAAAATTTTCTTCACAAAGATAACCATAGACATATGGAATAAGTTGCCAAGTATTGTGGTAGACAATAGGACTTCCCAGACCTATGAAGCTAGACTTGATATTTCTTTGGAAGTACTGTGGATAGAACTGGTGAGCTTTTTTGGGCTGAATGGCGCATTCTCGTCTATATTTTGCTAATGTTCTAATATTGTTAAGTGACACTCAAAGTGAAACCAAATTTTCAAACAAGGTTTTTGAAGGCAAGGAGTGTTTCCTATGCTTTAAAACCTTAAGTGGAAGCAGACATAGACAAACTTGGAGTCTCTCATTCTGATCAATCCATCTTTTGGTTCCATTGATCAATGGTACTTACAAATGCATGTGAATGAGGGCTTGCAAAAGTACCTCACCATAATAACCCATAAAGGGCTCTACCAAAATCATCACTTAGCTTTTGGGATTGATTTTGAGACAGCTTTAATACAGCATGAAATGGACAAGATCCTTAGTGTACTACCAGGTGTCCAGTGTTACCTGGATGACATCCTGAACACAGGCAGAGAGGAGCAGTTGGCGAAACCTGGTAAAACTAAAAACAAAATATCCTAAGATTAATAAACAGGCATCAAGCATCAGTTTTGGAATCAAGAAATTCCACACTTACCTGTTTGGTCATAAATTTACTTTGCTAACAGAGTTCTCACATCTATTTTAGGTTCATATACTGGTGTGCCATTAATGGTAGCAAGCAGGTTTCAACACTGAGAATAACCCCTTCGGGCTCAGAAATATGAATTAAAATACAGGCATTCTGAGGCACATGAAAATGCAAATGTTGTCAATAATCGATCTACCTGAAAACCATAAAAAAGGCAAAAGATTTTATACTTTCAGATGGTTGAAAATACACCTGTAATCACCCACCAAATCACAAAACAAACCAAAGGCAATCCAACACATTTAAAACTCCTGAATTGTATTGTAAGAGGGCAGGATTTTAGCACCCTTCACGCAGCTTACCTTTCATGAGGGAAGAAGCTATCAGTGTCAGCAGGATGTCTTCTGTCAAGTGTGAAGGATGGCCGGCCATTTATCCCGGCCAATACCCCCAAGCCGCCAGGTGGAGCCCTCCTTGCAGCATGGAGGTCCCCAGAAGACCAGCAGGGCATCATGGACAATGGAGTTTTTATGCAAAGCCCTGCTGGATGCCGTGGGGGCCACAGGAGGGAGCTGCAGGGAGGACCGAGGGCTTCTTCGTGCCCTGTGACCCGGAGGTTCGTCATAGGAAGAGCGACGGACTTCCGGGTTGAAGAAAAGGACTATTTACCCTGACCCGGAAGGAATAAGGACTTGTGGACTGTTGGGCAGAAACACCTCCGGGTCAGGGAGTATAAAAGGACTATGGGAACTCCCAGACAATGAGCTGAGCTGGGTGGAAGGGTGGCAACGCGTCTGGGAGCTGGAGGATTGTGTATTAGTAGTTTATTGGTATTTATATGAGTATTGTGGTGGAGAGTGTGCTTTGTGCACTGTGGCGACAAAATAAAGTCAACTTGAGGACTTTTACCTGGTGTCTGGAGTCGTGGACAGGGGTTCAAGGGAGCGAGAGTGCCCCCTATCGTTCACACAGGCATGCAAGTAATTATACCACCAAGCTTGAGGAAATACATTTGGGATAAGTTAAACCTTGTGTCATAGTCCAAATGAAACAGCTAGCCTGAAGTTACTTTTGTTCACCTGGGGCCTCATGTATAAACGGTGCGTACGCACAGAAATGTTGCGTAAGAATGTTTCCACGTTCAAATCGCGATGTATAAAACCTAAACTTGGCGTAAAGCCATGCACATTTCCAAGGTAGCTCATACCCTATCGTATCCGCTCGGTTTTGCAGACTGGCAGCGCCCAGCATCAAAGCAGTGCTACTGTTCCTGTGTGGTTTATCTTTCTTTTTCAGATCCACATCCCTGATGTGGCTTTATAAATACACTGAAATTAACCACATATTGTTTATTAGTTTATTGCATTTGATTGTAATTAACCTGTAACAATATAATGGTCCACAGAATGGTCAAACTATTCCAAATACCATAGCTGATTTAGCGTTGTTACTCTCACTGCACCTTCTTTTTCTTCTTTCAGCTGATACCGTAAGGGGTTGCCACAGCAGATCATCTTTTTCCATATTACTCTCACTGCACCACTCGGAGCAGCTGATCGGAAAGAGAATTATCGGTATACAGCATCAAGCACACGCTGCCTCACCCATGCTCCTATTTGAACTTCTCTCACACGGCAAACGCTTCAAAACCTTTACTGTACGGACCACACGGTTCAGAAAGAGTTTCATCCCAAGAACTCTAAACACACTCAATCAGTCCATCATGTGCTCCTTGTAGAACTGTTTGTACTTATTAGTACAATTACCTCACTGTAAACTTGTGATACAGTTATAATATTACACAACCTGAGCCACTTTATAAAGTGCGTATTTACATATGATGACGATATCACTTTTAAGATGAAATGCAGCAAAATATGTTTATTATATTATACAGATAAAACTTTAAATTCATTTAAATAATCTGTATTGTTAATAATTAAAGGACACAGTCTCTCTACGCTAACAAGGATCTGGCGCTCCGTTTACAGATTGTTCTGCCTCACACTGTATGCTTCACTAGGACTGGTGATAGAATAATTAAACACGTACTACGAATATATTTCAATGTTCCTTAAAAGTTTTGAAGAATCGGCATTATAAGCCTACAGATGGCTTAATATCTATTAAAGAGATGATTGTGTGGTGATTGGGTATTTGGAGAAAGAAAAAGAAGGACAGGAATTGGGGGTTAGTACATTTGAAAGAGACAGTACTGCTGCAATAAATTATTTCATCGAAGGTCGCGCACAATCACTGCGCCACCGTGTTCCCATGTTTAATAACATGCTTTAATTCCTATCATATTACTGGATGTACAATGAATTGGGTTTTTGAAGTAAGTCAAAATATAAGCTTCAATCAGCAGCCCGACTTTTCGGCTAACCAATTAAAGGATTACAGAACGACGAATGACATTCCTGACGTCTCTCCAGAAGATAGTATCTCACAGATTTCCATTCAAAGTAAAAGTCATATAAGTTCGGCGGCTAATTCAGCCAAAGTCTCCCAAATTCCGCAAAATCTAAACGTAGTGCAAGTTCAGCCGGGACTTCCATTAGCGCCATCAGATCTCAAGAGGCAGCACATGCCGTGCTGTTGGCTAAAGCGGAGAACCAAATAAAGCAACAGGCTCTAGATATGGAAGAAATGCAGTTAAAAGCTAAGAGAAAAGCTGAGGAAATGTAGATAAAAGCTAAAAGAGAAGCTGAAGAAGCTCAATTGAAAATTAAAAGAGATCAATTGGAATTGGAGGCAGTTATTGCAGAATCCGATGCAAAATTAAAAGCACTTAAAGGGCGCAATCGCAGTCCAAATAGACTGAGTCGGAAACCAGATGTGAAATTTGAAAAGTCGTCAGATGCAAACAGTTACAACTTTACAAATACGAATGAAAGTAAAAATAAACCCCAGCAACCGTTTTATCAGCAACAAAATGAAGCGCTTCTTCAACAAATACATTATGAACAACGTTATGATCAACAGAAACAGCAAAAAAAAACAAAGCACAAGCGCCTAATGTACCCCATATAAAGGTACCAGTATTTGAAGGCGATCCATTGAGTTATATAAACTTTATAAGAGCATTTGATCGAATCATCGACCAAGAAGTGAGTGATCCTGGTAACAAACTAGAGTATTTGGTACAATTCACCAAAGGTGAAACATTGCTCAGAATAACGCATACTTGCCGCCAGAAGAGGGATATAAAAATACCAGAAGAATGTTAGAAAAATTCAAATAGGAGATGCTTACATGAAGAAAATCAGGAAGTGGCCACAATTGAAATCAGGAGATGTAGATAGCTTAAAGACATACACGCTCTTCATTGGTAATTGTAAAAGTGTTATGTCGGGCTTAAAGGACGGACACGAATTCGAAAACAATTTGAATATCCGCATTATGTCATCGAAGCTTCCTCAAGAACTATGAGAGCTCTGGCAAAATAAAGCAACAAATAATCGAAGGTAAAGAAAGAAGAAGACCAGGTCTTGCTGACTTATATGGATTCTTAAAAGAACGACTCATAGCTTCCCTGGATCCAGTGTATGGTGCTTCCTATCCAAGCTATACCTTCAAAAGGGAAAAAGAAAAGACTGATCACGAAAAATATCCTGCGAAAGGCGGAATGAGAAAGGACAACTTTGTCTCAAATTTTGCTGCTACTGTTGAAAAGGGAAATAAAAAGGAGACAACTGAGCGTATACACGGTAAGCATTTTTTTTCTGTGACAAAAAGCATGATCTTAATGACTGCAACACAATTCAGAAATTAACTTATAAAGGTAAAATTGACTTTTTAAAATCCAAGGGCTTATGCTTTAAATGTCCAAAACAAGGACATCTTAGCAAAAACTGTGAAGAAAAAATTAAATGTAGCATATGCTCTCATTTTCATCCAGCTATTTTACATATAAATAAAGAAAAGGACTCTGATGATAAAGCTAAATCTATTAAAGAAGAGAGCTCTAAATCGAAACAGAAAAGCACTTCTTCTATGAATGTGCCCATAACACCTAAAGAGTCTTGTATGGGTACCGGGGCCGGAAATAGTGTCATGGCTGCGGTCCCAGTTAAAGTCAAATCCAAAGGGAATGAAAAATATATTGAGACATATGCTCTAATAGACCCATGTAGCTCAGCCACATTTTGCACAGAGAGCTTAAGAGAACAGCTAAACCTCTAAGGAAGAAAATCGCATCTGTATCTCAACACTCTAGACCAGGGGTTCCCAAACTTTTCAGCTCACGACCCCCAAAATAACCGTGCCAGTGACTCGTGACCCCCACTATCCTCGGAAGTGGTTAAAATATACAAATGTTGCGCGCAACGGTGCACATGCGCCAATAGGCCTATCCAAACATGAGCATGACAACACGAAAGAACACAATGGTCTAACAACCATATAATTTTTTTAATAGTAATTTACTCATTTGTTTAATTTCAACAAAATATCCTATCCAAACAACAGCATGACAACAAAAAGAACATAATGCTCTAACAACCATATAACTTTTTAAAAAATTGTTATTTACTCATTCGTTTAATTTCAACAAAACACCTCACCTAATGAGATGGGTGGGCACAATTCTTGGAGCACAGCAAGTCCATTCTTGGGTTAATTTTGGAGACCGCGACTCGGAGATCATCCTCCAAGTTCAGTCGTGACCTGTATTTATTTTTAATGTACGTGAGTGCCGAAAAAGTCTTTTCGCACAAGTAGGTAGTGCAAAACGGCATCAGTACATCCATAGCCATGTCGGAGATACGTCGGGCAACAGTCCTGTTAGACAGCGGCACTGATTCTAGCTCACGGGCTAGTTTATCCCCATGCATAGCCCGACTTATAGCTATAGCAGCGGGTTTAATGAGGGTTTCCCCGATCGTGTGTGGCTTTTTTGCCTGTGCAATTAAATATGCCACCTCATATGATGCCTGTTGAGCTTTTGCGGGGATTGTTGTTTGTTTAGTTAGGACTTTCTTTTGGCCTTGTAACTCTCGCTCCTTTCGCCGGAAAAAATATACTGGTTTAGTAGCAAGAGAGGGGTGCTTAGTTTTCAAGTGTCGTAGCATTTTTACAGGCTTTAGGCTTTCATGTGCAAGCACCTCAGTGCACACCGCACATTGGGGATGCTGTACGTTATTGACGATGATGCATGTGAATCCATACTGGATAAATTCTTCTCGATAATTTCGACTCTTGGAGTAAGGCTGAGCCGACTGTTTATGGATGTCCTCTTTATGCACACTCCGGTGTCTTTCCGTACCTGAGGACGATGGGCTTTCTGACGGTGGTGCTTCTCCGCTTTCCTCCGCTGGCCTATCTGCGTTGTCATTGGTCAATATTAACCAACGTTTCATTTCAACAAAAATAATATCCTAAGCATAAAGCGATGAAAATTACCTACACGTTACGTGCACATGTCGGAATGTTTAACATGGTGCTGTAAATTGATCTGCTGCAACTGACGCCATTGATGTTTTGTTAACTGTCGTTATCACCTCAGGGGTCGCGATCGAACGGAAAGAAATTTGAATGGCTGATGGCTTTTTAATTTGCATGTTTTTTTAAATGTAACTATTAACTACTAGTTTTTATCTTTTGTTAGTTATGGATAAAATGTTATTTCTAAAAAATTTAATTAATTAGTTTCTAAAAAGTTTAAAAAAAGTATTTGATTTCTTGGAAATCATCTCGCGACCCAATGTCTCACGACCCCTACTTTGGGAACCACTGCTCTAGACAATCTAGAAAAACCATTAAAATGTAAAATCTTAACAGAGTTACAAGTCTGTGGGTTAGAAGAAAACACATTTTATGACTTACCAGAGGTACGTACAGCAACTGTTATACCTGGAAATAAAAATAAAATTCTTACTCAAGAAGATATTATGAAATGGCCTTACCTTAAAGATATTCACCTTCCCCAAATAAACGCAGAAGTAGGTTTATTGGAGCCATGGGAAATCATGCATAGCCAAGGAGATGGACCTTTTGCAACGAGAACAGTTCTAGGATGGACTGTTACTTGCTATACAAAGGAGTCAGACAACGAAAGTGTAAAAAGATGTTCAGTCAATTGTGTGACAATAAAGGAAGTAGAACAAATGTTACTCAAGCAATACAATATAGACTTTCCAGAACACGACTGTCACAGGAAGACATTAAATTCATGCGCATAGCCTCAGACACTGCAAGTCTAGTGAACGGACACTATTGCATTAATCTGCCCTTTAAAGTTGAAACACTTAAAGTGCCAAACAATCATTGTATTGCAAAACAACGTGCTATAGGACTTAAAAGGAAACTTACAAGGTACCCGACGTTCCATGAGGATTATAAAGCGTTCATGAAAGACATTTTAGACAAAGGATATGCCATAAAGGTACCCACTGAACAGCAGACCCTCGAAAAAGAAAAAATATGGTACATCCCTCATCATGGAGTGTATCATCCAAAGAAAAACAAAATAAGAGTGGTGTTTGATTGTACAGCCACTTATCAAGGTTTTTCTCTAAATGAACAGTTGCTGAAAGGACCTGATTTAACTAATACACTCATTGGTGTTCTTACAAGATTCAGAGAGGAACCAATCGCAGCGAATTTGATATCTGACAACTTCTTTTTTTATTTCGGGCACTGTGAGACTTTGTGAACTTGAGCTTTTGAGTTTCTTCGACACGCTATGTCACTTGATCAACTTCCTTTTCTTGTTTATACCATTGTTTAAACCAACAAATAGTACGTTTTTCCTTGCCTCCACTTGGTATTCGCTGAAATTGTTCTATTTTTCCTTGTGGTTTTGCCATTGTCTTTTCACAGAACACTGAGCTTAAGGGCTATTATTATTATTATATTGATTTACATATTCAAAGAGGCGTAATTCTTGGAGGAGTTGGGGCGGGACAGCAGGCGCATTCACGTGCGTTAATTTCCACACTGACCGGGATTTATGTAGCAGAAGAACGTGAAAGTTGGCGAACGCACAGATTTATGCATCTGGATTTTTTTGTGCGTAAGTACATTTCCGTTTTTGTGCTTATGTCATGTTATAGTGCAAATTCTACGCACGGCGTTATTCATGAGGCCCCTGGACTTGATCATGATATTGAGGGAAAGGCAACTTCATGCCAAAGTCTCTGAAATATGCTACGTTCAGCAACCTTGCACCAAGAGAGTGGCCTGCCAGTTCTTGACAACGTGTTCATTTAAACTATGCTGAACCTTTAGAGGGTTTTATGCTTCTGAGGTCACTATCATGCACACCATAATGTCAAAAAAGACAGTCCAAACCTTAAAAGGGATGTTTTTGTATTACTAGAGTGGCTGTTTTTATGTTGCAAGTAATGTAAGAATTCCTGCAGAGTAATAATAATAATAATAATAATACATTTTATTTATACAAGGCGCCTTTCAGATAACTCAAGGACACCGAACAAACAATAAATAAATACAAAACACAATTATAAACAACTTAAAACATCAGAAAATCTAAAAATTAAAACCAAACAAAACCACTATAATTAGGAGGAAGAAGAAAAAGCCATTTTAAACAAATGTGTTTTAAGTTTACATTTGAAAGATGAATATGATTTGATATTTCGGAGATCCGCAGGTAATGAGTTTCAGTGCTTGGGAGCAGAACGGCTGAAAGCTCTGCTCCCCATGGTGGTTAGATGGGAGGGAGGAACGGTCAGATGGATGGAGGAAGAGGATCTAAGGTTACGGGATGGAATGGCAATATGTAGAAGGTCAGACAGATATGGAGGTGCGAGGTTATGGATGGCCTTAAAAGTTAGTAGCAGAATCTTAAAATCAATACGAAACTTGATCGGGAGCCAATGAAGCTGCTGCAAGACCGGAGTAATATGGTGAAAAGATGGGATTCCAGTGATGATACGTGCTGCAGAATTCTGGACTAAATGAAGCTTGTGAAGAGATTTATTAGGGAGACCAAAGAGGAGTAAATTGCAGTAGTCCAGCCGAGAAGTGACAAGACTATGAACAAGAATGGCAGTAGTATGAGGAGGGACGAATGCGATTAATATTACGTAAGTGGAAGTAAGCAGACCGGGTGATGTTATTAATGTGACATTGGAAAGATAGAGTACTGTCGAGGATGACACCCAGACTCTTGACCTGAGATGATGGGGAAACAACAGAGTTATCAATAATAAAAGAAAGATTATTGGTTTTGGATAATGATGATTTTGAACCAATGAGGAGAACCTCAGTTTTGTCACTGTTTAATTTAAGAAAATTTGAAGAGAACCAGGATTTAATTTCAGAAATGCAATCAATAAGTGAGGGTGGTGGATCAAGTGGAGTGTGAGTAATGCCAATCAAAGATAATCTTTTAAGGAGAGTGGTATGACAAATAGTATCAAAGGCTGCACTCAGATCAAGAAGGATGAGAATAGTGATTAGACCAGAATCAGCAGCCATAAGGAGGTCATTAGTAATTTTAACAAGTGCTGTTTCTGTACTATGAAGGGGGCGAAAACCAGACTGGAACTTCTCATATAGATTATTGTGAGACAAGTGGGTGTGAAGTTGGATATCTACTATTTTTTCAAGAATTTTGGAGATAAAGGGCAAGTTAGAAATGGGGCGAAAATTATTGAAATTAGTAGGATCACAACCAGGTTTTTTTAATATTGGGGTTATAGCAGCAGTTTTGAAAGATGAGGGAATAATACCAGTAGTGGTATTAAACATCTCTTTATCATCCTTCTACTATCAGCCTGGCTAAAAGAATGTTGCAAACTCTTAAACGTGTTCTAAAGCATCCAAAAATGAAGCACCTCAAGCAATGTCTTTATACATTCTTCTTAGATATTGTAACACAACCCATGAAACAACAGGCATTTTACGAGCTAATTTGTTTTTAAAGAGCTGGCCTAGAACACGTCTTGATTTGTTGAGACAAACTATCACCCAGTTGCAAGTTTACTATTATCAAGTCAATCAACATCTCATTTAGGATAAAGATGCTGACTATTTCCAGTGAGATGCTTTTCTTGCTCATAATTACTTCCACACTGAGAAGTGGGTACCAGCAACCATTCTTCAGAAGACTAAACCACTCCCTCTTAAGGTGTGTATGTGAGACAGCCAGACGTGGAGATGACATGTTGAACAGTTGCTACCATGTGTACCTTCTGAAATAGCCAGTAGAACAGAAACATCAGAGGAACCAAGTTCTAATGAGCTGACCCAAAGCCAGCCTGGGAAACTACTAGTCTTTCTTGCCTCAACTTCTGCTGTTGCTGTTTCGCCAAAGTTACCTGAGGCTATGTTATGAGATAGTAATAATAGTAATAATAAAAGGACAGAATAATCTTCAGATTTAGCGGCATAACGAGGTAGTCTACCCTCACTCACTTGTTAGATTGCAAACTGCATTGCCAGCAGCGTGTGTTCTGTTTCATTTTGATATTCTGGATTTTAAATTGCCAAATGTTGTTTGTTACTTGTTAGCCATGGTTACAGCTTTAAGTGGGTGGCAGGGGGGATATTTAGTATATTGTACGTATGCTGAACTATTGGGGGTTCTGTAAGTCATAAGGAATTACAGTTATTGGAGAGCTAATAGATAGTAGACTGTAATGCATATATGGTATAAACGTGCAATGACCTCAGTTAAAGAACCTTTTTAACTTTACTTTAAATCTGCATCAGTATCTTGATTTCTTGTGAGTGCAATATTTTTGGCCTTCAGCTTTAACAGAAATTAATTTTAAAAATCTGAAACTAAATATACACCCAAAAATCCTGAAGTTAACCAAAATACTGTAACTAAATATGCACAAAAAATTTTTAAGTGAACAAGAAATTCATAGAGCTACTGTTACTAACTATACCGTTTCACATGCAAATTAAAACAGATATTTGCCTTGGCCCAGAAATTGCAATGATGGGTTTAATTATAATTCACACATTGATTATGAATCTAATAAAAAATTGATAGGGTCTGTGAATGTTAAATGTCCATAATGTTGTAAATTGAAAAGGACAGATGAACCATTTGAAATGTGTTGCATAAATAAAAAAATCAAATTATAGTATATAGTATAGACTTTTAAAGCCTATTAAATGTATAGTACTTATGTTTTTTTTGTGGAAAAAGAACAATTAAAGACAAAGTCATGCCAAATTTTAAAGTACAAAGACAGGTGTGTCACCATTGCCTTATGAAGCAAGTATATATGTATATTTGTGTTATTCTATTATAATTAATCATCAGTTTCTTAATCAATATGATTTCACAGTGAAAGAACATACAGCCAGAAAAGAATAAAACACAATTTTTGCATATCTGAATCAGTGGTGACTAGTTCCTTTCTTTTTTTTCTGTATGAGTTTTCACATGAATTCTAGTCATCCTAGGCATTAAGGTGCATATGCACAGTAGCTTTTAAAGCAGATGCAATACAGTGATTAAGAGTGGAGTAAGACACATTTTTCCTTGATTTAATCCTGTTCTCCACTCTTTCAAATTACAAATCACACAATTCAGATGTGTTTAAAGTGCACATTGCAGACTAATATAGTAGTATTTTCATAGATTTTGGCCTCACCATGTAGAAATTACAACATTTTTTATACATGATCATCACCCAGTTCAGGGCACCATCATTTTTGGAACATAGTAATGGTAGGTATATTAAAGCAGCATATTTAGTACTTTCTTGCATATCCCTTGCATGCTATGACTGTTTGAAGTCTGCTATTCATAGACATCACCAGGTGCTGAGCATCTTCTCTGGAGATGCTCTTCCAGTCCTCTACTGCGGTCATCTTTAGCACCTGCTTGTTTCAGGGGCTTGCCCCCTTAGGTTTTCTTTTCAGCATATGAAAGACATGGTCAATTAGATTTAAATCTTGTGTCTGTCTTGGCCATTCAAGAAATATTTTTGAACTGAAAAACTTCTGTGTTGCAATGTCACTATATTTGGGATCATTATCTTGTTGTAGGATGAAGCACCGTCCAATGGGTTTGGTGGCATTTACTGAAACTTGAGCAAATCTTTCCATAGAATTCATCATGCAGCTGCCAGTAGCAGTTACATCATCAATGAAAATAAGCATGTCAGTACCTGTGGCAGCCATAAATGCCCAAGCTGTAATACCCCCATTATCATGTTTAACAAATGAGATATTATGCTCTGGATCTAGGGCAGTTCCTTTTCATCTCTACACGTTGCTGTTGCCATCATTCTGATACAGGTTTATCTTGGTCTCATCTGTCCACAAATTTTTCCAGAATTCTGCAGGCTCTTTTAAGTACTGGTTCATAAACTGTAGTCTGCCCATCCTGCTTTTGTGGCTAACTAGTGGTTTACATCTTGCATTATGGTCTCCCTATTTCTGTTCATGAAGTGAATAACTTTTACAACAGAAACAGTGACACTCATTTCATTTGAATATATCTTAACAACTGCAATTTTTTATGGGAATATCTACTTTTTTTCCTGTTCTCTGTTCTTTTAAATTGAGAGAAAGGTGCAGCTGTGCTTTGTTAATTGAGAGAGGGTGAGATGTTAATGGCTGGGGGGCCGCCATTAACAGACAATCAGATGGCACACTAAGAAGAAACACAAGGCCAAAACAAGACTAGCTACAGATTAGCTAAATACTGTATTGATCTTGATACCTCCATCCACGGAGACAGCACTTAGCCCTGAGAATCATCTCCTCTTACTACTTTACTATGTACTCTAGTCTTGGTCTGCTGTTAGTACCGTATTATCTCAGCTACACTACAACTGACCCATTATATTTTAGTATAGGTTATTAGTGAACAATCATAACGGGAGATGCACAATTATTTTTCATCAATATCAAAATGGTGCTTATGACATTATCTTGATTTTTATTAATGCTTTTGACAGAAGTGCTAAATGATAGGCTAGTGAAAAAAAAGAAAATTCATGGTAAAATGTGCAAATAAGCAAAAATTGTCCTGACTGTTAGGATCTTATAAATGTTTCATTTTGTTTGTTTGCTTCATTTTTACCATTTCAGTGAGGTTAATTTCTCACCATTTTGTGTATTGATTTTTTTTTTCAGTGGCACCAAAATGTTGATCTTTGCTTCACTGTGACAGTTGCTAGGCATATGCTGCATCTCCCATTTGTTTCCTTACATAATGGTAGCCATGGTATAAAAGATGTGCACCCCACAGTCTCTGATTGTTGTAGGGCTTTTTGTTTTCCTTAGTGCTTTACATTTGCCATTGCGATTTTGCTTTGTTTACTTTCTTTGAAACAAGACTTAACTATTTTAATAAATTTTGATTCCACATCTCTCTTCCAGGTGTTACTTTCCCTCAGTTTTAAAACAGAATTTAATAAACCCTTGATAATATTATGTAAATAAACATATCAGAAACTACTATTCTTTGTATGAATTACTAATAGCATGTAAGGAGATGAAAATTGAAATGCCTTTTTTGGGAGGTTAAATGTTTAAGTTTCAGTCAAGGAAAGGTCAAATAATAACTACAATGTGTTTTAACATGATAAACAATTATCTATCATAACTTGTAGGACTTGTGTGTGTGCTTGTGTGTGTTTATTTTTTTATACAAATAAAGATAGATAGATAGATAGATAGATAGATAGATAGATAGATAGATAGATAGATACTTTATTAATCCCAAGGGGAAATTCACATACTCAAGCAGCAGCATACTGATAAAGAATAATATTAAATTAAAGAGTGATAACAATGAAGGTATAACAGACAGACAATAATTTTGTATAATATTAACGTTTAACCCCACCCCCACCCGGGTAATTGAATTGAAGAATCATATAGTGTGGGGGAGGAACAATCTCTTCAGTCTTTCAGTGGAGCAGGACAGTGACAGCAGTCTGCCACTGAAGCTGCTCCTCTGTCTGGAGATGATCCTGTTCAGTGGATGCAGTGGATTTTCCATTATTGACAGGAGCCTGCTCAGTGCCCGTCGCTCTGCCACGGACGTCAAACTCTCCAGCTCTGTGCCTACAATAAAGCCTGCCTTCCTTACCAGTTTGTCCAGGCGTGAGGCATCCCTCTTCTTTATACTGCTTCCCCAGCACACCACTGCATAGAGAGGGCGCTCGCCACAAGCGTCTGATAGAACATCTGCAGCATCTTATTGCAGATGTTGAAGGACTCCAGCCTTCTAAGGAAGTATAGTCAGCTCTGTCCTTTCTTACTCAGAGCATCAGTATTGGCAGTCCAGTCCAATTTATCATCCAGCTGCACTCCCAGGTATTTATAGGTCTGCACCCTCTGCACACAGTCACCTCTGATGATCACGGGGTCCATGAAGGGCCTGGGCCGCCTAAAATCCACCACCAGCTCCTTGGTTCTTCTGGTGTTCAGTAGTAGGTGGTTTGAGTCGCACCATTTAACAAAGTCCTTGATTAGTTTCCTATACTCATCCTCCTGCCCACTCCTGAATCTACTCCCATCTCCGTCAGCTTGTCCCTAAGGAGCAGAGGTTAGATGGTGTTGAAGGCGCTAGAGAAGTCCAGAAACATAATTCTTACAGCACCACTGCCTCTGTCTAAGTGGGAGAGGCATCGGTGCAGCATATAGATGATGGAATCCTCCACTCCCACCTTCTCCTGGTATGCGAATTGCAGAGGGTCGAGGGCGTGGCGGACCTGTGGCCTCAGGTGGTGAAGCAGCAGCCGCTCCATGGTCTTCATCACATGTGACGTCAGAGCGACAGGCCGGAAGTCATTCAGCTCACTAGTACGTGATACCTTTAGGACTGGGGTGATGTAAGATGTTTTCCAAGGCCTCGGGTCTCTCCCCTGTTCCAGGCTCAGGTTAAAGATGCGTTGTAGAGGACTCCCCAGCTCCAACACATAGGCCTTCATACTCCATTTGGACCTACTGCTTTGCTGGCACAAAGTCTCCTCAGCTCTCTGCTTACCTGGGCTGCTGTAATTGTGGGTTGGGGGAAACTCTCTCCTACGCAGGTATCAGCAGAAGGATGGGTGGAGGGTGAAGTACTCTGAGGTGAGAGTGGGTTAGGGTGGTCAAACCTGTTGAAGAAGTTGTTCATCTGGTTTGCTCTCTCCACGTCTCTCTCAGTGGTGGCACCCCACTTCGAGCTGCAGCCAGTGATGATCTTCATCCCATCCCACACTTCCTTCATGCTGTTATTCTACAACTTCTGCTCCAGCTTTCTCCTGTACTGCTCCTTTGCCGCCCTGAGCTGGACTCGGAGTTCCTTCTGCACGCGCTTCAGCTCATGCTGATCACCGCCTTTAAAAGCCCTTTTCTTCTGGTTCAAAAGACCCTTGATGTCACTTGTACTCCATGGCTTGTTGTCAGCATAGCAGCGTACTGTTCTTACTGGAACTACAATGTCCATATAGAAGATGTAGTTAGTAGTGCAGTCAACAACCTCCTCAATGTTCTCACTAATAAAAGTGAATATCAGACATCAGAGGTAATCTGAACACAACCTCTATGCTAGTATTAATTGACATGAATAATAAAAGTACATACAGCTTTTAATTAATAATATATAATCCACATGTTCTTATTTTTAATACTGTTATAATTAAGGAATGAAATGTATAAAAGGGGGTTAAAAAGGCCATGGATTCTTCAAAGATGAGACCTACAAACTCAAATAAGGATTAAGGCCAAAAATCTCAATAAGTAGAGGAGAAATGTAAAGCGCTTTGTCTACATACAAAACCTATTCATTAACCTTTCATTTTAATTATTAGTAACAGTAACTAATATTAAAGTAAATTTAATTAATCTAAATAAGAGAAAACCCAAACCAGACTTCAAAACCAGAAGATCCAAATTAATATGGTGGTCTTCACATGTGAGAAAGTTGATTACCTCACAGCAATAACAGGGACTACTATGGAGTGAGTGATTTGAAAATTGTAGACGGAGAAGAACTGCTCAGATTAAATAGGCTTAAATCAAACAAATTACTGGGACCAGATAATATTTATCTATGAGTACTTAATGAAGTTAGTAAATGCAAATATAAACCCTTGACACATATTTTTAGGAAGTCAATGTGCACTGGGGAAAAAAGGACTGGATAATGGCATATATTATCCCAATATATATAAAGGTTTATTGGCCAGATCCAAGTAACTATAAGGTAGCAAGCTTAACATCCATCACAGGTAAATTAATGGAAGGAATTATTAAGGATAAGATTGAGCAAAATATGGTCAAAACAAGAGTTTTACTGAACAGTTATCATTGGTTCAGGTGAGGGAGGTCATATTTTACTAACATACTGAAATTCAATGAGGAACCAAAAATAGGATATGATCAAAATGGAGCATGTATTATTCATCTTGACTTTAAAAAACATATGATATGGTCCCACATGAGAGGTTGGACATCATATTAAAAGAGGTAGGAATTTAGGGTGTAAAGTATAGATGGGAGCAGAATCAGCTAAGATACAGGAAGCAAAGGGTGATGGTGTGAGAAGCCTTATCAGAATTGGATAAAGTTAAGAGTGGTGTGCTGCAGCCAGTACTATTTTTAATATATATAAATAAGTCAAACAGAAATCTAAATAACAAGCTTGTTAAGTTTGCAAATGGTACCAACCTAAGAAAACTGGCAGATAATCTACAATCTGTTGAATCGTTACAAAGTGATTTGGACAGCATACAGGCTTGGGGAGATTTGTGGCAGATGAAATTTAATGCAAGTAAATAAAAAGTATCACACATTGGAAATAAAAATATTATTTTAATACATAAGTACCACTTATGAGAAGGATTTAGGATACATATTGGACTAGTCACTATCAACTTCAAGACTGTGTCCAGAAGTTATTAAGAAGGCTAACAGAATGTTCAATTATATGAGAGGATGCGTAAAGTGCAAGTCAAATGATGTTAAGCTGAAGCTTTATAACACACTGACAAGACCTCATCTAGAGTACTGTGTGCAGATTTGGTGTCCAGGCTACAGAAAAGACATATAAACTCTAGAAAAAGTCCAGATAAGTACGAATAGGCTGACTCCAGGACTGCAGAGGATGAGTTATGAGAGAAGATTATAACAACTGAGATGATTCAAATTAACCAAAAGGAGATTAAGATGCAACATGATTCAAGTGTTCTAAATTATGAAAGGGATAATACAGCGGATTGAGACTGTTACTTTAAAATCTCAGCTTGATGTTATTTTGGAGGAATTACGTGGAAAGGACTGGTTAGCCTTTTTGGGCTGAATGGCCTGTTATTGTCTAAATCTTTCTGAAACTGTAATATAAAGACAGCAATACATTTCAAGCAGCAGGCTTCATAATACTGTAATGTGTTTCTGCCACCTGGACTCTAAAGATTTGAAACTGAAAAGGGTGCATTGCTTCTTTAAGAGTATAGGTGGCAGGTGCCAGTGCTGTGGCAGTTTAGGTTCTTTTTAGTTTTACCACTGTTGTAGTTTTAGTGGTCTTTTTAAAATTGGGGTTAGCAAGAAGGAATGAAGAAGCAAACACTCGGATGCTTGACAGAATGTAATAAATCAGGCAATAATAGCATTTGGATGACAGTATTCCAGTTAAGAATATATATTTACACAGGGAGTTTACAATTAATGCACAGGTTTACATCAATCGACGGAGCAGATTACTGTAACAGAACAAGGAAAAAGGTCTATTCTGGAACAGCATGTTGTAAAGCCAAGTCAGAAACAGGAAGGTGAATATAGAGTTATTGAAAGGATTTGCCATAAGTGAAGTAGGCTAAAAGCTGCTTATGTGTCAAAGCTAATGTTTTTTTTTTAATAGCTATCCACAATCATTGTTTCCACACATCCATTTTACTGTCTGGCCTGGACATCTTTATCATTACTACCCAATAGCACCCATTGATCATTTCTGTGTGTTTAAAATATTCATGTATTTTTTGACTGGTTTGTAGAAGAGAGGAGAGAAGGTGTGTGTAAGGTTTCCATTGAAAGATTTTGTCTTTTGTTTTTTTTGGCAGTAAAGCACCTATTTTTGAACATTCTCACTATCTACCATTTGTTTGTCATTGATTTGCATTATTTTAGTAATATAATTATGTTGTTCTTGTCAGCCATTTGATATATATAATATTTTATAATATACTTATTTTATTATTAGACCCAACTGAGTACCTAGCTTAGCTCAAAACATGTAATTTAAAGTACTGTAATATCATAACAAAGTCACTTCTTAATGAGTTAGTGACTCAATTTCTTCACCGAGCATTTACTTTAACACTTAACCATGATCTACTAAGTGGAAAAATGAAATTTCAGGATACTGTATATGTATTCATAATGCTCACAATACTATGAAACATCCATCCATTCATTTTCCAACCCGTTAAATCCGAACACAGGGTCATGGGGTTCGGCAGGAACCAATCCCGGGCAGGGCGCCAGCCCACCGCAGATACTATGAAACAGCTGTGTTCATACCTTCATTCACATATTTTGGTAAATGATCCTACTATGTCTTTACATAGTAATAGATGAAGTTTACCAAATTAATTGTGACCACTCAGTCCATCCACCTAGTTTGACTAGCTAATAGCTAATATACCCCAATATCTTAATCAGATGCCTTTTAAAAGTAATCGTAGCTTTCTCTCGACTCTCATTATCCAAAGTGTACAGAAGTGCTTATTATATTCCTTTTCCACAAGAAACAATCAGCCTTTAATGGACACCAATTGTGACAATGTTCAGATTAGTATGTATGTATGCTAGTATTAGGTTTTGTATTTTGTTGTTACTCTATTATATGTCTAAATATCTGCAGTTCACTTCTGTCCACTAAGCAGAACTGTATGTGAATAAATTAAATTTCAATGACTTAAACTAACAATTCAATGTGGTAAGGATTAAATAAATATTTATATATAGTAATTTTAAATTAAGATGTATATTTTAAAAATATCTGAGTTTTTTTTGTCTTTGCCTTACTGTCCTCAAATATGCTGCTTCATTGTGTTTATCATTACCTATGTGATGTGTTGTGCTAATATTTTTTTTTCTTTTCCTTCAGCTGCCCTAGTTTCCATTGAAAAAAAGAGTATATGTTACTTATTCCAGTCTCTTTAATTAACAATATGCCTAAATGGCAAGCAAATGAATTAGGAGTGATTAACAAAATGAAAAAGAGAAATGGCCAGTAATTTTCAATATTTGTATTATCTTGATCTGGTCTGCCTTAAAATAATGATTTTGAAAACAGCTGCAAATTTAAGATTTACTAAGGTCTCAACACATTATGATATGATTAAAGGCATTTGGCAAAAAATTAATTTAAAAAAATGAAACCCTGTTTTTATTATTTTTTACTTATTATGTGTGACTCTGTTAGTGGAAAAATTCCACTTCAGTAAATCAGTTAATGGATGATTCTTTATATAAAAATAAATGTATGAGTGATTTTAAATGATTTTGGCAAGATAGAACATCAAAAGATGAAAGAAGGAGAGCATTAGCTGTGAAATTGGAATTAATTATAAAAATACACCCATTTTCATGACTATTTAAAAGAGGCATATTAAGGAACTTACTATCTAACTATCTTACTAACTTACTATCATTATTAATTTGCTTTGTGTGAATGCTATAGTAGAACACACAGATACAAATCCACAAAGCTCTAAAAAAAAAAACTTTATGCAAGCACAGTGTAACTAGGGACCCCTTCAGGTATTTTTTTTAATTATTCCAGAATATTCGTCAATAGAATTAGGCACAAGGTAGAAATCAGTTACAGATAGGATACTACTGTTTTGATTGGAAAATGTATGCAGTGTAAGAACAAAATAATTTCTTATTATCCATCCATCCATCCATTATCCAACCCGCTATATCCTAACTACAGGCTCACGGGGGTCTGCTGGAGCCAATCCCAGCCCACACAGGGCGCAAGGTAGGAAACAAAGCCTGGGCAGAGCAACAGCCAACCGCAGATTTCATATTATTACAATACAGATTGTACATACAATTCATTTTGACCTTTCCGATTTTTGTTAACTCAGAACTTGCACAACTCAGTTTTCTATTGCAAAAGGAAAATATAGTATGCCCTCTTGTATGTGTAGCTAAGTGAAGAAGACTTGTTAAATAGTGCGCTTTCCCTTTAGGCAAGTGATGTGCAGTACGTTATGCTCTGCAAGGCTTGAGCAATTGTGGCACACTAAGAAATAAGGAAGAAAATTTCCTCAAGGTTTACTGTGGTAGGAAATTGTATTGCTTTTACTGGCTAAATAGCAAGGTTTTGGAGTGAGAGTCCAATTCTGTATTTCATGTATTTTTTTCAGATGTTTTTTAATTCGCCTAAATGACATTGTCTCCTGTGTTTAGCTTAGTGTGATAGGACAGATTTCATATGATTGCTGTAAACTTTATATATCCACTTTTGGGCTTACTTTAATTAAAAATATTGCAATTTGCTGCAAATATAATAAATAATGTAGGTTCCGGGGGTCCATGAGCAGCCAGGATGCCCCTTCATTATATGCTAAGGGGGAGCAGCCATGGACGGTGCAATACCTACCCCTGGACGCTAGATGCCCCACCAAGGGTTGGAGCAGTGCCTCGGTTTCCCACAGTGCTCCATGGGAATTGGAGTTGTGTGCAGCCCTGTTGGGTCCCACAGGCACCGCCAGTGGGTGCTGCAGCTGGGACACGGCGATCAACCACCTGGAGCACTTCTGGGTGATCTATAAAAGGGCCCAGCTACCACCACTCAAGGAGCCAGAATCGGGAGGAGGAGGACGAGGTTGCCAGGGAGGAGTAGTGGAGGAAGAAAAAGGGTGTTTTGCTTTGTGTTACTTTGCGTGCTGTACTTGGGACTGTGTACAGCCTGTGCGCCCACAGGGGAAGAAAAAATAAATAGTTTATTTATTTTACAAGTGCCTCCGTGTCCAGTCTGTGTCGGGTCAGGCGCCTATATAGCACCTTTTTACAATGGCTTTTTCTTCAAAAGCTTATGCAGCGTTTATATGTGATTTTTTTCTATATGTTTTAATATTTTAGAACCAGATTTAACTTGCATTTAGAAGTTGTGTAACAAGGCTCTGTTTGAAATATAAACATCTGAAAAGAAACTAAAACAAGATTAAAGGTGAATGTCACTCTTTTTCAGGAAGATTTATGACAAACTTATTCTCAAACACTGTTCAGTGGCAAAAAGGTATTTCAAGACCAATATGGAATAATTTACTGTACATCTTGATTCATGAACACAGTCTGAACATTAACTTTACTTAATAATTTTACTTAATAAAGGTAATTTTTCTTTCCTACATACATAATTTAACTTACATTTTTAAGGAATGTAGGTAGTATGACAAAATTAACTTAATTTTCCTACGTTTGTGGTATCACTAGTAAAATCAACATAATTTTTTCAAGTGTAGTTCTGTTTTCAGTCATAGAGAACAATGCGCATGCGTGCACTTGCTCACTTGAACAAATTTAAGTCACTTGTACACTGCCATTTGCCAATGAAATTCGTCGAAATTGCCGTACATTTAGAAAGGAGCTGGCTGCCACAGTGAAAGTAAGGTAATATTTCATGTACAAGATTTGCACATTAGAAAAGTTTTTTTTATAAATTTTCTCTCTGCCTTTTTTTTTATTTTCGCAGAAGCGCAAAAGCATTGTCAGTTAGTTTGCTTGCGTCTTGAAATGTTAGGGCCTAGCTCAAACAACACGTTTTTTAAAAAATGTAATTCTTTCACCAGGATAGATTTATCTAAGTTAAATAAAATAATTTCTCAACAGAGACCCTCCACCTGTATCCTTGACCCAATACCAACAAGTTTTTTCAAAGAAGTAATGGGCATACTAATTGATAGTATTCTTGACATAGTAAACTCGTCATTAGATACGGGGGTCTTTCCAGACTGTCTTAAGAATGCTGTAGTTAAACCCCTGCTCAAGAAAAATAATCTTGACTCCTCTGCTTTTGTAAATTTTAGACCTATTTCTAACCTGCCTTTCTTAAGTAAAATTCTAGAGAAGGCAGTTATTATGCAGCTTAATGACAAGCTCAATAAACATTGTGAAATGTGGCCGGCTTGTCATCCCGGCCAATACCCCCAGGCCGCCAGATGGAGCCCTCCCTGCAGTATGGAGGTGACCCGAAGACCAGCAGGGAGTAATGGGACATGTAGTTTTTATACAAGACCCTGCTGGATACCACAGGGGCCGCAAGAGGGAGCTGCAGGGAGGACCGAAGACTTCTTTGTGCCCTTTGTAACCTGGAAGTTCGTCAAAGGACGAGCGACGGGCTTCTGGGGTGAAGAAAAGAACATTTTACCTGACCTGGAAGTGATTAAAGATCACATGGAGGGGATTGAGAACACTTCCAGGTCAGGGTATTTAAAAGGACTATGGGAGCTCCCAGACGGCGAGCTGAGCTGGGTGGAAGGGTGGCAACGCGTCTGGGAGTGGAGGATTGTATTATTGTTATTGGTGATTTGTGTATGAGAATAGTGGAGGAGAGGGTGCTTTGTGCACTGTGGCAATTTAATAAAGTCAACATTTGGACTTTTACCTGGTGTCTGGAGTCGTGGACAAAGGTTCAAGGGAGCGATAGTGCCCCCTATCTGTCACAACATGCTATTCTTGATAAGTATCAGTCGGATTTCAGGACAAATCACAGTACAGAAACTGCACTCGTTAAAGTAGTAAATAACGTGCGGATAAATGCAGACAGAGGCCGTTTATCTGTTCTCATCCTCTTAGATCTGAGTGCCTCATTTGATACCATTGATCACAATATTCTTAGAAATCACCTTAGTCAATGGGTGGGCCTCTCTAGCAGTGTCTTAAATTGGTTTGAATCCTACCTGGCAGGTATAAAATTCTTTGTTAGTTGTGGTAATTATAACTCAAAGACACATGATATTCTATATGGTTTACATGCTTCCATTAGGTCAAATTATCTCAGGGCATAACGTGAGCTACCATAGCTATGCTGATGACACACAACCGTACTTATCAATAGTGTCTGACGACCCCGACTCTCTTGATTCACTGACACAATGTCTTACTTGTGTTTATGAATGGATGAGTAGTAATTTTCTCAAACTAAATAAAGAGAAAACAGAAATTTTAGTGATTGGCAATAATAGATATAATGAGGTTATTAGAAATAAACTTGATGCATTAGGATTAAAAGTCAAGATGGAGGTAAAGAATTTAGGGGTAACTATTGACTCTGACCTGAAGTTTAAATCACATATTAATCAGATTACTAGGACAGCATTTTTCCACTTAATACATATAGCAAAAGTTAGACCTCTTATAACACTGCAAGATGCTGAGAAATTAATTCACGCTTTTGTTTTCAGTCGACTAGATTACTGTAACACACTCCTCTCAGGACTACCCAAAAAAGACATATATTGACTGCAACTAGTGCAGAAATGCAGCTGCTAGAATCTTAACTAGAAAAAGAAAATCCGAGTACATCTCTCAAGTTTTGATGTCACTACATTGGTTACCTGTGTCCTTTAGAATTGACTTTAAATTCCTGCTTATATTTTACAAAGCCTTAAATAATCTCGCTTTCGGAATGTCTTAGGGCCGGTTTATACTTCACGCTCAGAACGCGTACGCAGCCGCATCATGGCCTGCCACGCGTTCCCAGCGTTCATTTCACGCATCCTCTGAGCAGGTCCTCAGAAATTAACGCAACGCGATATATACCTTATCTTGCGATTTATGCAACATAATGTACAGCACTGTATTTGAGCCACTGAGAAAAAAAATTAAGGACTTGATGAAAACGTATATTTTGTGATTAAAGTGGAAATTTCTGCTTTAATCTCGAAATGTCCACTTTAACCTCATAGTTTATCATTAAAGCAGACCATCGTAAACGTCATCCCAGTTTTTAATCACTATGGCAAGCAGCAATAGATAACCACACAGAACACATTAAATGTAAGATATTCCAACTCTTTGCACATTTAGAATCTTTAGATTTATACTTGATATCACTTTCATGATGAAATGCATTAAAGTGTGTATGTTACATTTTACAGATAAATCGTTAATTTCGTTTAAATAATGAAAACTGTTAATAATTACACACATGGGGGTGGCATGGTGGCGGAGCTTTATCACTGCTGTCTCGCAGGGAGTCATGTCGCTGGTATTCCCTGCTTGGATTCCGCACTGTGCTCCAGTTTCCTTCCAAAGATATGCAGATTTGGGGATTTGGTTCCGCTAAAATGACGCTAGTGTATGTGAGTGCTTGTATTCACCTTGCGATGAGCTGAGGCCTTGTCCAGGGATTGTTTCTCACTCGTGCCCAATGTTTGCTGGAATTGACACATCCCTGGATTAATGGATTTAATCAATTAACATCATTTTCAGAGATATTGCGGTAAGTTGTCATCAGAATTTAATGGGTGTTCTAGGCAATTCACAAGACAGAGAAGCCAAACATGTTCTCACCATGATAATATCTCGCACTGCCACCTGGTGGATTCCTCCAGATTTATGTAAAGTACGCGCGCAAGTATGAACACTACAACACTTACATAGCAGGAGCGTCCGCTGCAGCATGCGTCGCGTTGCGTGAAGTATAACCCCGGCCTTACACCTTACACTCCAAATCGTAACTTTAGATCTTCAAATGAGTGTCTGCTTAGAATTCCAAGAGCAAAATGTAAAAGATGTGGTGAGGCGGTTTTCTGCTGTTATGCACCTAAAATCTGGAATAGCTTGCCAATAGCAATTCGCCAGGCTAATACAGTGGAGCACTTTAAAAAACTGCTGCAAACACATTCCTTTAACATGGCTTTCTCATAGCTTCATCTTAGTTTGATCCTGATTCTCTGTATATTCAATTAATTATCATTATTATTCATGGTATTCATATTCAAAATCCGTACTAACCCCTACTTTCTCTTCTGTTCTTTTTCTGATTTTCTGGGGTGGCAACCTCTGCCACCACCACCTGATCAAAGCACCGTGATGTCCCTACATTAATGGATTAAAGGCCAGAAGCCCACATGACTGTCATCATCAAGTTCTTCCATGAGAACCCTGAATACAATGAAGACTGATTAAGGTAATTTATGTTAGGTAGAATGCCTAGAGGGGGCTGGGTGGTCTCGTGGCCTGGAACCCCTGCAGATTTTATTATTTTTCTACAGCCGTCTGGAGTTTTTTTTTTGTTTTTTCTGTCCTCCCTGGCCATTGGACCTTACTTTTATTCTATGTTAATTAGTGTTCCCTTATTTTAATTCTTATTTATTTTGTCTTTTCTTCATCATGTAAAACAATTTGTTCTGCATTATATGTAAAATAATGAAAGTGTTCTGGGTTAGCGTTGGTTTGTGGCAATATGCATTGTTGATCAAACGCTAACGACTGACTTTTCACGGGTTGCAGAGGGTCAGAACAGAGGATTTTTCGGCATAACATTTTTTTTTATTTTTAAAGGTGTGTTTGACTCCCAATTATTGAAAATTTCAATTCTTATATTTGCTGCAGACTTAAGGTAAGATTTAAATATGTGGAGTCATTTTTTAAAGTTAGAACCAACAATGTTGTCTAATACAGATATTTTTTTTTGTTTTTATATTTAAATACTTGTATTTAAATGCTGACTGTATGTCTAGTGAGCCTATTCGGTGTCTCCAAAATATGTTTTTAAGCATTTTGGAAGTTTTCTGGGTGCACATCTGAAATAATTGTCAGTGTAGATAAAAAGGAAGAAAAAAAAGTATAGAACTATCTAAAAATGCATAGGGCATAGTGTATTTTTACAACTTTTTGAGGAGGCATAGTGAAATTTATAATTTTAGAGATCAGCCAAAACAGTACAAGTATCAAAACATAAACTGCAACAATAATACAAACACACATTTTCAAGAGTTAAGTATGCAACTATCTCCGAGCTGTTTTGAATCCTAACAACAATGTTCTTTGGAGAAGGCTTACATGCTTGATAAATGCTTTTGTAGTCACAATTAGTACAGATGGCCCTAAATTTTAAATAGATTTTTGGTGCTTTTATAAGCTTAATAGATAAAAATACTCTTTTTACCTCCACCAGGTCATCATGAGATGGAAATGTAAAATCTGTACTGCTGTCATAAGGGATAAGCTTTCTCTTCTAAAGCATTATAAACTCCAGCATGACACATTTCACAGACATCATTCACTATCCTGCCCACACTCTGATTGCCCTTGTTCTTTTAAATCATGGAACGCACTGCATACACATATGTCAAGATACCATGAAGTGCACAATAATGTTGAACCAGGCCTAGTCTAGTTTTTCACATGTCAAGTGTGTGGCTCACCTTGCTTTTCTACAGAAACAGAATTTTATAAACATATTGGTGATCACTTAAGGAATCATGAAACTCCACTGTGTGTTTGCCAATTGTGACTTTCAAACAAAAATATATGGATCATTTGCTTCCCACAAAAGTAGAAAGTAAACACCACATTTATATACTGATTACAAGGCAGAAGTGATTTCACAGCATGGTCAACATGATACAGGAGGACATGATTCTTTTGCACAGGATGATAATGCAGAAGAGGTAACTGAGTATTTTGAGGAACCGAAAGATTTGTCTGATATACTTCTTAAAACAATTGGGTCTGTATTGTTAAAGTTGGAGAGCATTTACAATGTTTCAAGCAAATGTATAGATGAGTTGGTAGAAGAGTGGCAGTTTATCTCATGCACAGCATCTAAAACATTTATCATAAAAATTGTTGATAATGAACTTGAAGAAACATGACTGCCTTGTTGATGAGTCAGTGTTAACAGCATTGGTTGATGAATTGTGTAAACCTAACCCAGTAATTGCAGCGCTTAGGGAAGATGGTCCTTTTTGTTCTTCTTTCAAGAGAAGAGCATATTTCAAGGAGAATATTAAAACTGTTGAACCTTTGGAATATATTCTAGAATCAAAAGAAAAGAGAAGTTTTCAGTATGTTTCATTCTACAGTCTTTACAGCTGGTGTTCAGTAACAAAAATATAGCAGGGAAAGTCTTTTCAAGGTTAGAACAATCAAAGAGCCATAGTAGTGGTGTATACCAGTCCTTTTATGATGGAGAGCATTATACAGAAAATTACTTTCTTTCTGAGAAAGATCTGAGAATACTTCTTATTTTGTATGTGGGTGACTTGATCCATTAGGGACTTCTAGGAAGAAACACAAAATAACTGCTGTTTATTTTGTTTTGGCAAATTTACCTTCTGAATTAAGATTTTCTTTGACATCCATTTACCTTGCAGTGCTGAGCAAAGCTGATGATGTAAAAAAAAAATGGATACAAAAACGTCCTTGAGCCACTTCTAAAAGAGCTTGCAATACTGGAACAAGAAGGAGTTTATGTTGAATATTTAGGCCAACATATTAAAGAAACTGTTTACTGCATAGCAGCGGATAATCTTGGTGCCTACTCAATAGGTGGGCATGTTGAAAGTTTTTCAGGGATATATATGTGCAGATTTTGTTATGGCCAGCAATCAGAATTTAAATTAAAAGAAGTGCACTATGGAACTTTTATTACTTGGACAAAAAAGTCATATGATGAAGATATCCAGGCTTTACAAAACAACTCTTTGCTGAAACACTGTCAAGTGTCAAAAGGCAATGTGCACTCACTGGCAAACTGCAATATTTCCACTTTGTTAATGGTTACCCTCCTGATGTCATTCATGACCTTTTTGAGGGCCTTGTATCTTATAAATTAGCATTGTGCTTGGATCTTTTTATCAAGAAGAAATACATATCTTTGGTTCAATTGAATTATTTAATCAGATATTTTCCATATAAGTGGACTGATAAGAGTAACCAACCACATCCAGTTTCACTTAATTTTGCTACTCATAGGACTATTTGTGGAAATGCACATGAAAACTGGGCACTTTTTATGATTATTGTCACTAATGATTGGACCCCAAATTCCTACTACTGAGCCAGGATGGCTGGTAATCATGGATTTAAAAGACATTGTAGAGCTGGTTGTGTCTCCTGTCTGTACTGAGGAATCCATTTGTTACCTGGATTGTAAAATATCAGAACATCGTCACAGGTTTATCAATATTTTCTCTAAGGAATGTTTAATTCCAAAACATCATTTATCAGAACATTACCCTGATATGATAAAAGCATTTAGGCCTCTTGTTTCACTGTGGACGATGTGATTTGAAGCAAAACATTGCTTCTTTAAGGAGGTTGTAAGACATGTAAGCAATTTCAAGAATGTCTTGTCACTGTCATCGCCAAATGATGATGTCTTATTATTTCCACAACTCAAGTACAGTATACTAAAACCAGCTATATGTGTATCCAATGCGTGTACAATACATTTGGATGTGTTACATGAGGACATAAGGCAAGCCATATGTCAGAAATATCCAAGTGTCTAACTTGTGTAAAATTAGCAAATTCCATATGCTTTAATGGAACCAAATATGGTGTGGGGATGATTTTAGTTCATGGTTCCACAAGTTGATTACTAGACTTTGTTAAAATTGCTCAAATTGTAATTCTCCAGAACAGTATTAGCTTTGTAGTAAAGGTTCAGATGGCATGGTACTTTGAACACCTGCGATCATTTCAGTTGGAAGATTCAGGAAATTTGATACTTCTTGAGCAACAAGAACTCGTCAACATACATCCTTTCGTGCATTTAATGTAAAAGGAAAGTGCATGGTTAAACTTTTAATGTACACTATTAATTTTACTTTTTTATTAATTTGTCTTGCTAGAGATTTATGCTGGAGAAAATTATTTGATTTAAGAAGTGCACAAAGCATGCTGCATTAAATAGTTTACTTAGTATAAAGATTTCAACAAAAGTTAATTTGTTTATATATTTTGTTAATCAACTCACTTATGAGTAATTCATTTGTTGTACTTTTTAAGCATCCTACATTTTGAGGGAATGTCTCAGTCTGCAAAACTAATTGTTTCGAATCATGATATTCGAAAATAAATATTGCCTTTTGGGATTCCCCCAACATTAGAAAAACTTTGTGCTGCAGATCAAGAGGCCTTTGATATACAAGGGGACTTTGTCTTACAGTATATGGATACCAAGTTTGAATGCCAGTTCTTTACGTTATCTGTAACTGATCAAATTCAAGACAGGTATACAATAAAAGTCTTTCATGTTACACCTCCATATCTGCCTATTTGTTATGGCAGTGATACCTCTGTGTGCACATCTCCAGCCCCCTTAGTAGATGATGCTAGTTCTTCTACATCACATAGTTCCTCTGCAGATACAGTGTCCCCTGATAGGAATTCTGAAAGATCTGTTCCTTGGCCATCTGAGTTCCCAATCCCTCGGTTTTCCATCAACATTGAGCTGGTCCTGGAGAGGGCAAACAAAAATGATCTATAGGATGGCACACTTCTCAGTTTCCCAACTGTTATGACTGATATACTTGACAAGTTGGCAGAAAGTATCTATCAGTATGCAGCATATCCATCCAGTTCACAAATTAGTGATTATGCTAAGGCACTAATTAGGAAGCATCCTTGCCTAAAAGAACCTGGCTCTTCTTCAGGTTATTATGGATGGCACACTCGCTTGAAGTACAAGATGGGAAATTATAGGACCAAGCTCGGGAATCTTGGGTGTTTGGAACTTACTATCAATTCTGTTAAATATAAACACCCAGGTGATTCAGCTACTGCCAGAAATATCAAGAAACCCAAAAAAGCAGAAGTCATTTACTTACCTTATTACCCTGTTGGAGAATCAAATGATTCTCTGGAAATTGAATTAATTGTGAAAGTGAAAAAATGACTAAGACATTTTCACTGTGGAGACAGGATGTTGTCAGTCAGTGCCTATCAGTTGCAGAACTGAAGGAAACATGGCCAGCCCTGTTTACCTTTTTACAGGGAAGTTGTTTTTGTTGTAGCATTTTTTTTTTTATAATGCTAACGCATAGACAGATATTATCCACATTACAACAGCTTCATCTTCCTAACCAGCCTATCCATGACAGGGTCATGGGGCAGCTTAAGTTTATCCCAGCAATCATAGGGCACTAGGCTAGAACAATCCCTGGACAGAGAACCAATCCATTGCAACAACAACATCATTTATTTGTATAGCACATTTTCATATGTATAATGTAGCTCAAAGTGCTTTACATTATGAAGAAAAGAGAAATAAAAGACAAAGTAAGAATTGGAATAAGACAACACTAATTAACATAGAATAAGAGTAAGGTCCGATGGCCAGGGAGGACAAAAAAAAACAAAACAAAAAACAGAAAAAATAAAATCTGCAGGTGTTCCAGGCCACAGGACCACCCATTCCCCTCTGGGCATTCTACCTAACATAAATGAAAAAGTCCTCTTTGTATTTAGGGTACTCTTGAACAAATTGCAGGACAAACACACACGCAAGCTCCAGTTCATCTAACCTGCATGTCTGTAGAACTAACACAGACATGGGGAGAACATGCAAACTCCATGCAGGAACACACAGGACAAGAACCCCTATCTTCTTACTGATGTGGACGACTGCACCACCCTGTCACCCATTTTTCAATATTTGTTCCTAAATTTATTAAGCACAGCTTAAGCAAATTAAACAGTAGAAATATTACCAATTAAACAATCTATAAACTACTGTTTAGACATTGGTATTTTACCACTTCGGACCAGTGGTGAAATAAATATCCTGGCTATTTATTTAAATATGCTCTTTTAAGCTGACAACTTAATCAGCTAACATCATTACACTAACATTAATCTAAATGACCAAGATAAAATGGACAGGCTAATGGCACACTCTTCACTTTGGATCCACACAGACAGTTGCCTCTGTTTGTAATGTTTTCCACTATGTGTGTGTTTTTCTTGAAGCATTTTCTGTTGCGCTTTACAGGTTAAAGAAGAATTCCAGAGGATAACTACTTTGCAACTAGAGCCAAAATGTATGTATTTTCTTGACAAATACACACCAAAGATACAGTGAATTTTTAATGTCAGAGGAGGTGCTTCAGGCAAAAAGTTGCGTGGCATTATGGATTGTCTACATAAGGTAAAGACAAAGCAGATTCTGGAAATTGGATATAATGCACTTGTAACCTGTGCTGGAGGATTTTTTTAATAAAGATGCCTACTGTTTTATCGGGTGAAAATGCAATTTTGCTTAATGGAGTATATGGGGGAAAGTGGCCTAATCAAAGAGCACCTAATAAGCTAAATGTGCACTTTGTGATATTTGACTGAAAATCTGTCATAATATTTTAGGAACTGCAGTTTAGAATGGAAATGTGAACATGAAGGCTTTTTTGGCATTTAGGTGTATTCGCTGTCCAAAAAAAGTTCTGTAATATTCTTTTACCAGTCTTTTTCACTTGTATGACTATGAAATTGATTGTATTACAAATTGTTAACTGAAGCTTTGAAGTGTTGCCTGAAGTTTATTTATGAAAAATGTTTGTTACTCGATTTACTCTTTTTAGTAATACACAGCATACAGTATGTTTAGATTGCTTTATCAAGCTTTTAAGGTATACAGTACATGGAATATCTTTTTAAGTATACTGTTAAAATACAGTAAGTCTTTTTTTACTATTTGTGACTTTTGCAGGATGTACAGTATATTGTCCTGATGTTTTACAATAAATGTTGAACATCTACATCATCAACAAGGAAGGGGCAGAACAGGTTCATGGCCCTGAAGACATTGGTATCATAATTGAAGGTCAAGAAGTACTGATGGGTCTCAACAGTGTGCCACAGGCCTGTGCCATTCTTTTAGGGTTCATATATACATTCAATCTACAATATCCTAAAGAATTAAACTATACATTTAAAGTGTTTCAAAAACTCTTCTTGGAGCTTGATGCTCAAAAACTTTCACCAAATGTACTATCACTAAAAAAACGCTTGCTGGCATAAGCCACATGCTGCTTTCAAAATATGTTCTTCATTATTAAACTTATATTTCAGAAAACAAAGTGTTAATACAAAGTTAGTATGTTTTCCTGCTTTGAAGAACATATCCATACAGAGAATTTCACATTAAATACTTTCTTTAAGCAGAAACAATTATCTTTGATAATGCAAGAATTGTTTTGATTTGAGATTAGTGACTCTTCTGCTGTTAAAAAAGAAATATAATATGTTTTGCTTTATATGTTGTGTTAGCACCAAATCATCATTTTGTTTAGTTTTGGACTGTTACTTATTGTTAGAGATGTTTATACCTATATCCTGGCTCAAAAATCTTAGTATGTTATTGCTGGTGACAGGAATAGGATTTCAAATGTATTTTAAAGTTGGCACATACCTCACACTGGTAAAGTGTTGTTCATCTTTTAAGGGGGGAAAATCTTCAGGACAGGTTTAAACACAGTGAGCCTGTTCTGAGAAAAACAAATATGTTGTATATAAAAGGTTTTTATTCACTTATATGAATGTATAATTGACATGTGCATTGTCAAGTTTTTTTGCTATGTTTCCTTATAAATGCATTCACTTGGTTGCCCAAGTAACACCTGGCTGCGGCAGATAGAGGGTCATTTCCGGAGGGTGGGATGAACCGTGCGTCTGAATGGGGGGTTGCAAACCGGGATCCCGAGTTGTTTCGTCGTGTAGTGGGTGTGGCAACGCACTGTACCAGTGCATGCACCCCAACTTGAATTGCATTGTATGTGAAATGCATATGCAAAATGGTATGCATGTTCATTGTATAAGAATAAGAATTGAGCAACTTAAAATTCCACATATACTATAAAAACTGTTATGTATGTAAAGTTTATATAAATTATATCAAAAAGGTGTTTACATAATGTGAATATTGTTTATGGGGAATGATATGCATTTGATGTGTATAATATGCTATTTTTGTAAACTTTCTAGTTTACTTTCTAAAAAAAACTTAACCGTCAATTTTGGAGGATTCTGATCTGAATAAAACTGTCAATTTGCATTTGATAATTGTCTTTATTTAAAAGTAATATTGTGACGTGTCTTGCCATTGCATGGGCTATAGGGAAGGGAAGGGAAGCAGTGTTGGGGTGGAGTCTTGGGGGAACCCTGTTTGTAAGGGCACCTCCCTAGAGAAAGATGAGTGACAGGGATCCGGGTTAATTAATGGGGCGTGATAAAAAGGGGTGGTGTGGCCGGAAGGGTGAGTTGGAGAGGCTGGAGAAAGTGAGGAGAACAGCATAAGGTGTAAAGAAGGGAATTAACTGTTTTTAAGAGAGGTAGATAGGACAAAGGTGATTAGTCTTTGTTATTTTGGAGGTGTCCCCGTGACCCAGACAACGGGCGGTTGTAGGGCACCGTTTATATCGCGGCATATTGAATAAAAAGCCAGTCGGCATTTGGAAGACTTCCCCGGACAAGCGACTCCTCAGTGTGTTTATTCGACGGGACGTCACAATATGTAAGCAATAAAATTAAGGCAACAGTTTGCATGGACCTTTTTGAGTTAACTTATGTTGAAAAAGTATGTTAAACCAACTCAATTAAATTGAGAAAATGTAAGTCAAGTATTTTTAGTTATGCTTCCTACAAATTTTAAGCCAATTCAACTAGAATAATTTAAGCTCATCAAATCAATAAAATTAAGTTAAAAGAAATATATCTTTGCTTTGCTGGTACTTACTTTGTTTAGGTAGATATAACTGTTTGTATATACGTTGATTTTACTTAAAAGTGGACGAAGTTGAATAAACTTAAAAAGGTCCATGCAAACAGTTGCCATGATTTTTTTAAGTTATTTCGATACTTCATTTTTTACAGTGTAAAAAAATTTTTACAGCTTGCATATTTAAAGATATATTTAAATGATTTGCAGATATGTTTAAATGAATTACAGATATCTTTAAATAACTTCATCTTTAAATCACTTCCTCTTTATTTAAAAATTGTATTCATTATTCAAAAATCACATCACTTCCTGTGAATGGCTTCTGTTATTCATTTGTTTATTACAGAATTTCAAATATATTTGTATTTCTATATTGCTAAATGCAAATAGTGCAGTTTCACAATCACGCCTCAGAGGTAATGCTAAACATTCATTTTATAGTATTTTTTTCAGTTTTAATTATAAATAGCACAGTTTCATGTGAAATATCAGCAGCATCTGCCACACATTTGGGTTTCTTAGTTCATATAAAGGCAGTCATTTCCTGTCCAACTCCTCGATATTTTACCTTTTTATCCTGCCATTAGGATTTTTTCCATATTGTGTGTGTTACTGTGTAGAATATGAAATATGTCAGCGATTGTTTGCTGCATAAGTTGTCCACAGGGTTGGTTATTTACTTATTTATATGAAAGGCAATTTCAACATGTTTTTCATGCGGTTTTCCTACACAGGCAACGTTTAGATAAATTTGTGCTTGTGTGTACTGTTTAGCTTTCCTTTTGTTGATCACATGTGAAGAGAGAGGGGTGAAGTCCAGCAGGTGTTAGCCCAGGTGCTGACATTCGTACATCAAGCAGAATAAGATCTCAGAGAAGACATGGAAGGACAGAATTCGGCTGCAGATTCTGAAGTGGTCGCAATTGTTTGCGAAACAAGAAATAAGGTTCAACTGCAGAAATGATTCATAGAAGAGGAGGCGATGAATAAGTAACTTACAAATCGTGATACAGAATAATTCACTACATGATTAAAAATTGCCCGTTTATAATGACTAAATCATTATGGAACTTTATATCCACTATCCTTTGCAAGTTTTTTTGTGTATTTTAATTATAATGAGTGCATACTAACTAAAATGTGATGTATTAGTTTTAAACTAATTTGTGAAACATAACCTTCCACTGTATTTTTATAGGCAGAAAATATAAAGGAGAGGTTAGAGGTGATATTTGGTAAGCAAACTTGTTTCTGTTACAAAAACAAAAAAGACTTTGTCCCTCCACCATCATGGGTATGTTGACAAGAGATGGTCTAGGTTAGTAATTTTAATTTATGTGTCTATATTTTGGCAGGAAATGTTAAAGTGATTTCAACATCTGTAATTAGTTACATAGACCATAACTAAAACCTCAAAATCATTTTAAAATGTAATATTACAAATAAATGGCTTTAATTAAAAATTTCACATATTGCAGGTGTTCCTAAACATGAACAGCCAGGTTCTACTGAAAGATATGGCTCATCGTTCAAAGGAAATGGAATTTTTGTGAAGTTTGTATAGGATAGCTTTCCTGAAGCACCATTGCATTTGACCAGCTTCACCTTGGCAAAAGCAGAAAAAGGCAGACATCTTTAAAAACTTGCTGCAACAACAATACATGATTTAGAATAGGAAATTGGAAAAGGGAAGACTTTTGTAGTTCCTGGACAAGATATACCTCTAAGAGTTCAGGTTTTGAAGCAAACTTGCATTATAAATGAATATTGATAATATGAGTGTGAATATTTTTGTATTTGTTTCATTTTCATAGTAACATTTTTCAAAAGAAATCAACAGGCAGTGTTACCTAACAGTTAAATTATTGCATTGAAAGTACAAAGTTGCAGGTCTGTCACTAACAGCTAAGGTAATATTTGATCCTGATGTCCTTATGTCATTAAAGAAAATTATCTATCTATCTGTCTGTCTGTCTGTCTGTCTATCTGTCTGTCTATCTATTATAGTACCTTTCACTTCTATCTGTCTGTATCTCTATTTATCTATCATATATATCACCCTTTATGATATCTCTCTATTTCATATTGTGCCTATTTATCCATAACCATGTACATGCATTATACAGCTGCTAGCATCATTTTTATATTGTCATACAGCTGACAGAAGCAGGAATGTCCTCAGTTACTTTTGCAAACAGTCCTGAAACCAACTTGCAAAATTAAAGTTAGACCCAATTAGAAGACGTGCATGATGCTTTGAGTTCAGAAATTCATCATATAGGGAACAACCAGGAGAGGCTAAATGTGAATATACAGACTATAAAAGACAATTAACACCAACATGAGGTAAGGGTATATTTCACATTACTTCTTTAAGAAGCTGATAAAGTCAGCAGCTGGCAGGAGTTTACCAGGCCAGGCACCAGTAAAATGAAATGTGGTGGGTGTTTGCAGATGGAGGTACTATGATAGTAGGAGTGGTCTCAATCTGTATATATCTATACTGTATGTATGTATGTATGCCTTGTACAGCATTAGAGAGGGTTATTTGAAAAAAGGAAGCAAAGGTTGTGACCTAGTGCTGCCCTAGCCCCTGGAAACTACTTGCTAGCCAGGGCCACTTAATAAGTTGTATACATTTCTCCACACTGAAATACCATGATTCATTATTTAAAATTCTAAAAGTAATAAGAGGATGTCTCTTGTATGTTTGTTAGATAGTGAACAGAAGTGTGGTTTATGTATTCTTTACAGATGAAGCATAACAATGTGAATATATTATGTTGTAATTACATAAAATGTGTTTCTACTATACCTAGACTGCATTTTTTTCATTTATTTAGTTAAGCAAAAATGTATTTTAGGCTTAAATACAATATTTATTTTTATACTCCTGTTTTAGATGTTGAAATTAGAGAAGAGACAGTTCAGAGTGTGGCAGAAGTTACAAACCAACCAGGGGTATGCAAACATTTTCATGTTTTCATTTAAATGCCTGTTTGTTTGTATTACAGAATTGTACAAATTTACCAACCTAAAGCAAGTTTAATTTGAAAATCACTTGAGCATAAATAGAAAAAATCTGTACATTTTTACATTGTGCTCCTTAATGTAAAGATACATAGGAATTTCAGGATTCTCTAACTGGATAATCCTTTGTGTCAGACAGCTGGGGACCTTGCCTAGCTGTGATGCCTGGACGGTCCACGAGAGGGACGATACCTCCCCTTGGGCACGAGAGGGCAGCCGCCTGGGTCCTCTTGGGGGTTAATGGAATGGAGCTGGGAAGCTCATTCCCATGGGAGGACATGCCCACTGTTGGGGGCGCCTGGATGGTTATGGAACCCTGGATGGCAGCACTTCCGCCACACCAGGAAGTGCTGCTGGAAAAAATCCCAGGGGCACCCGGAGTGCTTCTGGGTGCTCTCCTGACACTTCAGGCACACCAGGAAGTGTCATTAGAGGGAGCACCTGGAGATCATCCGGGTCATTATAAAAGGGGCCGCCTCCCTCCAGTAGACGAGCCGGAGTTGGGATGAAGGAGACGGCGCTTGTGAGGAGAGGAGTGGAGATCAAAGAGAATGAGAAAGAAAGAAAGACAGAAAAAGAGACAGTTGTTGGTGACAAAGCATTGTGGGGCTGTGAAGCAATAAAGGAGTGTGCTTTTGGACATTCTGGTGTCTGTCTGTCTGTGTCTGGGGCCTGGCTTTCCACACCTTTAATAACACCATAGGATTATGTTTTACGGTATGAGCTGCTATGCTGAAACCAAAGGCAAAATATTGTATATTCTAGAGGTATATATTTTTAAGCTCATAAATTCAGATACAGTTTTGACACCTGTATGCTTTGCAGAATTTAATACCTCATTGATCTTTATTTAAATTAATAAATACAAGGATTTATTAATAAAGCATTCTACTTTAGGTAATTAAGTTTGGGGTTTACTTTTAAGTTTCAGTCGTTATCTCTGACTACTGAGGCAACAACAGCAACACTACCACCTTCTCCTTTTGCAAATGTAAATTCTGGGACTCCAACAGTATGTATTATAATTTATATTTTCTGTCAAATTCTGGTCTTGTCTACTGTAGTGTTTTCTACCATAGTGCACCAGGATAAACTAAATGTTCTTTTATAAAAAAAGAAGAAAAACTTTTAAGTGATGTGTTTTTTTTAGCATATTAATTTGTTGTTAAGGAGAGTCATGCATTCTTTTAACTCATTGTGCAATAAATTAAAAAAAAAAAAAAAAAGAATTATGAGAGGTCTGTAGGGTGCAGTTTGGAGCTTAGTTTTGCATCAGAGTTGTGGTTATTAAAAAAGAAGAATTAATATAGTGCTTCTTGTGGGGTCTGCATTTTCAGTTTATTTATTTATTTTTGTGAGATCCACACACACCAGTCACATTCTGAGGAAAAGGTTTTGGATCTTCAGTGAGGTAATTCTACCATTCACTCAAAATTTTTAGCTCTTGAGTGACAGAAGAAAAAGGTAGTACATCAAATAATACAAATGTGTTCTGGGACCTTAGTTTATACTAATTTCCTGTTAGGGGAACCTGAATCTGTTGCCTTCACTAAAACTGTAGCTGCCTTCTGTAATTAGAATATAAATTTAATATGTCACTGTGCTCTGTGCAAATATTTGAAATCTGTTTTTCCTTTCTTCTCACATGTACAGCTAACCAAAGCCAGATTTAGTACAGGGGCCCAGCATTTAGAATTGCTAGGCAAGCATCTTAAAACAAGACAAGTTAAGGACAACTGCGAAATGGGCAATGTGCACTATTTCTGTGTGACCGAGTCAGCATGACATTGGATCTTCTTTTACTTGTTTGGAATGGCATGATTCACCTAAGTAGGGGCTTGCACATGGAGAAAGAGTGTAAAGCCTTGGAGCAGTCAGTGCACCTGAAAAACAGAGCCTAATTAATTTTTTTTCAGTTCATGGCATGTATACCCTTCCTTCTACATCCAATTTAAAAAGTCAGCTGCTTTTAGTTGCACAAAATGAACTTATTATTAAGCCAATGTATTTGAATACATTCACTCGGCAATCAACAACAAAAGTACACATGGCAATATTTTGGTCACTGCTAGACACAGACTTCATTTCTTATTTGTATTGGAAAGAGATGCCAACTGTAGATTGTATTTTACACTGTCTTACTACATGCAAACCTGACTTAAGGCCTGAAGAAGATGTAGTGTTATTATTACCAACATGACATTATCAAGTCACTGGACCTAGATGACATGTGTAAATTTCTTCAGTTTGTAACTGGTTTCCCACTGCCTGCCATATGATGGCATAAAGGTATCTTTCAATAGACTAAGTGGGATCTGTACTGGAATTTTGATGGGAAATGAGGTCTGGTTTGTATTCAGATGAAGCATTTACAATGACAATGTTGTAATCTTTTTTTCTTTTTCTTAAATATATTAAGTGAGTTGCAGGTGCCTGTTTCTGCAAACTGCAATGCTGAAAGAAACATAGATAAAAGATACCAGAGACAGAAAAGAGCAATATGTGTTTGTAGATTAGCGGATACTTTTGTACTTTTAAGAGAAATGTTTAAAAAATACAGTTGCTTTGAAAGAATCCCAGAGATCCTTTCAGGAGAATGGTGCTGCTAGTTATCTGATGCTCCACTACATGAACCGAGATCCTTATTGAATTACATATACCCCTACACCCTACCTCCAAATAAACACAAAATGCATGTATCTGCGTGTATTCCTCAGATCTTAAAAACATACTGTATAAGGTGTTTATTTGTACTTAATCTAGACTGGCACTTTATTGACATATAATGCATCTGCTTCCTCCAGTTCATTCACATTATAGTGTGCCTATGATCTAAAATAATAGTTACGTTATAGACACAATCATGTTGTATGGTTGTTGCATGTGTTTTTAATTGTTTAATCATAAGTTATTTATACAGTGTGTGGTACTTGCCATTATGATACTATTTTTTTACATTTAAATAGTTTGAAAACAAGTTTAAAATTCTACTTGAAGTTGTGTTCTTGTTATTGTGTACACAAAGTCACCAGAAAAGATCTGGAAGATTTACAAATATTTCTTAAATATGGAAGAAACATTTTTTTTTTTGACAAGTGATACAAAAATTGAATGATAATGGATGATAGATGCACAATGTTATGAGGTGCTTGTTACATTACTACTGTAATCCTGCTTGAAAGTTTGCCTTACAGCTCCACTGGTGGTCTGCAGAACGCAAATGTTTGGGCATTGAAGGTGAGGGTGGGTGAATAGAGATGGAGTAACAGATAGACTGTTGCTCATCCTTTATGTGTTTTTCTTGGAAAATTTCACTTTTAATAATTTTTCCCTGAAGAGAATGGTGAAATTATGTACAATATCTGAACGTTTTGAAATGGTACAGATAGTCAGGAACATTGTAGCCTATAAGTGTGTACAGAATGCCATTAACATATTAAGTTCCTTTGCTTAGTTTTCAGAAAGATAAAAGGGTTTTGAAAATCTCAGGCACATTATTGTAATAATTTCAAATAAAAATGTCCAGTTTTACATGTTTATTTGTTACACCCATGCTAAAATTACATATTTCAATTATTGTGTTGCTTGTTTAACTACAATTGTCATTATTACAATGTTTTTTCATAAAGTTGGAAGTCAAATATGTATAGTTTTTGCTGTTTGTATTACCCTCAAACATACTGTATCTGTTTCAAAATGATAGTGATATGTAATTTATACAGAAATAATGTGAAGTGTTATGTATGATACAATTTATATTGTTAATATTGTAGCATCCCAGCCAGGTTGAAGGGCTTTGGAATGACTGTTGGGTTCGATCAAGTGAGGGCGGAGTACAGTGTAGAGGAATGACAGTAGGGGTATGACTGACACGGAAAGGGGAGGTGGGACCTGGGATGGGAACAGGGCTGAGAGGTTCGTTGGAAAAGGGGCTAGAAGGTTATGTTGTGGGGTTATGCAGTCGGTGTTTTGTCTTTTTCTGTTTTTTTGCTTTTCTTTAATGACGTCTCTCAGGACTGCAAATATAAGAGAAATATAGGAGATTGTAAATAGTAATTTTTTTGCTGTTACAATCCTGGTTTTTTTTTCTTTATTGTTCAAGTAAACTATTTTGTAAGTGCTACTTTGTCCGTCTGTTTTTTTTTCTTCATTTTCGAACCTGACATGGAGGTCACTACAATATTTTTGCTTAAATGCTTAATAATATTTGTTTTAAATCCAAATAAATTGGTATGTGACAACTGACAACGATGCACAATATTATACTGAGTAGTTTTTGGGAAAAATATTTATGTCTTCTTCATGTCTGTATATGAATTATAGTTACTATTACTGCCTGATAGCACCACATCATATTGATTGGTAACTCTGAGCTGGCCTTAGGTGATTGTGTGTATGTATGTGTGTGAGTGGGCCCAGCCTGTACAGGACTGACATCCAATTAAAGTGTGGTTTGTAAATTGTTCTTATTTCTGCTGAAGCTACAATCAAATAACAAATTTAAATGCATTAACTATGCAAGTTTGGATCCAATGCATAACTGTGGCGTAGTTCATCCTCAGCACCCTAACAAGGCACCCCTTTTTCCCTTTCTGTAATCTCTCCCGCCTGCAGTTTCAGCCTTCAACACCAACCTTCCTCCAGACTCAAACTTTTGTTGTGAAGTGGTTTTAAATCCTATCATGGTGACACAGACAACCTGGATTAGCTCCTGGTACAGCAGACTAGAAAAGTCTTCGGTGGGTTTCTGGATTCTTAAACTCTAAGGTGCGCAAAGAAGGGCCTTGTCTGTCTCCTCAGGTAAAAAGGTTTAGAATGACCCCATATGTTTACTTAAAGAAATTTTTTTTTATCTTTTCAGACATTCTTTCCATGGTTACACTCTGTTTCTGATGAGAAAGCTAAGCATCCTAAACTACAGACATGCATCTTTAACATCTCACATGAAAACTACATAAACACTTGAAGTTACCAACTTCAGACATGTGGTGAAAACAGCACTCCATCCAAAGCTGTTTGCCTGTCAGATGCATATTTGTACAGACAACATCATCATCAATATGTTATACAGGTCCTTCTCTTATTTGGATTGGGCATTCAGACATATGGGACCCATGTTTTTGATTTACGTGGTGCCTTTAACAACACAGAGCCCTACTACTGTAATATAAGCTAAGATTAGTGAAAATGGGTGGTCACCGTGTGTCTTGGATCTCTGACAACTTTACAAATGGACCACTATTTGAGGCTACATAACAGTTGTGGCGAGCGGCTGGGGGTGGTACCCAGCCGGGATACCCGGAAGGACCAGAGGAGGGATTGCGCCTCCTCCAGACCACGAGGGGGCGACCACCCTGGTGGCTTTGGGGACCATGGGAAAGGAGCATGGAAGCTCAACCCCATAGGGGCCTGTGGTCATCTCTAGGGGGCACCCAGATGCCTGAGGAGCCCTGGGCCTCAGCACTTCTGCCACACTCGGAAGTGTCGGGGGCAAGAAGACCAGGGACACCCAGAGTGCTTCCGGGTGCACAGCTGACACTTCCGCCACACCAGGAAGTGTCAGTTGTAGCTCCTTGGGAGGCACCTGGAGCACGTCCGGGTTGGTTTAAGAGGGGCCGCCTCCCTCCATTCGATGGCTGGAGTTGGATGGAAGAAGGACAGAGCTCGGAGGAGAGGAGTGGAGGTGGACCTGAAGAGAGAGGCATTGGTTAAGAGGCCTGGACTTTGTGGGTGTTTGGTATGGGATTCTGGGTTGTGTGCACTGTAAATATTGTACAGATGAATAAATGTGTGTTTGTTGGTGAACCATCAGTGTCTGCTTGTCTGTGTCCGGGCCAGCATCCACACAGTGTAATAGGTTAAATGTTTGTTAAGTGTCTCTGAAGAACTCCCAGCTTTCTTCCTGCTTACCCTATAGAAATATTGTATCTATCTGCTGAGATTCTTGTACAGGTCTGCCATTGTGGTCTGTACGGGAGGCCAGATACAGAGGCCTCCTTGTAGTTAAAAATAGTCCTGGTAGTGACTGTGGCTGCCTGATCTGAGTACAGCGCTGCTACGTGTAGAAGTAATTCATCTCACTTACGTCACTAGCTGCATACGCACCGATAGAGCATGGCGGAGGGAGGCTGAGAGATTAAAAACTCTCCAAACATTTTAAAAGCTGATATCTGGTCTCATTTTGGATTTTATGAACAGATTGGGAAGCATCAACTGAACAAGTCGGAGCTGAGGTACAAGGTTCCGTCGGGCTGCCACTTTACAGAAAAGGTTATACCAGCTCTTTACCATGAAACCAGAGCCCAGATAACAGCGTCAATGAGCAAAGCTAGTCGGGCAGCAATAACGTGATTCATGGACTTCAGTGGCAACAGAATGTAAACAGAGGAGTGACTGAAGAGGCAGCATCCTTGGAGGTAATTAAATCATGTATATTGTGAAATGTATAAAATTATAAACTGTCATAACAATATTATACAATGATATAATACAATTATAAATTAGCATAACAGTAAATGTTTTAAGATTGAATAAAAACACAAATAGATGTGAGCTGTCGCATTGACTGAGTACACTATCTGCTAAGTTGTTACTTTTTTATATTTTCTATGTTTATGGTTCAAAACAGAACGAGTGTATTCTTACTGGGGAGACAAAAGTGGTTGAAGTGTCTGAGGGAACAGAAACTCTGGAAGAAAAAACACCAATGGAAAACGCCCCCTCTTCTCCCAAAAGAAAGGCCTCATCGTTGCTTGTGAGTTTGCTGGGACAGTCTTTCAGTGATACTGAAGGTAAAGTAGAACCAAAGACCCCCTATGCAACGGCTGAAGTGGAAATGAACAGGTACTGCAAAGCCTCATCCCTGCCTCTGACTTGAGGACCCCTTGAATTGATGGCAGGTACGCAAGGTCCCATTTCCCCTCCTCTCTCAGCTCTCAAAACAATATTTATGTATCCCTGGCGCAAGCGTATCTGCAGAGTGTGTTTTCTCCATTGCAGAAGATGTGGTCATAACAAAAAGATTCACTCTCAAACCAAAGCATGTAGATCAACTGGTGTTCTTGCACAAAAACCTACAAATTCCCAAATGCTAAAACCAGTGCCTGCGATGTTTTGCACATTCAAAAAGTGCCCAGTGCTGATGTTAAAGATTTTATTTTGTGTAGTTCTTATTTTGTATTTTGCACAATAGTAGTATCTGTAGAGCAGATTTTCCCCACAGCCAGAGATGAGGTCACTGCAAAAAGATCCACTCCCAAACCAGAGCATGTTGTTCAACTGGTGTTCATATTCAAAAGCCCCAATTGCTGAATATTGACTAATTTTTATTTTGTAAATTTGTCTTTGTAATGATGTGAACTTTCAGGAAGTGCCCTGTATACAGTGCTGTTATTTTATGTTATAGATTTTATTTTGTATTTCATAGCACCACAGATTTTTTGTTTTTGAAGACTGACCATATTCATACAAGATGTAGGCTAGGCCTATACTATTTATTTCTGTTTACAATTTAATGTAATTGTCACCATTTCTGTTTACATTTTCAGGTTTTGTTAAACAAAACGGAAGCTTACATCTCACTGCTTGCATTTGTATCTGAAAACATAATGTGAAGTAATGTAGAAAAATTGATGGGCTGCATCGTGATACATCGAGATATCGTATCGAATCAAATTGTGAGACCAGTGAAGGTTCACACTTCTACTGCCCACTGTACCTAAACATCAGACATTTTCTTAATTGTTTTGAAATTTAGAAACTGAAAGAAACGTTGATTTTTTTTATTTATGTCAGCTTATGCATGTGTATTTTAAGGCAGTACTTTACAGCATCAGGAAATGTAAGACATACATTTATTAAAGATGCAGACAAAGAATGAGAATGTTTACTGAGCATAATTGAAAACCTATTATATTTACTGCCAGTACAATATAAACCATAGAAAATGATAAAATAATGTAACATGATCTTTAGAGATCTTCCATTAATACCAAAACTAAAAATTGAAATCATGTTTGACCAAGCTCTTAATTCTTTTTCCAATGCTGTTAAGCTGACAATGTAGTGTTGTCTGCATTAGATTGTAAAAACGTAACAACACAACTGACATATCAGGAATAGTTATTCTGTAATCCCTCTCCATGCTGAAATTCAGCAGAAAGCATTTAAATCTGCTGATTAGTTAAATTTAATATGTTGGATGACTCTTCTACCCCACAAAAAATCAGATGAAATTAAACCTGGCCCCCCAATTCTTTGTAAGTTTTCTAATAAAATTAGTAATAAAAGTTAAATAGTAGCGTCTGAAGGAGCAGCATTTGTGATAAGAAGCCCATCGGACCAAATATGCTCTGGTGTTCGGTTTCCTTCTGTTCTAATTCTGTGTATATTCCAACCATTTCTAAATAGTTCAAGTTATTTGCTGATTTCATTAAGGTACACTAAATGAAGACATGCTACTGTATGTGTACATTATTGTCCGGATTCAGAATAAGAAGATCCTCCATTTCACAGAACTCCTTGTAAAATGGTTCAATGACCTGTGAGAATACATCTTTCCAAAAGCCTTTTAAATCTTTTAATTTCTTTTAATTCTTTTTTTACTGACTGCCCAGTAATATGTATACACTGTGTGCACAATTATTAGGCAAGTTGTATTTTTGAGGATTAATTTTAATATGGAACAAACACAGTGCTATCAGTCAATCCAAAATGTTAATAAACCTGAAACCTGAATGTTTCACAACGGAAATGTGAGTGTGAACATCATCAGGGGAATACATATGTGCACACAATTATTAGGCAACTATTAGTGTGCAGATTTATTATGCAACTAAAAGAAAAATGAAAATTTTCCCATCTCACTTGTTTATTTTCATCTGTTATAGTGAGAATAATAAACAAACACCTCAAAATTTACAAATAAACATCTCTGACATTTAAAAAAATAAATCAATCAATCAATGACCAATATAGCCACCCTTCTTTCCAATAACAGTCATAAGCCTTTCCATTCATGGAGTCTGTCAGTTTCTTGATCTGTTGACGATCAGCTTTTTGTGGAGCAGTGACTACAGCCTCCCAGACACTCTTCAGAGAGGTGTATTGTTTTTCTCCCTGTAAATCTAGCGTTTAAGAAGTGCCCACAAGTTCTCGATAGGGTTTAGGTCAGATGAGGAAGGGGGGCCATGTCATTATTCTTTCATTTTTAAGGCCTTTACTGGCTGGCCACGCAGTGGAGAACTTCGATGCAAGTGATGGAGCATTGGCCTGCATAAAAATCATGGTCTTCTTCGTGTATCACTGTTTGAAGAAAGTGTCTTCGAAAAACTGGCAGTAGGTTTGGGAGTTGATTTTGAGTTCATCTTCAATGCAAAAAGGTCCAACTAGCTCATCTTTAAAAATACCAGCTCATACCAGTACCCCACCTCCACGTTGGAGTGGAGCTCTGTGCCATTACTGATCCATCCATCTGGTCCATCAAGAGTCACTCTCATCTCATCGGTCCATAAAACCTTTGAAAAAAATCTGTCTTCAGATATTTCTTGGCCCAGTTTTGACGTTTCAACTTATGTTTCTTGTTCAGTGGTGGTTGGGTTTCAGCCCTCCTTACCTTGGCCATGTCTTTGAGCACTGAACACCTTGTACTTCTGGGCACTTCAGGTAGGTTGCAGCTCTGGAATATGAAAGTACTGGAGGATAATGGGTTCCTGGTAGCTTCACGTTTGATTCTTCTCAAATCTTGGGCAGCTAATTTGCGTCTTTTGTTCTCAACACGTTTCTTGCGACCCTGTTGACTATTTGCAACAAAATGTTTGATGGTTCTGTGACCACACACCAATATCTTAGCAATTCCAAAAGTGCTACATCCCTCTGAAAGACTTTTTACAATTTTTGACTTTTCAGAGTCAGTTAAATCTCTTTTTTGGCCTATTTTGCCCGAGGAAAACTAGCTGCCTAATAATTCTGCACACCTTGATATAGGGTGTTGATCTCCTTAGGCCACACCCTCCCTCATTACACAAATACACATCACCTGACGTGCTTAAATCCAATAAGCATTCAAGTTAATACAGCTTGGAGTTGGAATATACGCATTAAAAATGATGATATGGTCAAAATACTCACTTGCCTAATAATTGTGCACACAGTGTACTATGCTGCACTCCTATCAGGATATTCATGAGCAGTGCAACTTGAGTATTTTCTCCTCTGTGATCTGATCTTACTCGAGATGGTAGGCCATACATTACAATAACCTTGCAAAAAACTTCTAAAACTGTGGATGATTTGTTTTCAAATGCACAATTTAATTATGGAATAAGACAGGAGAATCTATCGATGCATCCATGAATAGTAAATCCCCATCTCCAAAAAATAAAATTAAAGGACACCAAAATGTAAATTACATATAATACATATTTTTTTGATAAGAAAATACTGATCATTATGTTGATGGACATTCTATTACTTTTCTCAAATTAATGAGATTACAATAAACTGGCAGGTAAATTAAACTGTAAGAAGTACCTAATGTACTGTACAGCATTATAAATATGTACAAGAATGAAATTACCTTATTAACATAGACAGTTTGGGGATGCAACTAGGTATGACCTTATTTGGATTACCTGAGCCTACCTTCCTGCAGTATTCATAGGGTCTATTCTCATTAAAGAGCCGTGTACTCTTTTTCTTTGTACAATTAATCCCTTTGTTCTAAGATATCCACTGATCATCTGTTAGAATTCATACAGCAAGAATTTTTTAATAAGCTAAAGTACAGTAATATGTTAGTGTGTGTGTATATATAACCACAGAATTAATTAATGAAATCCATCCATTCATTTTCCAACCCGCTGAATCCAAACACAGGGTCACGGGGGTCTGCTGGAGCCAATCCCAGCCAACACAGGGCACAAGGCAGGAACCAATCCTGGGCAGGGTGCCAACCCACCACAGTACACACACAAAGGCCAATTTAGAATAGCCAATCCACCTAACCTGCATGTCTTTGGACTGTGGGAGGAAACCGGAGCGCCCAGAGGAAACCCATGCAGACACAGGGAGAACATGCAAACTCCACGCAGGGAGGACCCAGGAAGTGAACCCAGGTCTCCTAACTGCGAGGCAGCAGCGCTACCACTGTGCCACTGTGCTGCCCTAATTAATGAAATGCTTCTTCTAATCTTTTGAAGTTCTGCATAAAAATACTACATCAAACAGACATAATAATTGATTACAGAGAAGCAGAGGTCACTGGGGCAGATCTACTGTAGGTTAATCTGAGGAAGTGAAACTGAACCCAAGCCTATGAAAGAGTATAATAAAAACATTCACCCATAATGTTCCAAATAAGATTTAACGTAATATCCACATCTTTGCAATGTGAGAAGAAACTATATCTGCAGAGACAACATAAACATGGGGAAAACTTGTAGACTCCACACTGTTACTACATATAAAATATACAAATATAAAAATACAATAGAAATAATTCAGCTATCTAGAAGCTAGAAAAACTTACCACTGTCCCAGTATTTGGAAATTGATAATGGAGCAGTTTTACTTCATTATTAAGTTCATTGTCAGTAATGCCACTGAATTTACTGTGTGGGGACAGTCCTTCCTTTATAAGTCTCTTGTAGATATATGACACAGAACAGCCTAAGTGGTCAGCAATCTTCTTTCCAGTATATCCTTGTAAAATATACATTTGAAGTTGTTCTCTAGTAATCAATATCTTTGGTAAACCATGGCCATCTCTGTGTTGTATTGTTTGCATAACTATGTATTCTATGTATTATTTTATATTACATATTTGCTTCAAAATACACTAACGGTATGATAAGAAAAAAATAAAAAGAAGAAAAAACTACATACATGCAGTTATACATATTTGGATAGTTTGGAACACCATACTGTACATTACAAAGCAAAACAGCATGATTGTTATAAAGCATAGTAAGTAGTAAGATAACAGAAAAAATGTATGGCCTACAGCAAATATATCATTTACCAAGTTGCATATTTGTAAGTAATTATAAGTAATTAAAAACATTGTTAAAAAACAATGTAATCTTACTGTACATTAAATGCATTTAACCAAATGGTGACTATTCCTAGCATACAGGGTGGTCCAGATCTAATTATGCAACTCTTAATGCAATGCAGGAAAACAATACAATTTTGGGTGATTGGCGCTACCAGTCCGGTCAAACATTTTGTTGATTTGAGAGATCGTGTTCCTATGCACTGCAGGCGGTCCAAATTCCTCCGAAATCCTGTGATGCCCATTGTTATAGCGTAATGAAAATTGCATAATGTAGATCTGCACCACCCTATAGAATGTAAAGGAATTAACTTTTCTTAGTCAGTTTAGCTCAATTTAAACTGTACAGCATTATGTTATATCATAAGTAGCTCATGAAACAGTGAAGCAGTGTAAGCTCATTTTCAAAAATCACTCAAGTAGTTCCTTTAGCAGGGTCAGAGAGAGGGACGTTTGTCCTTTACAACTTTATAGTGTACATTAAAAATTGTGTTTGGTGAAGGTGTATAAGATAAAAGGGCTGCTATGTTCAATGACCGTAACCCTCTCCCACAACCATAGGTATTATAATATTCATCTCTTTTTAAAATGTGCAGAGAAGATAAAATGCATCCATTTTATAGTGTAGTTTTGATTATTTAAACTCAAAAACTTTAAATGAAATATTTGAAGTTTAATGTGAAAGGGATGTACAGTGCATGTTACTAAACGCTTACATATAATTTTGAAATTAAATATAAAAAATATAAGGAAGAGTGAGGTTGACTGACTGTCACATCCCAAATATTGATTTTAAATGTTTTTAAAGATGAAATAGGCTATTACATCACATATAAAATCTTTTTGGTGTCTTGCATTTTCCTTTGAGTCAAACTTTGTTCCACTTCCTTCACCACCTTTTGAGCAACAGTCTCCTTGGCTAGAAATTAAGAATAGCCAAATACTGTATTTAGAATTTTCATTGCTTTATTTAATTTTCTTAAAAGGAATACTTAGAACAAAATATTGAATTAGCTTTTGTTCCTCTATATATAAGACTTAAGTAAGATAACATACCTTCTCTACTGCTTGACTGAATGCTCTCAGAATCTTCCATATTTTCAAAAAAATTCAACAAATCCTCTAATGAATATAACATTTCTATATGAAAGTAATCTGATATGTACTGAAATTCTGTCAAACTGCGTTTTTGCCATTTGAAGCAACCTCAAATTAAATTTCCAAAGAGCCTTCTTCAGCATTTCTCTAAAAGGTTCTAAAGATATTTTTAACTTCCCTGAGAACAGAATGTGCTCCTGATGTTTCTACCATGATTACTAGTTACTAGAAAACAGTGATGTTGTTAGTTGAGCAGGAAGTGATGTAAAAATATATTTAAATAAGGATGAAGTGATTTAAAGAAATCTGTAATTCATTTAAATAAATCTCTAAATCATTTAAAGATATCTGTAAGTATGCAAGCACTCATTTAAAGATTATTTGCAAATCATTTAAATATTCTGTAAATATACAAGTACTCATTTAATGATATCTGTAATTCATTTAAAAATTTATGTAAATCATTTAAAGATACCTTTATAAATATACTGAAAGTCATTTAAAGATATCTATACGTAAAAAAGTCATACATTTTTCAGTAACAACTTTGACTAAAATTTTCTAGGCCAAAGTGACATTTGGACATACGGTATCTATTATCGATTTGAAGATACTGTATCTGTAAATCAGTAAGTGCTTCTCATTTTTTTCATGTAAGTTGTCTTTACACCAAGGACTTTCTTGTTTAAAGTTGTAATGATCCAGTGATCCAATTTGTAAGTAATGGTAAGTACAGATATGTAAGCAGGGCTTTGGGCATTTAATGCTTTATGTATTAAAAGGAGTATTTTGAAATTTGCCCTAAACCTAACTAGGAGCCAGTGTAAGGACGTAAGAAATTGAGTTATGTGTTCATATTTTTGAATCCTTGTAATAATTCTTGAGGCAGCATTTTGAATTGTAAAGAATGATAGAATGATTTGAAGAACTAGTGAATACCACATTGAAGCAGTCAATCCTACTAGAAATAAATGTATGAACTAATTTCTCAGTATCGTGCATATTTTAAAAAATGCCTACATTTTCCAGTTTTTTATATTGTAAAAAGCATTTTTGGATAGTTTTGTAATTTGTTCTTTAAATGACATGCTAGTAATAAAGATAATGCCTAGATTACGGGCTGATTCAGTAAAACAACTGAGTTAAATAATGACAAAATATTGTTGTGATCAGCATCATTTCCCCCAATAACTAATAGTTTTGTTTTATTTGTGTTCAAAGACAAGTGGTTCTTATCCATCAACTCCCTTAACTCACTAACACATATAATTGAGTAAAACATCAGAGAAATGTGATTTGTTCTAAAAGAAGAGTATAACTGGGTGTCATATAAGTAAAAGTTAATGTTATGTTTTCGAATAATAGTTCCCAATGAAAGTATGCAAAATGAAAATAGTAAAGATCCCAGTACCGATCCATGCAGGACACCACATATATCTTCAGTGTATAATGAAGGAGTACATTCAGCACTTTCTATATGTAATGAAACCGATTTGATAAATAAGAACTAAACCAGGCAAGGACAATACCTGTGAGCCAATGTATTTTTTCCAGCCTATGTAGTAAAATAGAATGGTCAATGGTGTCAAATGCTGAACATAAAACAACAAAATTACAGCCCACAATGTAATTTACAAGATGTGTTAGTGTTGTTCCTATATTATTAACAGTGCGGAAGTCAGACAGGAAATTCTCAAATAAATTGTGATGTTCAAGGAGAGATGGAAGCTGATTGTCAACTATTTTTTTTTTCATGTATTTTAGAGAAAAAGGGTACATTTGAAACAGGTTTATAATTATTAAGTGTATGTGGGTCTTGGTTTGACTTTTTAAGTAATGGTTTGATAACTGGCACTTTTAGTGCATCAGGAAACGCACCATTCAGTAATAAGCTATTGATAAGGATGAGAATGGGTTCCATTGGGCTTTTTATTAGTTTTATTGGCACTGAATCTAAGGAAAAAGTAGTAGGTTTCATTTTAGAAACTAAAGTTAAAATGTCACGATCTGTTACAAGATTAAAATTTCTAAAGTAGTGTATGCAAGGCGAGACCGGGCTTGTCAAAGTTTGCAGTGTGATGCTGAATTCCAGGATCTTACATTTTGGATTGTCCTAATAAAGAAGTTCATAAAGTCTGTACTGCTAACTTCTGTTGGTATTTTGCACTGCAGTTCTGAATTTCCATTTGATAGATTAGCCACTGTTCTAAGCATACACGAGGATTGTTACTGTTGTTAACTATTATTTTAGTATAGCAGTCTGGGCGGGCTTTAAAGAGAGTATTTTTTTTTACATGTTTTAACAGTCTCTGTCAATGCAATTCGGAAAACCTGCAGCTCCAGTTTTCAAAACTCTAAGAACTCGAGTGCTCACCAGGGTGAGTTTCAATGTGCTTTAATCATTTTTGTTTTAAGTGGACCTACTGTATTCAGAGCCTCTCTCAAAGACACATTATAATTTGATCTTAGATGATCTAAATTGTTTTCCACAGTTAGACTTGACTTACTCAAAATATCTACAAAAGTTTGAAACAGAGTTACATTCTAGACGTATCACTGTATTTGTTTTAGTCTGTGAATGAATTGGTAAGGGCAGAACAAAGTCAAATGTAATTAAATAGTGATCAGAAATAACTTCATTTAATGGAGCAATATTTACATTTTGAATGAACTCTGGAAGTTATAATTAGATCTAATGTGTGGTTATGATTATTTGTTGAACTGTTAATAATATGACAAAGCACTACTGATTTTAACAAATAAATACGTAAAACATTTACTAAATGTGTCATTTTGAACATCAACACTACATGATCATAATTTATAAGTAAATCAAATAAAAGACTGCCAAATTCAGTCATGAACAATGAATATATGTAACTGTGGTATTCTATAGACTAGCATTACAACTGTGATGAAATCTGTTTCAATACTTAAAATGAGTACCCCAAAGGATGTGAAATCACCTACATTTTTAGAGGTGGTTTTCATTTTGTCAAAATAAATTACTCCAAGGCTTGCTTAATAAAATTTATGATCATTTCTTTTAACTCCTAGCTTCTGTGCTGCCAGCTTACATGCATGAATGTGCTGGTCCTCACCTTGAAGGGGTATAATAAATATAGTGAGAAACAATGTTTTACTTTACAATAATAGATTGGAATAGGATCTGTAAATACTTTCAGCAATCACAGATAAAATGTTGCAGTACAATAATGAGCAAAATTTTAGTATTTTTCATGTCAAAATTATTTCTTCTTAATTATGGCAAATATTAATTTCCCACAAGAAACTGCATTCTAAAGTGAAAACATAAAAATAAGCCTTTATTTATACATTGGTTTTTGCTCAACTATTTATTAACAAAGGTTTTTTTTTTTTTTTTGCATTATTGTGCCTAAATTTTATAACCAAAAAGAAATGATATTTATTGTAATAAAGAAGCTGAAAAGTTGCAAGCACAACTCTTCAAATTTTTAAAAGAAAGTATTTATATGATTAAAAATCATTGTTTAATACAGTATCAATAAAATTAAACACACAGAAACAATGGGTGCTTTAGGAAATTTCTCTCCAAAAACTGGATTTTACAGTACATAACCAAGTTATTTTATGATACACAGTCCTGGAATTGAGTTTCTTTTGTGCCCCAATCTGTCAGCTATCACTGTGCCAAGTTTAGATATAATATCCCCCAAAACATTTAGTCTCTTTCCGCAATTTCGTTGGGAACAGAGAAGATGGGAGGAATTGTAATTGGGCATTAAAAAGTTGGTACGACGCTGGGAAAATTGCATCCCAAAGGAAGGTGACTATGTAGGAAAATGATGTAATTTATTAATTCTTAATAAATAAAGTTAAAAAAAAGTGCAGAATCTGTTTAAATGTCCCTTGCATATGTATATATCTTTCTATTATGTAAAAAATTTTGGGTTGAGATGTTATCATCTCGGAGAAGTCCCGCAAGACTACTTGCACGTCACACCCATTTCTTGGGGACACTTTAATGTCCTACAAGACAAGGAAGTGAGAGAAAAAAACAGCTGCTGTACAGGCTTTTAAATGATCGTTGCGCAGTGCAACATCCAGATCACGCAGCACGGCAGCAGCAGCTGATGTACAGGCTTTTAAATGATCGATGCACAGCCTGACGTGCAGATCACGCAGCTCGGTAGCAGCTAGCAGCAAGCCAGAAGCTGATATGTCCGCATCTTCTTAGTGTGCGTTCAGTCCCCCCTTCACAACACAAGCGGCTGAGACACGAAGTGGCTAGCGTGAAGCATGCCCCCGGGGGTGGGGGATGTTGGGTGGGCAAGTGAAGCGAGTAGGGGGCACAGCCCCCTAGTATGTATAAATTTTAGAAAAAAAAATATGCACAATCACTAGAAATTTCAATAATTTAAGCAGAGATGAGCAAATATCTTCTTCAGAGTTGTTCTAATATCTGTTGCATCTCCTTGGAAGAAGGGAATGCTATGATAACTTTAATCACAAGTAAACTTACCTTTCTAAAAGTTGCTTCTTGCTTAAAGAAAGAAGTTAGTGCATTAGAATGCTGCAAGCAATGAGGACACCTATCATATGTTTTTCATTTAATAATGTTAACATACTTTAGTGTAGTTTAGTCTATAAATGTTTTATTAAATAAGCATTATAAAAAAAAAATCTAATGTGGCCAAAACATGACTTTCTCCATACTTACAACATATATAAGGACTACAGATGCAATACCAGAGAAGTTTACTTTTTATTTTTTAGTCTTCTTAATAAGTGAATATATTAAAAAATGTTTTATTTTTGTAAATAAAAAAATGATGCGGTGGGCTGGCGCCCTGCCTGGGGTTTGTTTCCTGCCTTGCGCCCTGTGTTGGCTGGGATTGGCTCCAGCAGACCCCCGTGACCCTGTAGTCAGGATATAGCGGGTTGGATAATGGATGGATGGAAATAAAAAAATGAAATATTTGGCCTTTTATTTTTTGGTGTAAAATTTAAACAATTAGTCAGTTCACCTTTAATATTTTTATTTTTGTTTAATTCCTTTACTCGTGGTTTGTTTCATTTCAGATGGTAGAAATTATAAAGGAAGGAGTAGAAACCTGTTTCTTCTGCCACAGAGGTGGGATGGTCTGGGGACTAACATGCCAAAGTCAGAAAATGAATGTTCCAAGTTAAAAGCTCAAAGTAAAAAATCTTTCTTTAATTAAAATGTAATCAGTGTTTCTTTGCAATGAAGTTAGATGTGACCATTGTGTTTAAAAATGTTGAACTTCAAAAGCATAATGCTCAAGCTTTGTCTTAAATACATATGCTAAATGTTCTATACTTCTGAAAAATTGTTGCTTGTATCATCTTTAATAACCTTTACACTTTAAAAGCTTGAAGGTCAATAGTTGGAATTCAGTTGAAACCTAACCAGTTCCTAAAACTACCAAGTGTAAGTTGTCCACAAAATTTCATTAGAATTTGTCTATTTCAAGCTGCAGTGTCCACAAACACGTGTGCAAGGAAATGCATTTCCAAAAACACATTTTTTAGGTATATCAGGATATTGTTTTCTTCTGAAAGTCAGTTATATCATGAAAAGGTCCTTCCTTCATATATGAAATATGGAGAAAGTAATAGTCACAGCATCTTTATATGTTGGCGTGTTGACAAGTGGTGAGTGCTCTAACAGCCCTACAAATATAAGGAAAAATAGAATATTTTAAGAAAGGAGCCGAAAAACTAGCATAAAAATAAAAAAAGTACAAAAAAGATGTTACAGTTGTAATACTTGACAAAACCAAAATAAAACCACATAGAACAAATGATGTAATATTCAGGTGCGTTTGACGACTCAGTAAAATGAAGGTTGGAGCATTTCATGTTATTTTTTTGTATTTTTTTTTCTTTGTTCAATAGTCAGTTATTTCATTTTTGCTTAAATATTTTTGTAGCAATAAGTCCTATTCAATAATTACTGTGATAATATGATCCGCTGTGGCGACCCCTAACGGGAGCAGCCAAAAGAAGAAGAAGAATAGAATGCATGTGATTGTAGACTAAATTAAATAATTTAGTAATTGTTAATTATACTTTACAATTGTGTTAAAAAACGGAGCACAGAAGCTCAATTGCTTTTATACATAGCAGATTTCAATTCAAGTGATGTTAAAATGGCATTGCTTGATGTGTATTAGTGGTAAATGGTTTGTGACTGTTGTTCAATTTTTTTAATTGTAACATTTTTGAAAGTATACCCGATAGAGTAATGTCCAATAATTAGTCATTAAAAAACAACTATTAATACAGATAACCAATACTAGCATAAAATCAATATTAATATTTCCCTATATAATTGAGAAAAGGAACTGAAAAAAGTTCCCCATTTAGCAAATAATATTAATTAAAACAAAGTAATTTGTTGAAATTATATAAATAAGTAACATCTTGGAAAGGAACTGATTCATTATATAACCAGAATATGAAATGTAACAAGAATAAAGTTTTTAATTCCAGTCTGAAGATACACAAAGAATAATTGGCTCATCAGGTACAGATGAACTATGATGTGTACTCAGTCTATTGATTGCTAAATAGTCTGCACCAAGCAAACTAATAATGTCCTGTCCTTCTCTGCTGCAAGCGGAGCGTTCATAAAGAACAATAACTTTTTTTTAATAGAATAAAAATAGGAACTTCCAATGTGCTGTAGAGATCGTGATGATCGTGAAACATCAATGATTTTGAGGTTTAATTGATATTTTTGCCAGGAGGACAGGGGGAATTTAATTGGATACAATCCTCATTGTGTACAAAATCTCACCAATTTAAGATACACGTACGACTGGCAGGTACAGTAGGTATTACATCTTGCCTGAAGAAGGGGCCTGAGTTGCCTCGAAAGCTTGCATATTGTAATCTTTTTAGTTAGCCTATAAAAGGTGTCATTTTGCTTGGCTTTTCTCAAGACTTCACTTAGAATAACAGCTGTTAGGAGCCACGACACGGGCGATCGTCCTGCATTTGCTCCCATCTTCAGATTAGAAGAACACCAGTGGCTTGGCATCACCGCTGTGGTAGACGCTGTTTGGAGAAGACAGATCAGGAGAGCTTGAAGAGGAGCAGATCAAAGCCTGGTGTTAAATGTTAAAATTGTGCAACAACACTGTACGTGGTAATCCTAATCCTGCAGAGGACAAGCAATTGCTTTGCATTTGGCTTACTGTTTACCAGATAGAGCAGAGCAGCTATGGGGCCATCCTTGTGCCATTGCCATTAGACAGGGAGAGTCGCCGGTGGCCCTAGCCACTATACTATACATATTTTCCCCATATACATTATAATGAAATTTCTATTGTAATAAAATATGTTTATGGTCCATTGAGTTTCATTATAATGGATTCCACCTGTATTATGAAATTTATAGAAAACTTTTAAGCCTAATGTAAAGTTCAATAACTGTATCATTGGGGATTTTGAGAATCATAACTATACTCCTGCATTATAAGTTAGCAATTATTTATTTGGAATAAAATAATTTTTGAATTTGATAATTCATCTTAGAATGAAAATAACAGATTGTGTAAATTTTAGTAAGTATGACTAAAAATGGTTTTAGCATAAATACTAATGCACCTTTAAGGGCATGTGCATAGATGACACTGTTTATTAATTTATTTTTTGTAATACACGATTTGACACATTTATTTATGCTGAAGTCTACTATACAATCCAGCCATTTTCTATTCTAGTAATGTAGTTCAAGGTCAAGGTAGGAAGTAACCAACCAGTCTGTCACAGAGCACATTTTTACACATACCTAGATTCACTTATATAGGACCATTTTTAAATGGTCAATTACACTATCATACTATGTCAGCAGTAGACTGATAAAGTAAAGATATGAAATTGGTATAGGAAAATTTAAAAACAGAGAGAAACTTAAAAGACACTGAGAGAACACACAAACTGCACATAGGCAGCATTCAGAGTGGGGTCTGAACCCAGGACTCTTTCGGAGGAAGTTGTGACAATCACAGTGCCTCTCGTGTTTTTATTTCTGTACATATGCTCACACAGAATTTCTTGAAATTTTTTTCACAGAATTTCACAATTCAAAGGTAACAGCTGCAAAATGGCAAAAAATGTAAAACTTTTTGAATATGATAGAGTATATTAATTGGTAATTATTTTAAACATTTTATTTTTAATTCAAAAAACAAAGAACACTGTAACAACAAACATAATTCTTTATTTGGTGTTCAAATTGTTGTAACAAAAATGTTGTTCATTTACAGAAGAAAACAGTGTGTTTTTGTTCCCATGTATAAGAACGTTTAAAACTGATTTAGAAAATAATACAATAATATAGACCAATTGCATCAAATTAAACACTAAATCAGTGTTCACATAACAATGTTAAGCCAATACTTCAAATAAAGGATTTTTTCAAAATATTATCTTATTCTTTCATAATGACAAAAATATCTTTTCATTAACACACCATATGAAAACAGTAAAAGAGGAAATAAGATGCTTTGTTTGTCCTGATGTAATCTAGAAATTTAAGTATTACTTCTGTATATGCATCAGTAGTATTTTTTTAAGTACAAGTCAATGTATTACAAGAACATTTTTTTGATATCAGAAAGTAAAACCTTACTGATATCGTTAATGAACCATCATTTCTAAGAATAAAGTAGCCACAAATTTCCTGGAAGTCCAAACATTTTTTCCCTGACTCACATTGGAATATAATTAGGGGAACACAATGGAGAACATTTGTTGCTAAAGAGAAAATAAATGTAAAGTGAACATATCTTTGTGGCCATACCTTACTATTTTGTCACAGTTATCCAATACTTGTATGCTAGACTTCAGAACAGGTAAGAATTCACCGCGAGATTCAGTATAACTTTCATAGTTATCTAGCAATTCTAAAACAGCACCACAAGTATGAGATACTGTATGGCATGCTAAACCTTCAAGGTTAACAAAAGTTACATCAATATTTTCTGTGCAAATTAAATTTATGCTTGTACAGAATTTAAAAAATATGGCCAACACTGAATCATCTACTTCCTTGATGAATTTTACCAAATAGTTTGAAACAATTTTGTGATTCTAACTCATTTAATTTGGAATATTGACCATCTTTTAAATGTTTCGCTGTCAGAAACTGCTTCTTCATAAATCTTATTTAATGATGTCACGGTAAATTTGATATTTTTCAGAAATTCGGTCCAAATATAAATAACAAACATTGGTTCTTGAACCAACTCTTTATGTTGTATTTCCATTATTTTCTGCTATGGATTATCAGGTTTGGGTAGCCTTTTACTTTAGTTTTCCTGAAGAACTACGTTGAGCTCAGATAATTCTACTTCTGTGAAATTAGAAATTGCCATTTGGAGAATATCTGGTTCCAAAGGAGGAACAAACTTCATTAAGCTGTCAAGAAGTATAGAGTTTTCTCAATGCATCTCAAAAAACCAGCTACATTAAAGCTGGGGCAAGCTGCACTGAAAAGTACCTAGACTGCTCATATCCAATCAAGATCCCTTTTGTTAAGGCTCACCACCTATTTGATTTAAAATCATGCCTCAGAAGTGGCACTCTAAATGTTTTACCAAGTCTGCATTTATTCTAAAATTCCTCCCAAAATTCTGCTAAAACATTATGCATCTTCACCAAAGTCATCTGCATCTTCCATTTCAGGTAAGGCAGAAGTCTTTTAATCTTCAGAGTGCAGCCATAGTCGATTTGTGGATTTTTGCCAAAAGCCTCTACTATATCTTCCATAGCATTTCCACATTTTGCAATAAGTTCATACTCCATGAAACATGTTGTAGTCTCAAGAAGTATTGTCTCTTATAAGACATCAAATTCAAAAGAAGGTAATAATTACCTTGCTGTCATCACTCAATGAGGTGAACAGTTGATCATTTGCAATGTCATGTTCAGTACGCTGTTTATCTTCTGTTTGGCATCCTTCAGGTGATTTGGGAGTGGAATTTTTTATAAAATAGTAAACCAAACCTTTATTTAGTTTTTGATGTGTATTTCCATTGTGGAAATGCTCGGACCTGACACACACAGGCAGAAAGAATGTCTTAAAACATACGAGTTTAATTGCAAACCCTATTTACAAACCCAACCTGTAGTGCAGTAATCACCAACAAACAGTCCTTTAGACTTCCTTCCAATTCTTCTTTATGTCCCCTCCAACTCCTCCCAGGCAAGCTCTGCCGACTTCCACCTGACTTTACCTCCCTCGCTGGAGTGAACCAGCCTCTTTTATACCTCAGGTGCTTCCTGATCTTCTCCCATCAGCACTTCCTGGTGTGCTTCCATCCAGGGCTCCGTAAGTATCCAGGCGCCGCCTGCCGGTGACCACAGGCCCCAACCGGTATGAAGCAGAATTAGAAATATCTGCAGGAAATTCCTGAAGGGCATATGAGCAACTAGCTTTGCAAGATTCAGATAGGGAGGCATGAGGTGCTACAAAGAGAGCTTTACTTCATGAATTTGAGACCAAATTCTAATCAAGACCTCTAGATTTTGCAGGCGAGGCTGCTGGAAAGTTCAGTGATTTGTGGATATTATCTGTTTCCTTCTTCTTCTATTAGAGTCTTAGACCTGCAAACTGCATCACAATTTGTGATATCTTTCTTGCCAGTAACCATATAATAATGCAGCAGTAATTTTTTTTGTTTGGTCATGTAATTCTTCAACTGTGTCTTCATCCATTAGAGACTTATGCTCAAAGTTGGTAATATCAAAATCAAATTCCTCAACAGAACATTTATTGCCATATTCAGAATGTCTTCTTTTGTGGCACTTTTAAAAAACGATACTTTTTCCTTCATATCTTTTTGTACGTACTTGTTTAAGATGACTTGTTTTGTTTTCTTTCTGAAGCCACCAAATTTCAATTTTTCTTGTAGACTTTTAATCATTGCTATTTCCGGGTCTTTTCAGCACTTAGAGTTTCTTGCATAAATTCTGTAGCAGTTTTTCTTTTGTAGATATTTCAGGTGGCTAAAATGTTTGCCTCTTGCAGAAGTCTATAATTGCTAAATGATCACCATACAGTGGAAAATAAGTGGATAAAGCCTTGTCATTCATGAGCAATAACACATTCTGATCAATCCTGCATTAAAATATAAGCAATAAAAGAAGTGTATTAATGAACAAATTATTACAATGACAACTGTTGTCACACACGTGCGCATGGGAACCAGCTGAAGGGCCTAAACACTAGTAATTCTACGCCAGGCCAGGGGGTGGCAGAGTGTACTGACTATCTCTCTCAGTCCCTTGCAGACCTTTTCCTGTTGCCGGCCCCAAGGATGACGTCACTTCCGGGCACAAGGACACCACTCCCAGTTCCGGCATAGATGATGTCACTTCCCTTCCAGCTCTTTAAAACTGCCATCTTACCTCAGTACAGGCAGTTCTGTTCTGGACTTGGAACTAAGCACATCTTGCTATTTACAACTACTTTTGCAGCCGATTCAATTATACGGGTGGCTGCCACAAATCTTTATGATGTCTCCGACTCATTCTTATCACACTGTATATCCACTTATTTATAGCAGTTTGCTCCTACAGAACTCAATTCTGTGACCATTAAAATGAATTGGAATTGGTTTACTTTAAACTGCAAGTAGCAAGACTTACCAGTCTTTTCCCAACAATGGTGAGACACCAGGCTTACATTGGATACTTTCATTTTTCCTTATGTTAGTAGTGCTCTCTATTTTCCAATGTTTTTGTTGTTCCTCTTTGTACATCCCTTGAAAAACAGACTTTCATCTGACATCTTAACTCATGTATCGTGATCTCCTTGACTAAATTCAGTTGCTCTGGTTTGACGTTTTATTAATATTTGACTAAAACTGCACACAAGTGTGCCAGACCAATAAAACAGAATCTTTCTGGCCTACTCACCTCTTCATTAGCTCATGGATACTGTGTAACACAACATCCTTGACACCATTTCTGATCTCTTCTATACTCTACATCAGGATGATAAAAACATCAGAAGAATAAAAAAATATGTAATTTGATTATACTGAGTTTTTTAATTTCAAACCTGTAAAATGTAATGTTTACAGTGAATAAGTCACTCTGCTGTTATTTTTCTTATCTGGCATTCTACATCTTTATGGTCATTATCAATTGAAATTAAGGTAATGGCTACACTTTTAATTAAATCAGTTATGCAATTTTTAAAAAAGCACCAGCTTAATGTGGTCCTTGTGGGATTCTTGACCTTGCAAACTTTTAAAAGCCTATTTAAAAAAATCAAGTTCCTTTCTTAATGTAAGTAGTTTGTGCACAAGTATGTGTACCCTAATATATTTGTCTTTTGCAATTTGATGATTAACCACTCTTCCAAAGATTTTTGAATGTCTATCCATGTTTGAAACCCACTTAACACGGGGAAACAGTTAAGGAAAAGCTGGTGACTATACCACACACATCCTCCGGGGGTAATTTAACAACACCAATACATCTCACCTGCCTGTTTTTTACTGTAGGAAATAAACTCACATACACGTAAGAAAAACATGAAAAACTGCACTCAGACAGCACCTGGGAGATGAACCCAGGTCTCCTTTTTGCTCTCACTGCAACACACTGTTTCAAAAGTCAACAGTGGTGAATAAAATACACTGTCCTGTTTTGTTGTTTCACTTATTAAATTCAGTAGTTTAATGAACTGCACATTTCCTATGTAAGCCTATTTTTACTGTAAACTAAATTAATTAATTTCCAATATAGTTTCTTTTTATAAATTTTGGAATGATTTCCTATAGACTTCTGCTTTTCAAAAAGTCAGTAACTTGTCATTCATTGTCTTGTGAGGCAATTCTTAAATGGAGACAGAAAATACAAAAAATAGTTTGATATATTATTCATTTTTATATCAAATTATATCACATTTATATCAAGATTACATCTTGCCTGAAGAAGGGGCCTGAGTTGCCTCAAAAGGTTGCATATTGTAATCTTTTTAGTTAGCCAGTAAAAGGTGTAATTTCTGCTTGACTATTCACTATATAAAATCAGTAATGATTTTAATCTTTTGATGAAATCTTATATATTGCACACTTGTAATTTTTTTAGTTGGTATCAGTTTTAAGGTTTGTCATTGCTGAGGATACTTTTTTTATGTAATTAAAGTATTGTATTTCACATTTATAAAAATCAAAAACAGCACGTTTAGAAATCTAATTCTGTGTGACAACTAAGAATTTTGTTTGTAAGTTAACAGTAATGAAACAGACAGTGACATAGTACATAAAAGGGTGGACAGCAGCAAAACATGATGAATGATGGAATTATTATGTGTTTAACATTTAATAGGTTTTTATTTTTGCTTCTCCTTTGGATTAAAGACAGAGTGATCTGTTTTATATGTATACTAGCAGAATACCCGCGATTCGCAGCGGAGAAGTAGTGTGTTAAAGAAGGTACGAAAAAGAAAAGGAAAAATTTTAAAAATAACGTAACATGGTTGTTAATGTAATTGTTTTGTCATTGATATGAGTGTTGTTCTCATATCTATCTATCTATCTATCTATCTATATATATATATATATATCTCTATCTATCTATATATATATATACCCGCGCTTGGCAGCGGAGAAATAGTGTGTTAAAGAAGGAAAGAGAAAGAAAAGGAAACATTTTGAAAATAACGTAACATGATTGTCAATGTAATTGTTTTGTCACTGTTATGAGTGTCACTGTGATATATATATATATAGCAAAATACCTGCGCTTCGCAGCGATGTCATGTGTTAAAGAAGTTATGAAAAAGAAAAGGAAACATTTTAAAAATAATGTAACATGATTGTCAAAGTAATTGTTTTGTGTATTTGGCGGCAGCGTCCGAAGTTGTTTTGGTAGCTGCATCAGAAAACGTACCACGACATCTGACACGCCTCCTTTTTACTGTTTTCTCACAGCTTGGATTGCTGCTGTCATATATATACACACACACACATACACACATACATATATATATATATATATACATACCTATATACATACCTATCTACATCATATATACACACACATACATACATACACACACACAAATTATATATATGTGTGTATGTATGCATGTATGTATGTATGTGTGTGTGTGTGTATATACACATACATATACTTGTGTGTATGTTTGTATGTGTCTATATGTGTGTGTATAGGTTTGGTCACTGAGTGCAAGGGAAAAATAATAAATTATAGTCTATAAGTTATTAAACAGTAAAACATTAACGTTTTAAGAAGTACAGGTACATTGAAATTACATTTTCTATGTGAACGTTCAAATTTGTGCCTCTGGTAATGTGCCTTACCGGCATTTAAAGAAAATTAGTTTTGTGTCCTCTGCAGTGTTAAGAGAGAAAGGCTTTGGTTTGGAATAAAAGGAAAAAAGGTGTAAAGAAAGGAAAGTTGCCTTTTTCTTTTATATAGTATAGAGAGATGTGTTCGCTGACGTTATGATCGCCTTTTGGGGACAGTCGCGGTGGGTCTTGTGTAGACTGGTGAGACGTCCCGCCATTAATCGGCTGTGATGGCACTGTCAGTCCTCCACTCCTGTGCGTGTCTTCATAATCCGAGCTGAGGACCTCATAATCGTATACGTGCAAAAGAAAGTGTGAATCGCCTTAATATTATTTTGCCGTGGTGTAGAAAAGAGGTCCTGTGTTTGCACTTGTCTGGGCTATAGCGCAGGGGGAGGATGAAAAAAATTAAAAGTGCTCACTTTGACTTAAGGCAGAAGCGCAGTCAGCGTCTCAAAGGCCGGCACAGCTATGCACGCGCGCTGGCTGCTCGACTTTTGCTGGGCAGGAGACCCCAGTTTTTGCAGACACGTTCATGATATCAAAAGTCTCGGCGCTCGTTGGAGGTCATTCATATATATATACAGCAAAATACCCGCGCTACAGCGGAGAAGTAGTGTGTTAAAGAAGTAATGAAAAGAAAAGGAAACATTTTAATAATAACGTAACATGATTGACATTGTCATGAGTGTTGCTGTCATATATATGCCTGCCTAAATAAGTCACCTCGCTTCGCTCTTACTTTTTTACCGTTCATTTAATCATGGCTAGTGGCGGAAAAATTATAAAATGGAAGGAGGATGGCTTTACCAAAACAATTATTGATGGCGAATCGATTATTCATAAAGCTTGAATTGGTGATCTGTTTTTCTGTGTTAACCTCATATTTTTTCATACTTCTTCACAAACTAAGGTGGTGCAAGGGTAAAATGAATCAATGTAATCGGTGTACCAGGAAATCATGCATTGACAAAAGCTCTCCTTTGCTTGTAATGCAAAGTGTGATTAAATGCATTATTTTGTAACGCGTTATGGAGCACATGCATCGAAGCTTCTCAGCTGTGCTTGTGCTAAGAAAAGGAAAGATTTTAAAAATAACGTAACACGATTGTCAATGTGACCTTTTGTAAGTAGTGCCTGGAGGATTCAATGTGGAGAAACTCTAGAGACAGAGTGTGTATTAACTTGTGGATTTTTCTGTGAGCATTTGGTGGCAATGTGACGAAGTTGCTTCGGAAGACGGCGTTAGCCGCGGAGCTCAGCTCAGAGCGAAATGAGATGAATGGGAGGGGAGATGATGACGTGACTCCCACACCCGCCTTAACTGTCAATCCCCACAAACACAGTCTCTCGGAATTTGCATAAGCACACCCCTTCACCTACAATTTTAACTTAGTTACAAAGTGATCAAAACTCTCATTTATATCCTGCGTCCTCTCATTAAACTTGTATCCCGCATTACCTGTGGGCATGTGAAACGCCAGCGGTAGCCTGTCTATGAACTTAATTTAAAGTTTAGGTTTACACCTTGCTTTCTTTCCGAGGTAGCAGCACTCATGAATATGGTAGTATATGTCACTCGCTCGCTTCTTATTGTTTCGCTGCCTTCTCAATTATATAATGCATGTTTTCTTAAGCGCTTTTTGGAGGTCTTCCTGGTTTTCTACGTACTGCGTTGACAGTCAGTTCACGTGATTACGTAGGAGGCGTGATGATTTTACACGAAACTCCGCCCCCACATCTTTCCAGCTCAACTCCATTACAGTTAATGGAGAAAAATACCTTCCAGTTATGACCATTAGGCGTAGAATTTCGAAATGAAACCTGCCCAACTTTTGTAAGTAAGCTGTAAGGAATGAGCCTGCCAAATTTCAGCCTTCTACCTACACGGGAAGTTGGAGAATTAGTGATGAGTCAGTGAGTGAGTGAGTGAGTGAGGGCTTTGCCTTTTATTAGTATAGATATATATTATGGAGGATTAATTGTTTTTTTTTCTTGTTTAATTAAATACATGATAATTTGTTAGTAGCAAGAGCTTAAAGATTATTCATTTTGTTCAATGACTTATTATTCTGAAGTAGGGCTTCTCACCTCCTCTGTTGAGCTTAGTAAAGAGCAGAAAGAAGCTGTCGGTTCTAAATAAACATGTTGTGTGAGTTAATACTTCTGCTTGTCATCATGCTGCTGAAGTTGATTGTAATGCTCATCCCTAAACAGACCCAAGTATCCAGATAAGGAAGGCTAGTAAGGGTGCATTCCTCTACAAAGCCTGGGGGTTTTTCTGAGCTTCAAAAAGTGACATCTACAAACAGGATTATTTTCAGTCAAGTTCATCATGGCAGCCTTGAGCAAAACAAGGAGAAGCTATCTTGCTAGCAAAAGCTGATATTAATTAACAGGAGACTGTTAGTGAAACCCCAGTTTATATTTATATCCAGAGCTAGATTTGATTTTAGTGGGTACTCTGCCAAATCTGGAGAACCATGCATTTAGGAGTGGGCAGCTGCAATGTAGTCTGCCTTGCAAGGCATAAAAGTACCAGTAGAGGATCATATTTAATTTGTCAAGCATAAGTTAAAAGATGTGGCTGAGATGACTGGGAAGTGTTGTGGTGAAATAATTGTCACCAAGAGGCTTTTTACCTGAAAATGAAGGCTATTACGACTCAGGATAGGCAAGCAGAATTTTAAAGCTTTATTGCAATAAAACAACACAAATAATAACACGGACTCAACCCAATATGGCCAAATTGAGCCGAGTGTCGAACAGTTCCAAACTCAAAACTTATATAGTAATTTTTATCACTCCAACCTTGTTCAATTAGCTCATTCTGCACCTGTCCTCACTGTCCATTGTTCATCTCTAGTTTCTGTTTTTGCTTATTTCTTTCACTAGCCAAGGCCAGTACAGACTTTCTTCTTCCATTTATGGGCTTTCCTCTCGTCATTTCCACTTTTTCAGACTTTTAAGCTGTTTTTTCTGATGCCTAAACCTAAGCTTTAATTAAAAAAGAAATATGGCATGTGCCTTTATTTAATCATTTGTTTGGCATGCTTGATTTGGCTTAATCTCTGCACTAATTTAAATATATTTTTCAATATTTATTTATGCTAGTGCCTGAATATACTAATTCTGTTTTTATGCATTACATCATTCTGTCCTTGTTTATAGCAAAAGCCTTTTGCTGTCTTTCTGCTGATTCACCATTCCAGCTGGTTTCTCACATGTCTACCAAGGCCACCTTTTCTTAGCTTCCTATCTTGTCCACACAGGTACACGGGCAGTTTCTATGCGTCAAATCTGTCCTGTCCTTCTTTCCCACACTAGCAATTCTGCCTCAAGCTTAAAAAATAATGCAATATGACTGATTTTTATTTAACTATTTGCTTGACATATCTTATTTGCTTGACATTCTATTTTATTCTAAATCTAATATTTCAAAAGCTGTTAGTTACTTCTATGTTTATTTAGCTAATATTCTATTTATGCTAATATATACATTTTTCTCTTCTATAGAAGTTTATGTTGAAAGTTGGGAGAAGATTGTTGATGAAATATTCACTATTCTTTTGCAAATATTGTGATAAGGTCCCCATTGGCACTAGACTTAAATAGCTTTATGACAGAAAAAGGATGACTGGTGAGACCATATGTTGCTAGGCATGTAATTTACAGGAGAAATTGAGCAAAATTTAGCATAGAATCGCAACCATTTTTTTGATACTGAAGTATTGAGCAAACAACTGATCTTGGGCTTGAGAGATGATTTTCTGGGTTGTAAGGTGAAGGGGAAGGTTAAAGAGGAGAGGGATTTGAGTTCTGTCCAGATAAGTAGGCGGCAATTCACTGCTCTAAGAAGGAAGTGTTGCAAGTACAGATTAGCACAGGAAATAGGACTCACTCCAAATGTGTTTTTAATAGTGAAACAGCAGGGGACTCTGTCTCTGTTAATCCTGGAAGCATTTAATGAGGCAATACAGAGGATAGCTGCCCGTCAGGAATAATTACACCAAATTTTACAGAGAGAGAGAAAAAAAAAAAGCCTCAACAGAACAGGTCCAAGGAGACATTAAAAGACATTGAAGGGAGGTATGTGTCCTATATGTAAGTAGTACTGTTGAATCGCTTACACATAGTATGTCCAATGCTCTTAAAGAAAAGACCTTTGGTGAATTTGACCATTGAGATGAAAATTGCTGGTGTGAAGACAACCTGCTTCTTGGATACAGGTTCAGAGGTGACCACTATAATTGAATCACACTTTAAGAGACACTTTGGAGAAAGGAAGTTAATGTTATCAGAAACCAACTGGGTCAAACTCATAGCTACAGATAGTTTGGACATTCCTGTCCCTGGATGTCTTACAGCAGATATTGAGTGCATGGGAAGGACACTCTGTGGAATGTGTGTGTTTGTGCTAACTGACACCAACTCAGATGTGAAAGAGGTGAAGTGATTCCCTGACATCATTGGGATGAATGTAATTGGTGAGTTTAAAGATCTCTTTATGACTGGTAGAAGTGTGAAAAAGATTGATAGACAAAGTAAGTACACAGAGGAAGCTAGTATGAGGTGTGCACTAACAAAAGTAGAGAAAGAGTCTCGGTTCCTTGGTCCTGATGGTTGAATCGGCTTTGTTAATGTAGCCAGAAGAAAGGCAGTCCCCGTCCCACCCCATATAGTGAAAGGGTGTTGGAAAGTCACTACCGAGTGCCAGTAAAGGTCAAGTGCCAATTCCTAGTAGAGGCTACACCCAAAGCAAGTGCTATAAAGCAGCTCTTAGCTAAAAAGGTCTTAGGTGTATTATCGTGATATTACCCTCTACTTACCCTTTGCCTGTTTTCTTCAGGGATGAGTATGCCCATCAGGTTTGTTACCGGGTTGGTCTATTGTCAAACCTTAAGATTAACACACATACATAGATATTCGCAAGCACATAGATCCTAAACACAAAATTACCATATGAAAGACATATATATATGCACTTTATTCCTTAGCACTTTAACCCACACAAGTACTATATGAATAACACATGCATAGTCTGCTTTACCTACTAGGCAGGAAAAACATATAATGTTTTAGATACAGTATATCTCAGACCCTTAAGTATTACTTTTGGTCACCAAGAATAAATTCAAGCAAACAAAGGCTCAACATCCTTGGCTATAAGCCATTTATCAACCAATGATTGTCTTACTTTAATGCACTGTTCATTATTGGAAAGAGCTCTGCATCCTTAGCCGATAAACCTTGCAGCTTGTATCATATGGTACTTACTGCACCAGGTGCTCTAAAAGCACTTCAATTACTCTAGATATGAAGATAAAGTATAGAAATTTAAAAGCTGTAGTATTTATTAAAGAACAATAATACCAGTAGAGGAAATCATTAATGAAAATGTGGATAGCAAAGTCTGGATATATATAGTCTTTAGAAAAGGTTTACAAAAAGTCAAGGATGAATTACCCAGGCCAGCATTGATTTAGGAGTCGATATTCATTGAATGCTTTAGCTGACGATCATATGAAAATGGTCTTGCTGGTGCCCTCACCTGATGTCGCCCTGTCTTCTCCTCTTGACGTTCTCTTCTCGTCGTTTATCTTTGTCCATCATATTTACTTTAAAAAATGTCATGCGAGTTTCACAACATGTGATTATTGCATACACCTGATTGACTGGACTTCAATATGATGGATGAATTTGCTCAGTCTTTAATCTGTTTGTGTACATCTGTTTCCCAAACAGTAAAGTTTTTAATGTTTTAAGAAACTTCCTGTTCCAAGCTGTAAACTGGTTTGGCAATTTCTAGTCCCCAGGCATCTTCTTTTGTTCACAGGTTATAAAGTAATCAATGCAGCCCGAGGAATTGGCATGTCTTCCTTTCCCAAGCTGTAAGCCAATATATGCCTAGGTGCCTATTTCTTCATGGATAATAAAATAATCAATGCAGCTTGAGGCATCTCTTGGATTTTCTGCTCCGTTTAAACAGATGTTACTGTGATTGATACTGGTACAATTCAAAACAGGATGCTTTGATGTCCTGCCTTCTTAAGTGTTAAATTTATCCTATCCATTTGAGCAAAATGTGTGTTTTAATGTGATACAACTTATTAACTGTCCTTGTAAGATTAAATTCATTTTTGTTTCTGTGAGAAAAAAATATAAAATGTAACATTTAAAATCCATGACAGTTGAAGGTATCAAATTTCCAGTTAAGGTCTTGAACTCCAGTGGACTAAGACTAAGACTAAGGTCAAAGTTCCAAGTAGCATTAGTGCACAAACCTAAGAAAGTACTTCCAAGGAATATCTTTAGCAGTGGTATCACAATGTCAGCTACATAAACCTGTTCAGCACCGCAATCAGCTGGGGAGCAATCAGCTGATGCTGGTGCTTCACATTAATTTTTGAACACTTAGTTCGACAAGTCAGAGTGCAATTCAGCGATAATATACAAAATGTCCTCCACATAATATTTTTCTTTATGCATTTGCTTTGGTTTCTCACCAGATGTCAATGTCATTTTTGTCGTTGTTTGCTCGTTGCTACTCACATGAGGGCAGGGAATCTCGGTCAAACCAATGAAGCTAACTTTCATTCTAGCAAATGGAGTTCAACTAAGACATAACGGCAGGTTTTGTCACTGTTTACAGTTGATTACCACTGTCACCTCCTCCTTTTGACAAAAGTAGACATCCTCCATGAAAGCGTTAATCACTCAAAACTATGGCAAGGAGTGTTGTTCTGCTATGTACAGCATGCAAGAGATGGCGAGAATGTTTTGCAACTTATTGTGCCAAAATCACAGTAGTATAAGGTCTATGAGAACTAACATGAGCATGGAGGGCATTTTGGGGAAAGTAATACTCATGAATTAATGAGGCAAAGCTACTACGGGTTGACAGTAGCTAAGGATGTCCATAGTTGGGTGAAGCAGTGCAAAAGGTGAACACTAGCCAAGGATGTATTTCCATGGATTTGTGCTCCTATGGCTTGTAGTTATGTCACTGCTCCACTAGAATTCCTTACACTGCTGGAGAGGTCCTCAGGAGGATATTAGACTATACTTGTTCTCATGGATTTGTTCACCAGGTTTACTGTTGCCATACCAACTAGAAACCAAATATACAATGGCTGTTACATTCAGATCACGAGTGAAGCTTTGAAGTCAGTGTAATTAAGGAACTCTGCAGGATGTACAATATAGCAAAGAGTCACACCAGTCCCCATCACCCTCAAGGAAGGTCACAATGCACAATGTGTTAAGAACATTGCCTCCTGAAAAGAAAAGAGACTGGGAGCAGTATTTACCTGAGCTTGTGATGGTATATAGTAGCCATTTTCAGTCCTTGATGGGGTATTCACCTTTTTTAACTCAAACCTAGTTTTGCTCCTCAGCTAGAACAGGGAGAACCTACAAAGGTAGTAAATAGAGATCAATTGAAACTGTGCAGCGGCAGGGTGACGCAGTGGTAGCACTGCTGCCTCACAGTAAGGAGACCTGGGTTCGCTACCCTGCATTGGCAATCCTAAATTGTCCCTAGTGTGTGCTTGGTGTGTGGGTGTGTGTGTGAGTGTGCCCTGCGGTGGGCTGGCCCCCTACCAGGGGATTTGTTCCTGCCTTGCACCCTGTGTTGGCTGGGATTGTCTCCAGCAGACCCCTGTGACCCAGTGTTAGGATATAGCGGGTTGGATGATGACTGACTGACTGAAACTGTGCGTATTCGAAACGTCTACCAACCAGCCGACACATAAACACAGTCCTAGGGATCATCTTTATACTAACATGGATTGCACTGACATTATGTACTGTATATTCCAGGAGCCAGGCAGACATCTAAGGGAAATATTAGAATGAATGAGGACAAGTTCAGTGTAGCTCCCAATGTAGCTGGGAATGAAGCTATAGAGACTGAATCAATTTGCAGATGAGTCAGATACTGAGAGTGACCATGAAAGTTGTGACACCCTCAAAGACAAAACAAGGGTATACTCCCTACCGAACGAATTATATTATGGCATGAATGAAATGGAGGTTGAGCATCTTTTGCTTTTGTAAGATGTAATTTATTCTATTTTATCGAAGAAATCTTGGTAATAATTGTTTTGCCTTGATGCAGTTCTCTGGAGGCAAAGGGATTAAGTTGCGGAAAAAGTGTGCAAGTGTGCAGGGTAATGTTGACTCAAATGCGGTGTGGTCAGGTAGCTTTGCTCCTATTGGATAACACCTGAGTATTGCTAAAGACATTTTTGAGCCTCATACTTTAAACATAACATCTTGTAAAGCTAAAGATTGAGTCTTGTTAATCATCTACAGCTGAAAATAAAGTCTAAGTGAGGCAAGCTGGCAAAAAGGACATCATTCTGGTGTATAAAATCAGGCCTGGAAACTCTTGAACTTTGTCAGTGCTGTGATTCAAGTGTGAAGAGTGTGCACTGCTCATACAGAGTGATCAGTGTTTGGTGAGAGCTAGCTGACACTTTTTTTTGGCCAAACTTTGTCTTAGGGAGAAAAAAAAAATCTGAAATGAATATATTGTCTTAGTTGTAAAAGCTCATCACATTGGCTGGGCACTTGGACAAGGGCACATCAATAATGCAAAGTTTCTAGAAACACTAATGCTGTATTGGAGAGGCCATCTGATTGATAAGCTTGACCTAAATGTTATCCTGCCAACCAGATGACATTGCTTCAGAAATTCATTTTGCAAACAAAGAAAAGTTATTACATTATTTGCCCTTTATGTTTTAAAGGTGGTTAAACTAATTGAAAGCTAGTAAGAGAAAATTATTTTTTGGGGATTAAGAGCAAAACAGATTTACTTATGCTTCTTCTTTGGATTAAAGACCAAGTGATCTGTTGTATATGCATATACATAGGAACAATATAGGGGTTTACTGTTTTTTCATAAAAGGGTGACAGGTTCAGGCTATTGGTGTGTTATAATGGTCTTCTGAGTATAATAAATGAAAAATTATGAATTTCATTTTTCATTTACTGAAAGCCATACCCAAGAGCCAGTTTCTGTAGCCGAGGATCAGACCGCCAAGGTCCCTGCCTTCGGCCACCACCCAACTCACACTGCACCCAACCTCCTTGGCCCCTCCCATAGGTGGTGAGCCCATGGGGAGGAGGACACACGTTACCTCTTCGGGCTGTGCCCGGCCGAGCCCCATGGGTGCAGGCGCTCGCCATCGAGCCCCACCTCCAGGCCTGGCTCCAGAGGGGGGCCCCGGTGACCCGCGTCCGGGCAAGGGAAAACGTCGTCCAAGGTTTTTATTCTTCATCAGAGGTTTATTGAACCGCTCTTTGTCTCATCCCTCAACTAGGACCAGTTTGCCTTGGGTGGCCCTACCAGGGGCATAAAGCCCCGGACAACATAGCTCCTAGGATCATTGGGACGCGCAAACCCCTCCACCACGATAAGGTGACGGTTCAAGGAGGAGCTGATAAGAGCTGTTCGGTTTCTGTACAACCGGTGTCAGAGCTTGGTCCGCATTGCCGGCAGTAAGTCGAGCCCGTTTCCGGTGAGAGTTGGACTCCGCCAGGGCTGCCCTTTGTCACCGATTCTGTTCATAACTTTTATGGACAGTATTTCTAGGCGCAGCCAGGGTGTTGAAGGGGTCCGGTTTGGTGGACTTAGGATTGGGTCACTGCTTTTTGCAGATGATGTTGTCCTGTTTGCTTCATCAGGCCGTGATCTTCAGCTCTCTGGATCGGTTCGCAGCTGAGTGTGAAGCGGCTGGGATGAGAATCAGCACCTCCAAATCCGAGAGCATGGTCCTCAGCCGGAAAAGGGTGGAGTGCCCTCTCAGGGTTGGGGGAGAGATCCTGCCCCAAGTGGAGGAGTTCAAGTATCTCGGGGTCTTGTTCACGAGTGAGGGAAGAATGGAGCGTGAGATCAACAGGCGGATCGGTGCGGCATCCGCAGTGATGCGGCTCTGCATCGGTCTGTCGTGGTGAAAAAGGAGCTGAGCCATAAGGCAAAGCTCTCAATTTACCAGTCGATCTACGCTCCTACCCTCACCTATGGTCATGAGCTATGGGTAGTGACCGAAAGAACGAGATCGCGAATACAAGCGGCTGAAATGAGTTTCCTCCGCAGGGTGTCTGGGCTTTCCCTTAAAGATAGGGTGAGAAGCTCAGTCATCCGGGAGGGGCTCAGAGTAGAACCGCTGCTCCTCCGCATCGAGAGGAGTCAGATGAGGTGGCTCGGGCATCTGATCAGGATGCCTCCTGGACGCCTCCCTGGTGAGGTGTTCCGGGCACGTCCAACCGGGAGGAGGCCCCGGGGAAGACCCAGGACACGCTGGAGGGACTATGTCTCCCGGCTGGCCTGGGAACGCCTTGGGATTCTCCCGGAAGAGCTGTAAGAAGTGGCCGGGGAGAGGGAAGTCTGGGCCTCTCTGCTTAAGCTGCTGCCCCCGCGACCCGACCTCGGATAAGCGGAAGAGGATGGATGGATGGATGGATGGATGAAAGCCATATCACATGCACTTCAGAGCAGGTCATCCAACCTGAAGTTAAGCATGTTCAGGCCTGGCCAGTACAGGTTGAGGAGACCCTGGAGAGGTGGAGATATACTCTGGAGAGGAGAGGAATGAAGGTCAGTATTAAGAAGACAGAATACATGTGTGTAAATGAGAGTGAGGTCAGTGGAATGGTGAGGATGCAGGGAGTAGAGTTGGCAAAGGTGGATGAGTTTAAATACTTGGGATCAACAGTACAGAGTAATGGGGATTGTGGAAGAGAGGCGAGAAAGAGAGTGCAGGCAGGGTGGAATGGTGACAGACGGTGTTTTATTTTGGTAGAGTAATATATATTGCTCTACTTTCCCCTATTGTATTATTAATATGTAGCCTTAGAATGCCTAATCTCACAGACTTACCACTGTTTATAAGGTATTATTGTTTATAACTTAACCCTCTATATCTATAACCTCAGGCAATTAGATGTAGTAAAAAGACAAGCAGGAGTTAAGTCACACATAAAATAATGTATTACTGATAATATTCATAAATAATAACAAAATGCAAAGTACATTTGAATATTGGCAACCATACAACCTGATTAAATGGTGATGTGTAATTCAGGTGGCACACAGACTTGTAGTTACTTAAAATGTCTCTAGTTAAGGCATCGTTGGTGCTCAGCTTTCAGCCACATGTCTGTACAATATGGCTGCTGAGCTGTGCTCTTCATTGTGTTGTCTTCATCATCACAGGTTAGCAAGAATGCATTACATAAGAACTAAAAGACCCATTTTAAACTTAGAAATGGGATAAGCATACAGTTTTCTGACCGTTTTGAAATGGTTCAGAAATGTTAAGTAAATAGTAACGATTTGAGATGTAACAAGATTTAAGCTTTGAACTGAATTTCTCTTGACATTAAATTTTTTTTTTTGCTGTTTTTAATTTTCCTTTTTTGTGTGAACTGTTTTATTTTTAAACTTAACTAAACTTTTAAAAACGAAGATATTTTGTCTGTGAAATCATTTCTATCAGGATTTTGTTGAATCCTCATTTTTTGAGTTGAAGCTGCTGAACTTTGGTAAATTTGGAAAAACGCACTTACATTTTCGTCAGAAAACTTGCTATTTGAAGGTCTTGAACTTGAACGGAATCTACCATTCGAGCACGGAGGACACTTCGGCTCCAAAACTTGTCAACGAAGAAAAAGAACTGAGCTATTCTGAGGTACTGTGCTCTTATCTACTATCTCTGCACGATCGTAAATAAAAACAAGGTCGCCGTACTGTGATATTATAAAAAGACATTGTGGATGTTTGCTTGTGCTTTTGCCTGATTCATTGAAGCCCTGTTGCAAGGAAGTAATCCGCATTGTTGGAACGCCCCGATTGTGCTGAAATTACTGTCAGGAAACGTCCTGTCATTTGCTCGAACTGCTTTCATGGTAATGTCTAAGCATAACTCAAGTGCGATCTAAGTACAGACTCGAAGCCAGAGAATGTAATTGGAGATCTTAAAGGTCACATAAGTCAGAGGAAAGATAAGCTTTCTGTGTTTATGACTGAAATCGAAAGTCTTAAAGACATTCCAGGAAATCATTTAATAGTAGCTAAAAGATTTGAAAAATTTTCTGACACGCACAGAGAGGTAAAGGAGTTGCATGAAAGCTATTATCTGCGTTAAGTAAAGAAGGAGCGATCAAGAAACAGAAAACGACATTTGCCGAAAGCTCTAAGAAATGGAATGAATTTATTGAAGCTACAGCAATATGGCTGAAAAACATAAATATCCTGTTAATACACACATCAGATGAACAACTAGTTAATCAATTCGAAAAGATCCATTTACAAGAACGGGATCGCTCAAAGTCAAAAACACGAAAGGCGTCTCCTCAGTTAAAAGACGCTCTTGATATTAAAGTGAATTCTTTAGCCCAGAAAACCGCTGTCGCATCATCACCTTCTTCAGCAGTTATAGTTGAACAATCGACACTCGATAGTATCCTACAAATGCTACATGAACTTAAAGTTAAAGTAGAAAAGCAGGAACAAACCACATCTAGCACAAAAACTGATACTCAGAGCTCCAAAAATGATATAATAGACATATTAGCGCAGAATCAAGCTGAATGTCAGAAAGCAATCACTGAAATGGCTAAATCGTTAACTGATCAAAAGATAACACCTGCTCCAGCACCGCATGGTGAAGTACCTCACAGACAGGTCCCTTTATTCTTAGGTGACCTATTGGCTTATGCAGATTTTATTAGGGCCTTTGATAACGCTGTTGGGGATGTGTTAGAAAACCCTCAAGATAAATTAGATTATTTGATCCAATTCACAAGAGGTCCTGCTCAGGATTTAGTTAAAGGCAGTGTGCGACTGCCATCAAGTCGAGGTTATCAAAAGGCCAGAGACCAACTTGTAACTTACTTTGGTGATGAAGTATTCATAGCTGATGCATACATAGAAAAGGCATTCAAGTGGCCTCAAATAAAACAAAATGACAGTGCAGCTCTGAGAGAATATGCATCCTTTCTTGATAGCTGTATAGACAAAATGACAAGTGCAGGAAATCGAGATGCATTCAATAATAATCCAAATATTCGCATAATAATCTCTAAGCTCCCATATACTTTACGAGACAAGTGGCAAAGCTGAGCTTTCAAATTTAAAGAAAAGGAAGCAAGAAGGGAAGGTATTGATCAACTAATTATCTTTCTGCATCGTCAGGTGAAGATGATGATGGATCCCTTTTATGGAGATGTTACACAAGGTAACATGGAGAAAAAGGAAAAGACTGACAAAAGTAGGTATCCTCAGAAATACAGACATAGATAAACAGGTATTTTTACCACAAGTATTTCTGATGCTGATGAAAAAGAGACTAGAGAAATCTCTGTCAAAAAGATTGATGAATATACCTGTGCTTTTAAAAAACCTTGTGCTTTTTACAGTGGCCAGCATACTCTTGCTGAATGTATTAAAATCAAAGAACTGCCATATAAAGAATGAATTGACTTTTTAAAATGTAAAGGTTTATGTTTTCGCTATCTCAAACAGGGACACCTTAGTAAGAACTGTACAGAAGGTATGAAATATCAGACATGTTCTCTTCAGCACCCAGACATCCTGCACATTAAAAAAGATAGTGGAGCAGCATCTAAAGCTATGGCTAGTATAGCAACATCTACTGAAAGGGAAACGGAGACTGGAACTTGTACCTTTACTGGGGCCGGAGAAGAATGCGCACATCAAGTAGTTCCTGTTAAGGTAAAATCCAAGAAGAGCGAAAGGTATGTAGAAACATATGTCTTTATAGACCTCGACAGTACAGTAACAATTTGCACTGAAAGGCTCCAGAGACAATTAAGCCTTCAAGGGAGAAGAACACAAGTATTCCTCAGAACTATGAGTAATTATGATGATGATTCAAAGATGCTAACCCAATATTCTGTCTTATCAGATTTACAAGTCTGTGGTCTCAATGATGTTGAATATATTGATTTGCCAAAGGTCTTCACACAGGTCTCCATTCCAGTGAACAGAGAATGTATTCCACTACAAGAAGATCTCGATAAGTGGGTATATCTTAAAGAGGTACGTCTATCTCATATTGACTCTAAAGTTGATCTTTTAATAGGAATCAGCTACCCAGAAATCTTCAAGCAGTCACGAATCATACCTAGCCAAGGAGGTGGACCACATGCCATGAAGACTGCACCTGGATGGGTAGTTGGTGGACTATACAAAGAGATAGATGACTTCGCAAAACAAAGTGGTAAGATGCCTAAACATTCAATCAATTGTGTGTCAATAACAGAGATTGAAGATATGTTCCTGCAACAGTATAACACAGATTTTCCAGAGCGCAGCTGAGAAGAAAAGGAGGAGATATCACAGGAGGACAGAAGTTCATGCGCATAGCCTCAGAATCTGTGAGACTGGTAGGTGGTCATTATTGTTTAACTTTGCCTTTGAAGGATGAAACACTTAAAATGCCGAATAACCGCTGCTATTGGACTCAAAAGAAAATTGAGCAAAAATTCAGGTTTCCACAAAGACTATAAAGCCTTCATGAAAGACATTATAGACAATGGTTATGCTGTTAAGGCAGCCAAAGAAAGCCTGAATTGCAATGAAGGCAGAGTGTGGTACATCCCACATCATAGTGTGTATCATCCAAATAAAAATAATATTTGAGTGGTCTTCGACTGCACTGCCACCTACCAGGGGATTTCACTTAATGAACAATTACTAAAAGGCCCTGACCTAACTAACACACTCATTGGCGTCCTTACAAGATTCAGAAAGGAGCCAGTAGCCTTAATGGCAGACATTAAGTCAATGTTCTACCAAGTTAAGATACCAGACAAAGACACAGATCTTTCACGTTTTCTATGGTGGCCTGAAGGTAATCTAAGTACAGACTTAGAAAAATTCAAAATGACAGTACATCTTTTTGGTGCTACTTCTTCACCCAGTTGTGCTTCTTATGCTTTGCGTAGAACATCCGAAGATGCCAGAGATACATTTCCTGAGGAAGCTGTTAACGCTGTTCTCAACAACTTCTACGTGGATGACTGTTTAAGGTCAATGACAACAGAAGAACATGCAATAAAGCTCCAAGCTCTATACCTCAAAGGGAAATTCCATTTGACTAAGTGGGTGAGTAGCAACAGAGCAGTTTTATTGTCCATACCTGAAGAAGACAGAGCTCATGAACAACAGGACTTAGACTTGAGCCACTGTCTCCTTCCCACAGAGCACGTGCCCTTGGTGTCCAGTGGTGCACAGAAACGGACAGTTTTAAATTTCAGATTAAGTTGCAAAACAATCCTGCGACAAGGTGTGGTATTCTGTCTGTTGTTAGCTCAGTTTATGATCCACTTGGTTTTCTAGCACCTGCCTTACTGCCAGCAAAGCTTATTCTAAGAGACTTATGCAAAGAGAAATTTGGGTGGGATGAAGAAGTAGAAGTCAAACACATTCAGAAATGGAAAAAATGGATGGATGATTTGAAGTTACTTACAGACTATAAAGTGAACAGATGCTTCAAACCTACTGGGTTTGGAACCATAAAGACAGCACAAATGCACCATTTTGCAGATGCAAGTGAAGATGGATATCGCACTGTCACTTACCTTGTCTTAACCAATGAAGAGGGCAAAAAGCATTGTTCATTCCTGATGGGCAAGTCAAGAGTGTGCCATTGAAGCAGGTCACGATTCCAAAAATGGAGCTGACAGCAGCCGTTGTGGCAGTTAAAATGAACAAAAAGCTTAAAGGTGAGCTTCAAATACCCTTACAAGAATCTACATTTTGGACTGACAGCACCACAGTGCTAAAATACATTTTAAATGAAAGCACTCAATTCAAGACCTTTGTTGCCAACAGAATCTCCGTGATCAGAGATCATTCACAACCTTCACAGTGGAGGTATGTCACATCTGCCCTTAATCCAGCTGATCAAGCTTTTAGAGGGCTAAGCATAGAAAACTTTCTCAAAAGCATCACATGGTCACATGATCCAAGTTTCTTATTGAAGTCAGAACTTAAGTGGCCAAAAAGACCAGATCAACTGAACGATTCACTTTTTGAAGATGATCCAGAAGTTAAAACTTGTGCAGTTAACATGACAAAAATAAAAGAGGCAGCCAAGCAAACCGACAAACTAATCACTTACTTTTCAGATAGGCATCTCTTGAAGAAAGCAGTGGCTTGGTTCCTAAAGTTTAAAGACATACTGCTGCACTTAAGAAATGAAAGAAAAACATTTCAACTAGAAGTCAGTCAGACTAAAGGTAATCCAGAAGAACAAAAATCACTCATCACAAAGCATATGAAAAGGTACAAGCAGACTTTAAAATCAAGTCCAATTTCTCTAGATGACTTAGTTAAAGCTGAAACTGAGCTTATCCATCTAAGTCAACAGCAAGAATTTCCAGAAGAATTAAAGGCTCTAAAGAAAAAGACTTGTGTAAAAAAGAACAGAAATCTACAAACTTGACCCGATCATACAAGATGGAATACTAAGAGTTGGAGGAAGACTCTGCAATGCTGCAATGCCCGAAGAAGCTAAACATCCTGCAATTCTACACAAGCATTCACATGTTGCTTCTCTCATATTGTAGCACATCCATAAATGAATCGGACATTGTGATGCCAACTATGTGCTCGCACAGTTACACCAGAAATACTGGATACCTCAAGTGAATTCAGCTATCAGAAAAATAATTTCAAAGTGCACAACATGCAGAAGATACAATGCGAAAGTAGGTGAGCAAAAAATGGCAGATTTGCCAGAAGATCACCTAGCACCAAACCAACCACTGTTCACTAATGTTGGAGTCGATTATTTTGGCCCCTTTCTAGTCGAAAGAGGAAGAAGTCTAGTCAAGAGGTACAGAGTAATCTTCACATGTTTAACAACCAGTGCTGTGCACACAGAGATCGCACATAGCTTAGACACTGATTCTTGTTGTATCCAAGCCATACTTCGATTTACAGATAAAAGAGGACAAGTTAAAATCATGCACTCGGACAATGGAACAAATTTTGTTGGAGCAGAAAGAGAGCTACGAGAAGCTATTAAAAAACTGGAACACAAAAAAATCAGCGACACTATGATGCAAGAACAAATCAAATGGATTTTCAATCCACCATCAGCCTCTCATCAAGGTGGAGTGTGGGAAAGACAAATCAGAAGCATAAGAAAGATTTTAAATTCAACACTAAACCAACAAACACTCGATGATGAAAACCTTCCTACAATGATGTGTATAGTGGAATCAATACTCAATAACAGACCCCTTACAAAGACATCAGATGACGCAAATGATTTGGAACCACTCACACGCAATCACTTGCAAAACAAAACCTGAAATACCACCTGAACTCGTTTCAGAAAATGAACCATACCCAAATTCAATACATGGCTGATTTGTTTTGGAAAAGATGGACTAAAGAGTATTTGCCAATACTTCAAGAACATCAAAAATGGCTTGCGCCAAGAAGAAATTTTGAACATGGTGACATTGTTCTAATTGTAGACAAAGCTACACCTCGCAATTCCCCGGTAATGGGTCGAGTCATCAAAACAATGCCAGATGCTAAAGGTGCAGTCAGAAGAGTTTGTATGCAAACCAAAATAAGGACACTGGACAGAACCGTGAATAAACTGTGCCTGCTTCGAGAAACAGCCAACGTTTGAAATAAGAAATTTTTTGAATGTTTGTTTGCAGTGTTATGGCTAAAGATTTAAAGGAATAGTTAATATAAAAATAATTGGCTCATGTTGAAGTAATGAATAGTAATTGTCTCCACTCCTGCATAGCCAATTAGGTGCCGGAAATGTAAGAGCCAATCTTAGAAAGTGAAAGTTTTGAATTAAACTCATATTAATGTTGCTTAATTTGAATAGAATATAAATTTCTTTCATAATCATAACTTATGGTATAGTCTTTTCCCCCTGTAAGTTAGTAAGAGATAGAACCTTCTTACTATAACTGAAAAACAGTGTGATAATAAGCTTAGTTGTTTAGAAAAGGTCCCAGTTACATAGGGATTTAAAAGACCCATTTTAAATTTAGAAATGGGATAAGCATACAGTTTTCTGAACATTTTGAAATGGTTCAGAAATGTTAAGTAAATAGTAATGATTTGAGATGTAACAAGATTTAAGCTTTGAACTGAATTTCTCTTAACATTAATTTTTCTTTTTTTTTTGCTGTTTTTTATTTTCCTTTTTTTTATTTTGAAACTTTTTGTAGTTTGGGAAATGTAATTATTTTCAGGGGCAACAATTTTACTATTGTTGTTGTCAACGATGTCTACTACCTGTCATGACACTTCACATGGACATCCATCCAACCATCCATTATCCAACCAGCTATACCCTAACTACAGGGTCACGGGGATCTGCTGAAGCCAATCCCAGCCAACACAAGGCACAAGGCAGGAAACAAACCCCGGGCAGGGCACACACACACACCTACACCCACACACCAAGCACATACTAGGGACAATTTAGGACAATGCACCTAATCTGTTTGTCCTTGGACTGTGGGAGGAAACCGGAGCACCCGGAGGAAAACCACGTAGACATGGGGAGAACATGCAAACTCCACGCAGGGAGGACTCGGGAAGCAAACCCGGGTCTCCTTACTGCGAGGCAGCAGTGCTACCACTGCGCCACCGTGCCGCCCTGACATGGACATGCTTCTGTTATATACTATTTGGATCTTTTTGGCAAATATAAACTGTTTTCTACAAGTTAGGAAAAGAAAACACATACTGGGATCTTTGGTTTTATTTCTTTGATTTCCAGTTTTGGGTTTATTTTTGTCATTAACAATTGCGTTCCCATGGTTTTAAAAATTTTAATTTAGAATTGTAAGTTCATGTTTTAATTTCTTTATTTCATCGTCTTTGCTGTTGGCCTTCTGGACATTAATAATATAAATGACAGGCATAAATTTAAATGGATGTGTCTGTGTGAAGACAGGAAGTTCCTGATGAGTGGAACACGCCACAGTTTTTCGCATTCTACTTTTTTTTCACATATAATGCTTATTACTTTACATTACTTGTCTGTAATTAATGAAAATGTATTCACTTATTAACTGCGGGCGCGCACATTCATCTCGGATGATTAGATCCAGATAGACTAATCTACTACACAGATGCGTTTGAAAAACTGACTTATCCCGGATGAGTTTCACCAGCATTAACTCATCCAAGATGAGGCATCTGATCTCGGATAATTTAAGCAACGTACGGAAAATACCCCCCTGGATTTTCATATATGGTATTTTCATTCCTTGGTTACACTGGTCTTTGTTCCAATATGTATGTTCATCTGCCTCTTTACTTATTGGCAGAATGGAACTGGTCAAATTTTCATGGATTTTTCTTACTTACTAGATTAGAGTTTTTTCCTGTATTTTAAACTGTCTCTTTAGCCTATGGCACAGTGTAAGTGGCAAGACAGTGTTTCACATATTTTCTTTCGTTGGTTTGATTTGACTTCGTTCCAATATGCCATGCCAATATGGCTGATTCAAAGAGATGATATTTTTCACTTCACAGCATGTGTACAAACAGTGTGTGTGCTAACCCTCACAGTAGTAGCCACTTTTTACTGAAAAATATGTTTGGGTTCTCAACAAAATGGATCCGTCTGTTCTTCTTCTTCACTTAATAAGTCAAAAATTCCCTTGTTGATCAAAATAATTGCAGTTTCTATAGTTTGTGATAGTTTCAAGGCATGCTTATGTCAAAGAATAAGTAGATTTAATGATTTCCAGATAAAAAACACATTTTACCACAAATATCTTTATTTCTACACAGTGCATGAACTTGTATGATAAGCCAGGTGTGCTAAGGTGGGGTCTTACCATGAAGCTTTGGTTTTTATAACACTGGAACCAAGTCAAGTGCAGAGGTCTGCCTATTAGGACATGGTTGTTCAGGCATGGAACTCATCATTGATGTATATTTACAAGATTCAGACTGCTTCCTTAGTTCTTTAAAATATTGTAGCAGACAACAGATAGGAGCATTGATCATGCAAAGAGAATCGTGAAGAGTTGGCTACAGGTCTGCAAGTACACATGGAGAGCAGCACCAGATTGTCTCAAGTGCATATAGAGAAAGGACAAGGTGAGGTGAATTTCTAACTTGTTCCAGTATCAGTCTGCGTATCTGATATCTTGGAGGCTTTTTTGTTAGACCTATCAACAGAACGTGTATTAAATGTTGTTCCCTATGTAGAGATTACTAGGGAAAGATAGTCAATGACTGTTGTGATGTGATTTATTTAGCCATTCACAGGCAATGAAAGAAATTTCACTGCTAATGAAATTTTCTCATTGAATTCAGTTGGCTAAAAGGCAAGCCTGCTTTGTACTGAACTGTAAACAAAATGAAACAGAAGCTGCCACGCCCTGTGAAAGGTAGCACAAAAGATCTCCAGAGAGGTGCCAACTGAGAACATGCAACAAGCAAAAGTGAATTAAGTATCCCTGGTTTTGCTGAAGGAGACACTCACAGACTGCAAAAATGAGTGTGGACTGCTGATGTGAACAGTTTTATAATAATTCTATCTTGCTGCTTGCTGCTTACCTATAATTATTATGTGAAATGTGTATGTAGGACATATGGCTATACTTTTTATAAACTATTTATTATTGCTATTTTAACTTTATTATTTTTATGTCTTCAGCTGATTAAAAAGTGTTGTTTTTCTTTTTAGGATGGAATATTCAAGTGCATTTGGAAAGCTGCCCATGTCATAGTGTTCCTTTATACGAAGCAGTGCTGTGTAGGAAGATGTACACGCTATAAAACAAGATAAACCGTATAAAGTGTCACTGTAAAGATACCAAGAATCTATGCTGACAGATAATGTGGACTTTATAGTAGGGCTAATGCCCCTTGTCTAGGAGTGGACTAACAAACAGTCTAGCACAGCCTAGTGGGCCAGATGGGCAAGGGGCCCCTGATTGACCAAAGTATTTTTATACTAACCTATGGGTCTCAGCACATACAATTTGTATGTTTAATAATTGGTTTGGCCTTTCATGTCTGGACATGATTTTCAAACGTTTTATACATCTAGCTCAGCCTTGCTAATAAATGACTAGATGCAGTATGTTTGCAGTTCAGATGTATTTTGGCAGAGAGCACCAAAATATATGACAGAAAATGTGAAAGCAGTGGGGCTCAAAAATGAAAATCATATTGGTTAAAAGTGCAGTGTGAGCAGGATCCTCTTAAAACAAAAACTAAAACAACCTGTTATTTCAGAGCCATCTAAAACACTGCTATCATTCACTGCACTCTCCATAAGAACATCAAGTCATATCCAAGCTGCCATCATGGATGCTGCACTGGTGTTGAAGCTAACAAACACATTAGAAGAAAGTACCCAAGATTTGTCATTCACAATTGCTGCTCCCACTTCCTATAGTTCAGATGGAGCATGCTGGGGTAAAATACAGTAGATCAGCAAATGTGGACATACTGGGATAAAATGGGTCCAAAACCATATTCAAACCAAAATACTGATAATTGCAGCTTCAGAAACACAAAATAAACACCAAAACAGGTATTTCTCTAAAACCCTCTTCAAAAGGAAAATAGGAAATGGTTAGTGCGTGCCAAAAGAATGGCTTCCATATTCTAATTAAAAAAGGTGCAGTGTATTGTTTTACCTGTAAATTATTAGTGGTGTACTGAGTGTTGGCTATAGTGATTGGAAAAATGCAGCCGCACACCTGACTGAACATGAAATGTTGGATACCTACAGTATATACAATACTATACAATTTATTTTTTTATCGCCCAAAATCACACAAGAAGTGCCACAATGGGCTTTAACAGGCCCTGCCTCTTGACAGCCCCCCAGCCTTGACTCTCTAAGAAGTCAAGGAAAAACTCCCAAAAAAACCCTTGTAGAGAAAAAATGGAAGAAAACTTGGGAAATGCAGTTCAAAAAGAGACCCATTTCCAGGTAGGTTGGACATGCAGTGGGTGTCAATATCCATCCATCCATCCATTATCCAACCTGCTATATCCTAACTACAGGGTCACGGGGGTCTGCTGGAGCCAATCCCAGCCAACAAAGGGTGCAGGGCAGGAAACAAACCCCAGGCAGGGCATCAGCCCACGGCAGGGCACACACACACACCAAGAACACACTAAGGACAATTTAGGATCGCCAATGCACCTAACCTGCATGTCTTTGGACAAACCCACACAGACACGGGGAGAACATGCAAACTCAATGCGGGGAGGACCTGGGAAGCGAACTTAGGTCTCCTTACTGCGAGGCAATGGTTGCATGCATTATGAGCTGTACTGGTAATGGCTTGATAGATTCAGAGCTGAAATGACAGTTTAACAACAAATATGAGTACTGGATGAATATTTTGAACAGAGTGCCTGCAGTTGTTACATTTTTAGCAGAGAGAATGCTGCCTTTAGAGAACACAGTGAATTGTTTGGGCACCTTGATAATGGGACTGTTATGAGTATACTGGATGTTATCAGTGAGCTTGATCCCTTCTTGAAAGGTTACATACAGAATTATGAAAATACTGACAGGGGAACCCCTTCATACCTTTCCTCATCAAGTTCAGAATTCAGGGACAATACATGCTTAAAGAAATCATCACTCAGGTAAAAACTGCAAAATATTATTCACTCAGTGCACATTCCAAACCAGATTTAACACATATAAACTACCGGTAGCTAATTTTCATAATGTAATATCTGTCACCCAAAGCGTTGATAGAAGAAAAGTTTTTGGCAGTTCAAAATCATACAGGAGAGTCCCTTTGTCAATTCGTATTAAAAGCATTGCAAAATATCCACATTGATATTAGTAATTGCCAAAAACAGTGCTATAATAATGCAACCAATATTTTTTATAAATGTCTGAAAGCATGCATTAAACAATTTAATCTGAAGGTTTTGTGTATACTGTGTACTACACACACCCTCAATGTTATGGGGGTGAATTGTGTTAACTATTGCTTTGAGACAGAGGAGTTTTTCTAATTTTGTTTAGAGACTTTTTAAATTGTTCATCAAAATCCACTTGCCATTGGTAGATAATGATTGCAGTGTTACAGCCAATGAAACCATAGAACAGAGACATTAAAAACGTTTTCTGACACTAGATGGTCAGCACATACACAGGCAAGAAAAGCATTGACTTTAAATTATGCAAACATTCAGGTCTCTCTGAGAAAGACAGCTGATGATGCTAATCAGTATGTTTGTACTCATGATAAAGCCATAATATGGAAAAACTAGCAAATCCCTTTCTGTGTAGTATGTGAAACAGCATACTGTAACAATTTCAAAGGGAAAACACAGCTCTTCAAATAACTGGATTTATGGTTGGGTCATTGAGGGTTTATATGATAAGTCTACATGCTCAGTTTGAAACATTTGAAGTGTAGGGAAAATATATATCCCCAACAGTGTCCCGTCATTGCAAGGTGGATACACAGAGGCAGAGAAAAAGAAAAAATGAGTAGATGAAGTAACACAGCCTGAGTGTGAGCAGTCTGGCTGAGTGAAGTTTAGAACTAGTGTTTTCATTGCTGTCATAGACCAGCTCAATGCTAAAATGGATAGAAGGTATCACTCCTGCAGTAACTTTCAGTAGGTATTTGGATTTCTAAATATTTCTTGCACATCCCTGCATAATCTACATATGTCAGCCACTTATCTCTAGATGAAATAAGAAGATGATTTTGATCTGGATTTGGTTCATGAAATAGTTCAATTCAAAGAATTTATTCAAGGAAATAAGTATAAATCGGCAAGAACACTGTTACTACTCATAAAAATGAGGAAACTGCAGTCCATATTCCCAAAAGTTGATATTACATTTAGACTGTTCCTGACTTAGCTAGTAACCACTGCAAGCTGGATGCCTAAAATGACATTAGTAAGAACATAAAGATACACACTCCAATTGGCATAGTCTTGGCAGTCATAATACTGAAGAAATGTGTGTTAAACATACTTTATTCAGTTGCTGAATACTCAGGTATTCACGGGGTACTGAGATGTACTGGTGCTGACCTAAGATCTACTGATATCATCCTTGCAAACGAAGGAGAAGCGGCTAAGAGTTTTGTGTTTTATGGTGTGGGAGTTTGTGTTTTTGTTGCAGCTAAGGAATCGTGCAGGAATTTTTAAAGCTTTTTCTAAACTTTAGAAGAGTTTTTGCAGCTGATTGTTTGAAGGATTGTTTGAAAAAGTTACTTGTACTTGTTATTTGTATTCAAACTGGTGTCAGCAAAGGCAATAAGCAGCAGTAGCTGAAACTGGCACCTCTGTAAGTAAGCAACCAACATAGTAAGTAACAGAAACGATTCCTTAGTGGGAGGGAAAAAAAGGCAGTGGATGACTTCAAAGCGGTAAAGAGAAGAACTTTGCGGTACATAGGCATGTGACGAGCATTAATGCACCGATCAGGCACAAGCGTCAGGAAAGTAAAGCATTTAAGAGGATGACCGTGTAAGGATTCATTAATACGAAGTAATACAAACAGTAGGAGTGGAGAGGTTTTAAGTAAGGAATAAGAGGAATACAAAGTTAAGAGAACAGACAAAGAAAAGTAAAGTTAACATAATTGAAGGACAAACTGCAGGCAGTGGAGTGGAAGAATATTACAGGAGCTTAAGGGGTTAGAAGGTGTAAAATAACTGTAGCAATTGTTATTTTTTTTTTCTTTAGTTTTACCATTTCAGATAAATCATTTAATGCTAATAAAAAAGAACAACTTTAAAAACAAGCAGATTTAGTAATCCAAAATCAAATTTTAATAATGAGGCCAGGGCTATGCAAGTCCTGGGGCCTCATGTATAAATGGTGCGTATGCACAAAAATGATGCATAAGCACATTTCCAAGCTGACATCGTGATGTATAACACCTAAACTTGGCGTAAAGACAAGCACATTGTCACGCCGGCTAAATGTTTGGTATACGCAAGTTCTCAGCTCAGTTTTGCAACCTGGCAACACACAGCATCAAAGCAGTGCTTTTGTTCCAGTGTGGTTTCCCTTTCTTTTTTTAGTTCCACATCTCTGACATGGCTTTATCAAATATACTGAAATTAACCGCATATTGTTCATTAGTTTATGGCATCTGATTGTAATTAACCTGTAACAATATAATTGTCCATGGAATGGCCAAACTATTCCAAATACCATAGCTGCTTTAGAGTTGTGCCTTTCAATGCAATACTCACAGTATTTATCCCACTGTATCTGAGTGTGGAATCACATCTCTACAGCAGCTGATCGGAAAGAGAATTCTCAGTATACAGCATCAAGCACACGCTGCCTCAGCCATGCGCACAGTCTATTGAACTGCTTTCAAACGGCAAAGGCTTCAGAGCCTTTCTTGTATGGACCTCACGCTTCAGAGACAGTTTCATCTCAAGAGCTCTAAGCGCAATTAATCAGTCAATCAAGTGCTCCTTGTATATAACATCAGTTACCCACTAACTTAAATGAGGAGAGTTAGAATTCTTCCAGTTGAGCAAGATAAGTCTACATGCCAATAGTGTAGTAAAGGCAATTACAGTTTGTTTGTCCTTCTCCACCTTAAGCCCATCTGGGAGTACACCAAACACAGCTGTTAATGGGTTAGGAGAGATTGTGACACCAAGGCTGTCTGAAAGGCACTTAAAAAGTTTGCTCCAGAATGACGTTAATTTGGTGCAAGCTCAAAACATGTGACCCAGTGAGGCTGAAACTTGATTGCAGTGTTCGTAGTTTGGATCTTGCCCTGGAAACATTTTGGACAATTTTGTGCTCGATATATAATTTTGAGTTGAATAATTGTATGCTTTGCACATATGGAGCGGAAGTGAATTATCTGCATTGCTACCTTCAACTCCTTTTCTGAGATATTGAGTGCTTTTCCCACTTTCCTCTTCGATCTTTGAAAGGGAGGGACTGTAAAATGGTTTTATATATTGCAGAAATGCTGCCTCAATCCTCGAGACTGAGCAATATTTTTTCCAGCATAGTGGGAGGTGAGAAAAATTTGCCAGGTTTTGTTTAACAAAGTTTATAATTTGAAGGTAGTGAAGGGAATGTGTTGCCCAAAAGTTAAATCTTGAATGTAATTATTCGTAGGTTGCAAAGATGTTGTCTACTGTATGTACAGATCTCTAAGTGATTTAATCCCAAATGTTTTCCAGATATTAAAAACTGCATATGTTTTGCAAGGGTGGAAAAAGGTGGTTCTTATGCAGAGGTGCCACAGATAAAAGATTCTCTACCTTAAAATACTTCCTACATTGGTTCTATATTCTGATTCAGTGAAGCATAATTGGCTTTCTAGTATATTGGCGATAACTTGCATTTATTCGGGCACAAAGCAAGGAACATAAAGAAGTACTGCAGGATTTTATTTCTATTGTGACCCAAGCCAGTGTATTTTCATCTATTTGTGTCCATTTCCAGGCTTTTATAGTTTGTTTGTTTGCTGCCCAGTAATAAAATTGAAAGATAAGTAGAGCCATGCCACCTTCTGCCTTAGGTCTTTATTGGGTTGCTCTTTGAATATGTGGATGTTTTGAATTCCAAATAAATGAGGTTATGGTTGAATCTAATTTCTTAAAAAATGATTTATTGATGTATATTGGAATGTTTTGAAATAAAAAGAGAAACTTGGGAGGGCTATTCATCTTAACAATGTTAATTCTTCCAGCTAAAGTGAGATGAAGGGTTGACCATCTATGCAAGTCTTGCTTAATTTTTTCTATACAGACAGCGAAATTTTGTTGATATGCTTTATGATTACTTGTGATGTTTACCCCTAGGTACTTAAACTGATCTGCAATGGTAAAAGGGAAGGTGTCCAATCTGATATTGCGTGCTTGAGAATTCACTGGAAAGAGCACACTTTTATTCAAATTAATTCTGAGACCAGAAATATTTTGAAATTCTGTTAGTGCTGTTAGGACTGCAGGCACAGTATTTTGTGGATCTGATATATACAGTACCATATTATCTGTGTATAGAGTAATTTTCTGTTCAAGTCCTTCTCTGATAATCCCCTTTTTCTCATAAGCATTTTGCCAGTGGCTCAATTGCGATTGTGAAAAGCTATGGTGACAAGGGGCATCTTTGTCTGATATCACATTCTAGTTTAAAGTAGTCTGAATTAATGTTGTTAATACAAACTGAAACTTCTAGATTGGTATACAGTAGTTTGATCCATGCACAAATGTTCAGGCCAAACCCAAATTTCTCCAATGTAGTGAAAAGGTAGTTCCATTCAATCATATCAAATGCTTTTTCTGCATCCAATGATAATAATATCTCTGGGGTGTTTGACTTTGCGAGTGAATATATTACATTAAACAAACATTGAAGTTTGGAAGCTAAGTTTCGGCCTTTAATAAATCCAGTTTGATCTTGTGATATTACTGAAGGCAGCACTTTCTCCATCCTTCTAGCTAGGACTTTGGAGAGTATTTTAACATTATTATTCAGAAATGAAATCGGTCTGTATGATGCACATTGTAATAAGTCCTTATTTCATTTAGGAAAGACGGTGATTAATGCTTGGCGAAAAGTTTGAGGTAGAATTAGATTAACTTTAGCTTCTGTGAATTTTGCTAATAAAAGGGGAGCTAGCTGAGTGGAGAATTTCTTATACAATTCGACAGTATAGCCATCAGGGCCTGCTGCTTTCCCACTCTTCAGTGGCTTTATAGCATCTACTAATTCTGATTGTGCCAAAGGTTTATCCAATTCCTCTGTACTGAGAGTATCTATTTGTGGCATCTGTAATGCATCCAGAAATGCATTAGATTATATGTTGTCTTCTTTAAATTCAGTAGAATATAAGGACTTGTGGTAGTCTCTAAATGTGTGCATTATATTTTTATGGTCAATGATTTTGTCTCCATTTGTGTTGGTGATTGCTGGGATTGCATTGCAAACTTCTTGCTTGTGGATTTGTTGAGCTAAGATATTATTAGCTTTCTCTCCATGTTCATAGTATTGATGTCTTGATTTAAAAATTAGTAGTTCAGTTTCTTTAGTTGTTAAGAGGTTGAGTTCTGAATGCAGAGCCTACCTTTTCCTTTGAAGAGAGCCTCACTTGGACACCTGGCATGTTCTTGATCTGTTCTAGTAAGCTCCGATACCTTCTTGGTTTCTAATTTATTTCTGTGGGAAAGATATGAGACAATCTGTTCTCTTAAGAAGGCCTTCAGGGTTTTCCAGAATATGCCTGCAGAGACCTCTGAGGATTTATTTGCCTCTAGAAAAAAACTGATTTGTTTGTCTGCTAATAAAAGTGGGTTAAGACGCCATCTGCGAGATGGTGGGGCATAATGATTTCAGCTCCAAGAGATTCAATATGTAAATCCTCCATAAACTTATTTTCTTATAAAATGGTAAAATAAAAACAACAACAATAATAATTATAATATGATAAAAAAATGAAAAATATACAATATGAAAGCATAAGTGGCTCAGGTTGTGCAATATTACAACTGTAATGCAAGTTTACAGTGAGGTAATTATACTTAGTACAAACAGTTCTACCAGTAGCACTTGATGGACTGATTGAGTCCATTTAGAGCTTTTGGGATGAAACTGTTTCTGAGCAGCGAGGTCCATACAGGAAAGGCTCTGAAGCGTTTGCCATATGGGAGAGTTTCAAATAGACTGTGCGCATGGCTGAGGTAGCCTGTGCTAGAAGCAGTATCCTGATAATTCTGTTTCCAATCAGCTGCTGTACAGCTGTGATTCCACACTCAGATACAGTGGGTTAAATACAATAATCTGAATAGTGCACTGAGAGTGAAAACACTAAGGTGGCTATGGTATTTGGAATAGTTTGGCCGTTCGGTGCACCATAATATGATTACAGGTTGATTACATTCAGATGCCTTGAACAAAAAAATGCTGTGTGGTTAATTTCAGTGCATTTGATAAAGCTGCATCGGAGAGGTAAATCTAAAAAATGGAGACCACGCAGGAACAGTAGCACTGCTTTGACACTGCGTTTCACCAGTTTGCAAAACCGAATGGGATTGAGCTGGCGTGAAAATGTGTGTAGCTTTACGCCAAGTTTAGTGTTTATACATTAGAATATGAATGTGGAAATGGGCGTAGGGAATATTTTTGTGCGTATGCACCGTTAATACATGAGGCCCCAGGACTAGATATTTACCCTTGAGTTCTTAAGGAAGTTAGTAAGTACATATATAAACTCATGACACATTTTTTTAGGAAGTCACTGTGCACTGGGAAAATTCTGAAGGACTGAAAAATGGCAAATGTTATCCTGTTATAAAGTAAATATAGGCCAGTAAGCTTAATGTGCATCACAGGTAAATTATTAAGGATAAGATTGAGCAATGCATAGCAAGAACAGGAGATTTATTGAGCAGTCAGCATGAATTCAGAAGAGGTAGGTCATGTTTTACCAACATGCTGGAATTGTTTGAGGAAGCAACAAAAGTATGTGATCAAAGTGAGTATATTGTCACGCTTGGGTCACAGATTTGCACAGAGACCCAGGTGGTTGTAGAAAACAATTTTATTCAAACACAGCAAACAAACATTTGTTTCTTTTTTCAAAAACTTAAATGTGCTCCATGACAAGTCAGAGATGACAGTTCCACTAGGAGCAGAGAATGTCAGAAAAAGAGAGAAAGAGAGATAAAAGCAAACAATCAATTCCAAAACTGACAGGCACTGCACAAGGCTTTTAAGTCTGTGGAGTACCGCGCAAGGTTTGTATTACGCGTATTCCAGCTCACACCCTCCCCCTTAGCTTTATTCACATTCTTGTGAATCAAGCGACTCTCTGTACCAGGTTCATGTTCATGTAAGTGTGATAATACGTCTGCGTTGACTTGTTCAGAACCTGGTTGGTGCTTTACTGTGAAACTTTAAGGTTGTAAGCCCAGAAACCATCGAAATTAGGCAAGAGTTTGTATCTTTTTGTCGGTATAACAATTGAAGTGGAGCATGATCAGTTACCAGAGTGAAGTTTCGTCCCCACAAGTAATAGCGAAGTGCTTCCACAGCCCACCTAATTGCCAAGCATTCTTTCTCAATTGTAGAATAATTACGTTCCCTAGGTTGTAATTTCCATCTTAAATATGTGATTGGATGTTCCTCTCCATCAAAAATTTGCGACAGGACTGCACCCACACTGAACGCACTTGCTTCTGTTTGCAAGATAAAGTCTTTTGTGAAATCTGGGTTTCTTGGAACCGGATAAGAAGACAATGCCTTTTTTAAATTGCTGAAAGAACGTTCGCAATTTTCTGTCCACAAGATAGGTTGGTTTTTTCTGCCTCTAGTAAGTTCTGTAAAAGGAGCAGCTGTATGTGCAAAATTTGGGATGAATCTTCTGTAGTAACCAGAAAGCCCCAGAAAAACTCATACTTGTTTCTGTGTCTCAGGTCTCGGATAAACAAGCATTTCTTCTATTTTCCTTAACTGTGGCCTAAGTAAACCCTTGCCCATAGAATAGCCTAAGTAATGAGTCTCGGACATGCCCAGTTTACATTTCTTAGGGTTAGCAGTAAGGCCAGCCTGCCTCAAGCTTTCAAGAACGGCTTGAAGCTGCTCTATGTGTGTTTGCCAATCATTGCTGAAAATCACGACATCGTCAAGGTATGCCCCGGAATATTCAGAGTGAGGATGTAGGATCTGATCCATCATACGCTGAAAGGTCAGAGGTGCCCCATGTAGACCAAACGGGTGTCTTGTAAATTCGCAAATGCTGTTTTCTCACAACTGCTAGCCTCCAAAGGCACCTGCCAATAGCCTTTCGTGAGATCTAGCGTAGAGATATAGCTCGCCTGACCCAGTTCTTCCAACAGTTCATCAACAGGGGCATCAGGTAAGCATCGAATTTAGAGACATTATTCAAGCGTCTGAAATCGATACAGAAGCGAACCGAACCGTCTTGCTTTGAGACTAATACAACTAGACTGCACCAGTCACTTTTACTTTCACGAATTACACCCAATGTCAGCATCTTTTTTACCTCCTCGCGTACAATATTTCGTTGCTCTTCTGGAATCCGGAATGGCCGCAACTATACGCGAACACCAGGTTCAGTGGTAATTTTATGTTTTGTGATGTTAGTTTTGCCTGGTAAGTCTGAAAAGACATCAGTGTTCCGTTCTATCAAAGATAACA